>NC_135330.1:126571822-126877490 GCF_023851605.1 Tamandua tetradactyla
TGCTGTAAGAGGACCTGTCAGAGCCCCAATGACAAAAACTGAAGGGTTCCCCAGAGTTGAGAATGGCCCTTGGCTGACAGTCAACAAAAAAAGAGTCAATCCTACTGTAAGAATTCGAGAGTCTTGCCACAAAAAGGAGGACTTCAAGAGACGTTCTCTCATGCAACACGCAAGGGGTTTATTTACCACACATGCGTGGGGCTCACTGAACATGCAGGAACAGAGAGCCCCGAGCCTGGGTTTGGGGAAGCTTTTAAGGGGGAGGAGGAGGGGGGTGGGGATCGAGCATGGGTCACAGTTGTTGCTTCATGCAAGAAGCAGATAACGATCATTTTCACAACAAGCATTTCTGGTGCAAGGAATCATGGGGGGTTGCGAGAGGCAGATAACCGCCCCAGAAGGTCCCGAGTTGTTTTTCTTAGCCTGATGGGGCCCATAACTCCTTCCTTTACAATCCTTAACTCACACCAAATGCATAGCAGTGAATATAAAATGACACAAATGCTTTTGCTAGATATTTCTATCATTCAGAAGCTAAAATACATGTAAATAGCTAAATTAGGCAAGAAAAGTTAGCTACTGTTAAGTTTTATAAAATCCTTTACATAAGAAAAGTTAGCTACTGTTAAGTTTTATAAAATCCTCCTTTACATAAGAAAAGTTAGCTACTGTTAAGTTTTATAAAATCCTTCTTTACACTACAACCACAAGGAGCTGAATTCTGATGATCATGTGAGCTTGGAAGAGGACTGTGAACTCCAGAAAAGGTCAGAGGCTGGCCAACACCTTGATTTCAGACTTGCAGGATTTGGAGTGTTGGGCCCAGCAAAGCTGTGCCTAAATAAAAAAAGTGTATGTTGCATGAGCCTCTGGAGCTTGTGTAGTTTGTTACCAATCAAAAGATAATGAATACATAGATAAAAACCTAACTTTCAAAAGGATAAATTAGATGTAAAACTTGCTACCATTAAGTAGAACAGAGCACAAATGAACACATATGGGATGCCAATAACTTGATCAATAATATTTTAAGGATGTTATTGTTATTGTTTACTTGTTTTCAGCAGAACTGTTGTATATTCTAGTCTGAAGTTTCCAGAAATGGAAATCTCTGACAACTTAGAAATGAACAATAAAAACACCTCAGGGGAAAAAACCTCTATGAGATATAGCCAAAGCTATATTTACATCAATAGTACACACCGCTAAAAAGACTCATGCTATCCTTTTAATCACCAGGGTCATCCTTTTTTTTTTTTTTTACATGGGCAGGCCCCTGGAATCGAAGCTGGGTCTCTGGCATGGCAGGCGAGAACTCTGCCTGCCGAGTCACCATGGTCTGCCTAGGGCCATCCTTTTGAACACAAGACGTATGGCTTCAAGTTCACTTTGCTGGCAAAAGGATGGACTAGGGAATAACTGGTGTTGGGAAAACTGACTCACCATTTGGATGAGAATAAAGCTGGATCCTTACCTCTCATTTGATAGCAAAGCAAATTCCAGAGGGATTAAATGTAAATAATTTTCATAACATTTATCAGAGAACTATAGATCGGTATCCATGTAATCTTTGGGAGGGGACAATATTTCTAAGCGTAACAACAAATCCAGTAACATAAAATTTTATATCCCAATACAGTAATAAATGAATAAACATTAAGATAAACATTAAAGCCCATGAACAAATCTAATGTATCAATGACAAAATAGGGAAAAACTTGTGATTCGATATACAGGGATAATAGCTTAATATATAAAAAGACTTTCAATTTAACAAATCTAATGTACCAGTGATAAAATATGGGAGAAGCTTGCTATTTGATAATATGGGAAAGTAATAAATAAAAGCCAAACATCAATTTTTAAAATTTGGGTACTTATTAGAAATAGCTCAATAGGATTATTATAGCAGCAATGTTGAAGCTTTATAAAGGAGCAATTGTGCAATACATGGAGGATTATGGTGTACCATGGGAATTAAAATTATTCACTCTTTCAATTAATCATTCAATAATAATCACTCCTTCAATTAGCTATTCAATAAATGTTTATTGATCATATACTCTGTACTTGGTGCTAGGAATATAATGGTGAGGAAAACATGGAGCATGCATTCTAATTGTATTAAGCTCTCAATTTATAAATAAAAAGAGAGTGAGAGCAAAAGAGGGAGAGAGTGCAAGTGAGAGAAGAACCATATTAAGTATTAAAATTTAATTAAAAGGGTTAAAATGATGGTGTGACCCTGAGAAGTGGCTACAGAGTCTTTTAGAAAAGGTTAGGACAAAGATTCAGTCACAATTTTGATAATATTAAATGGTCCTTCTTCAGGGGTAACTAGACACTTTCTTTTTACATGGGCAGGCACTGGGAATAGAACCTGGGTCTCTGGCATGGCAGGTGAGAACTCTGCCTGCTGAACCACTATGGCCCACCCAACACTTTCTTTCTATTCCAATGGATTCTGGGTCTATGAACTTACTCAGGTCTCAAAACTAGGGAAGTGCTCTGGTTCTCTAATGAGGTGGCTTGGGTCGGGCCTCTATTTACCAGATCTAGTATTTTTATCAGCTATACAGTTGAGGTAGAAATTTATGGGATGCTCTTCTATATTGGCCTCAGGGGCTTCAATGATTAAATTACCACCTCTAAAGATTGCTCTGATTACCATATTAGATTCACAACTATAATGATAAGCACCCATTCTTTGTCAGTAGTGTCCAGTTATGTAGGCTTTGCAATTATCCGAATCTACCAGCATCATTGAAATAGTAAGCCCTTTTCATCCGTAGTTTCTCTCGCTAGCATCCCTGGTTAGCAGAAAATAACTACTAAAGGACTCTTTCACAGTGGATGATTCTCCTCTCCCTATCACAAGAATTGCCTTTGGGCCCTCATTTGGGGGCATGGCTGGGTCTAGGTGGGTGAGTTACAGGTGTTAATTCCACCCCAACATTTCCATATGACTAAGTCTTTGGATTCATTTTTCTGTATTATACCAAGGAAGTTTTGGCATCTCATCTTAAAAAAAAAAAAAAAGAAGATGGAGTAAGTGCTTATATGTGATTAGGGAAGACTCCTCTGAGGAGGTAAATTTAAGCTGATATCTGAATGTTAAGAAACTAGCTTCTTGGAATCATTCCATGCAGAATAAAGACCTAGTACAAAGTCCTTAAGGTACAAACAATTTTGTTTGAGAGGAAGTAAAAATAGAGCTGATCATCAGTAGGTGAGGTGGAGAGTGGTCCAAAATGAATTCGGCAAGGAGTCAGGAGCCAGATCCTTAAGGATTTGTTAACTGGGGAAAGGATTTTGATTTCATAATAAGTGCAATCAGAAGTCATTAGAGATTCCTTCAGCTCACTTTTTTTGAAGTATGTTCCTTGATCAGAAGCCATAACATGACCATGTATAAAGAATTCTGTAACACTGGGTGGTTCAGTAGTAAAATGCTCACCTTCCATGCAGGAGACTTGGGTTCAATTCCTGGACCATGCACCCTCCCCCCCAAAAAACAGAAAACAAACAAAAAAAATGATGATAAGAATTCTGTAAAACCGTGGATGGTAGTTTTGGCAGAAGTATTCCATACAAGGAAGGAAAAAAAGAAGTCACTGGAGAATTTTAAGCAGCAGAAAACAGGAAAGACAGACAACACGATCAAATTTACATTTGAAAAAGAACACTTCAGATGCTGTGGCAAGAAGTGATGGCACATAAGAAAGAGGAAGTGGGGTGACAAGATGGGAAGGTATTGCTGTGGTCCAGTAGGACATAACAGTATCTTGGAGTGGGGGCTAATAATGGTAATAGAAATGGGGGTCTTGGGATATGTTTTGAAGGTGGAAATGATGAGACTTGTTGATTTAGAGGCTGAGGGAGTGAGAGGGAGCCAGGGATATTGCCTATATTTTTTATGCTATGAATGGGTCTGGGTCAGTGGTAGTACTGTTTACACAGGTGGGGAAAACTGGGATGAAGCAGATAGTTTAGGAAGGGGCATGGTTAGAATGTGAGAATCATTAATTATGTTCCATGATGGTAGATTTGAGGTTCCAAAGACATTTAAGAGGTGTATCAAATAGTCAGAAGTGAGAGGATGGGCTTGGAGATGCAGACATTTAGATGCCACTGACATATGGATATGTAAAGTCTAGGGTCTAGAAAAGAACCTATAGGGCAGTACTATGGAGAAAACAAAGAAGGATATCCACTAAAGAACCCTAGAATATTCTGACATTTTGAAGGGCTGAGAAGGAAGGGCAGCCAAGATGCCTAAGAAGAAATAGCCAGTGAGGTATGGGGGAATCAAGAGAGTATAGTGTCATAAAAGTCAGAGAAGAGATTCAAAGAGGACCAAGTGGTCAATTGGAAGATAAAGTGGTCAACTTCCTTGAATGCTGCTGAGAGATTGTGGTGGTTTGAAAAACATGTTTTTAAATCTAATCTATTCCTGTGGATATTAGCCATTTGTAAATATCCATTGTAAGTATGATCTTTAGATGAGACTACTTCAGTTAAGGTGTAACTCAACTCATTCAGCATGGGTCTTCATCCTATTACTGGAGACCTTTATAAGAGAATGAAATTTAAACAAAGAGGGAGAAAGCCATGGAAGTAAGAAGATGAAATCAATGAAACCTGGAAGAGAAGGGAAAGACCAGCAGATATTGCCCTGTGCCTTGCCATCTAACAAAGGAACAAGGATTGCCTGGCAGCTGGTCTTCAGGAAGAAAGCGTTGTCTTGATGATGCCTTGAGCTGGACTGTCCGGCGCCGTCTCGCTCAGCTTCTGATCCCCGGCCGGCGGAGGGAACAGGAGGGAGAGAGAGACAGACACAGACAAACCGACTCAAGTGACAGACACGGGTTCGAGACACGTTGCCGTTGTGAGCACAGACCTTTACTGGAGCTAAGCTTGCAAGCTCTGTTACAAATTCCGTGCGGGACAGAATACCCCGCGGGGGAACAACCTCTATGCGGCCGTCAGGTACGGCTCCCTATGGGTCGTCTCCACCCACCCTGTCCGGGTAACCTCTTATATACTGTGCCCAAACCCAATAGGTTAGTGCCACGTATACAGAGGTGATTGGAAGATAGGGTTGGTGGGCGCGTGCGTCATACGCGGAAACAGGATGCGGGCGCCATCTTGACTCACTCGATGGGCGGGGGGAACTCTAGAGCAGGCTGCAGCGCGACCACTAGGCCTGACCCGGGAGGCGGCTCTCCACACTGGACATCTTCTCAATCTCATATTGTAAGCTAATAAATTCCCATTTTTTAAGCCAACCCACATATGGTATCTGCCTTAAGCAGCCTAGGAAACTAAAGCAAAGGTCAGGTAAGAGAAGAATAAAAGGCGACAGCAACCTATTGATTCTTTACAAGGGCAGTGTCAGGGCAGTAGAGGAACAGCAGCCCAACTGTAAGTTCACGTCCTCTCAGTTTCCTCCTTATGGAGGAAGGAAATCTTAGCTCTTAGGGAAGGTTTTAATGGGCTCATTCTCTGGAATCACTGTGACAGGAAGGCAGTGTGGCATAAATGACCCAGCTTAAGCTAGAGTTCATTCCCTAGATCCATTAGTGTGGCCTGGGAAGTCAATTCATGGAGCAGAAGTAGTCCATAGCAAGATAGACCCAATTTGCCCCAACATACAAAGGTATACAAACTTACCACTAATCTTAAATTCAGTCACTAAAAGCAAATGTTGGGGTAAAAAGTAACTAGATCCAGGGTTGAGACTTAATCTGAGCCTTATTTATAAATGATGACACAAAAAGTATTAAGTACTTAACATCCTCGATTGATCATTCTCTTTGTAAGCATAGTTTTCCTCCCATTATCTTTAGAGTCAAGTTAATTTGATTTACTGATTGTATCATAAGCTTATCTAACTTATTTTGGGGTATCATCTTTTAATATATTATGAGCCATGTGTTTAACTAAGTGTGGAGAATTGTAAAATGAAGATAATAGGGTGATTAATTTGAACACAATAAGTACAAATTAAGTTTTATCAATCCTATAGTAGATATAAGTATCTCTCTGCATTATCTCTTAAAGGATAGTTAGACTTGTTCTATTTAGTCATAAGATATTCAAGATGCTTTTAAATGAGTTAAGACCACTAATTTTTTCAATTTTTGTTTTACAAGTTAGGTAAACCGTATTAGAAATCGAGAAAGTGAAATAGAAATGATTATATTAGTATATATGATATTTAACTCTTCATGCTTACATCTTTAAAATATTAATTCTGTTTCACCAATGAATTGTAATTCTACTTAGCAATATTCTCTTTACATTTTTAATTTTAAGAGAAGATACATTTAAGTAATTACTAACAAATTGCTCTAAAGTAAGCACAATTCTTGGAACATATACTTCTCATATTCACATAAACTCATGGTGAAGAAGGCTAGACTAAGATCATATTGAATTAGTTTTTATGAGTATTGCGCAATCCATGGATTGGGCTGAAGAACCTATTGGAAATAGGAGGAAGAGATGTCAAAAGATCTATAAAATTATATAAACTATTTAAGTTATTCATTTAAAAAAATATAACCATGTCTTGGAACAAGAGTTCTGATTTTATGTGCAGGCAATGTACTGATTGTTGTACATAGACTATAGCCATCACAGAGGTCAATAACTATTGTCCTGTGGGTGTGAATGGGAAAAGTCTATTTGTCTTTTGTAACTAAAGGATGAAATTTCTAAATTGACAAATCACTATGGCCATTCCAATTGTTTGGGAAAATTCTAAGAACTCCATCCTCACCCACAGGCAAAAGTTCCCTTCACTTTACCCACAGTTCCCTCCACTGTGTACTCCATTGCCTCATGGCGTTCTCCAGGCTGCCTCCAGAAATACAGTCTCATCTTACATGGCTTCATGGCAGACCCATGAATTTGTTTATTTATGGTACATGGTCTGGAAATTGAACCCAATTCTCTCACATGGAAGGTGAGCATTCTACCACTGAACAGAAAACCCATGAATTTATATCCTGTTGTTGCTTTCTGTTCAGTTCTATAGACTTGGATCCCTTTGCCTGATAATTAGACCTTTATTGACATCCAGTCTAGGTCAATAAATATTTGCTCAGTACAATTAACTTTTTAAATAATGTTTCCTCTTCCAAGGTAATTATCTAATTTTTACAAATTTGCTTATTGGTGTCGTTTGTGGGCAAACCTATTGCTTATTGTAAAACTTTTATATTGAATATCTTTATATTTAGATTTTACTGTTTTCATATGTCTGTTCTTTGATTTGCAATATTTAAAGAACTAGAAACATAACATATATGTTAGTTTCCTATTGCTACTATTACAAATTACCACAACAAAGTGGCTTAAAACAGTACAAATTAATTATGTGGAGGCCACATATCATAAATGGGTCTCAAAGGGCTAAAATCAAAATTTTGATATATGACACCTAAAGCATGAGCAACAAAAGAAAAAAAATAGATAAATTGGACTTCATGAGAAGTCCACTTATCAAAAAGTGAAAAGACAACCTACAGAAAGGGAGAAACTATTTGGAAATCATGTATCTAACAAGAGTTAATAACCAGATTATACACAATTCAAAAGCAAAGACAGCCTAAGGGTACAATGACTGAGGAATAGAAGGGGGAACTATGGTATATACATATAATGGACTACTGAACAGCCTCAAGAAAGAAGAAGTTGTGAGGCATTGTGATGGTTTGAAAGGATTATGTACCCTAGGAAAGTCATGTTTTAATCCTGATTCCACTGCATGGAGGCAGCCTTTCTTTTAATTCCTATTCAGCACTGTAGGCTGGAAAATTGATTAGATTATCTCCATTGAGATGTGACTCACCCAATTGTGGGCATTAACCTTGGATTAGAAGGAGATGTGATTCCACCCATTCAGGTGGGTCTTGATTAGTTTACTGGAATCCTTTAAAAGAGGAAACATTTGGAGAGAGTCCCTTTTTTTCAGAATAATGAGATTGCAAAGAGAACTACCAATCCCATGAAGCCAGAGATCTTTGGAGATGAAGAAAGAAATTGCCCCCAGGGGAGCTTCATGAAAGAAGGAGACTGGAGAGAAAGCAGACTTCACCATGTTCAGTTGAGAGAGAAACCCTGAACTTCATCGGCCTTTCTTGAGTGAAGGTAGCCTCTTGCTGGTGCTTTAATTTGTACATTCTGATAGACTTGCTTTAATTTGGACATTTTTACAGCCTTAGAACTGTAAACTTGCAACTTAATAAATTTCCCTTTTTAAAAGGGAATTGAATTCCAGCAGCTAGCAAACTGTAACAGGCATGCAACTAAGGGTATGAACCTTAAGAACTGTATGCTGAAGGAAATGTCTGGAATAAAAAGACAAATATTATCATGCCTCACTCTTATGTACTAACTATAATATAAAAACTTGGTGGCATAACATTTTGCATGTGATTAGCGTATATGAATTGTATGCTTGAAAGTAGTGAAATGGGAAAATTTTATTTTCCACAATAAAGATAGATAGATAGATAGATAGACAGATAGATAGATAGGTAAAAGTCATCTAATCCTACCAATCTGTATTTAAAAAATAGCTCTACTAATAATCTGTTATCTTCCAAAGAGTGGAGAATGAAAGAATTCTTCCCCAAGCTGATTCTTTTACTATTGGCCTTGGAGACACTGAGGCAGCATGATGATGTAAAAAGCCACTATTATTATTTTAATTTGCTACCTCTACCAATGAAACAATTTGATCATAAATACCACAAAAGAAAATCAAGATGTTAACAGGACTGGATTCCTCCTAGGGGATCTAGGACAGAATCCATTCCCTGCCTTTCGCAGCTTGTACAGGCTGCCTTGGCTTGCAATTGCATTACTCCAACTTTTCCTTCCTCCATTCTCACACCTTTTGTGACCTGCCTGCCTCCCTCTTTTAAGGACTCTTGTGATTGCATTTGGTCCAGTCATAATCAGGGACAATATTTCTCTCTCAAGATTCTTAACTTAATCATATTTACAAATTTCCTTTTGCCATGTAAGGTAAAATATTCACAAGTTCTGTGGAGTAGGGTGTGGAAATCTTTGGGGGACCATTTTCTTTTTACCACAGCATTCATACTTGTTACATCAGAGGGACAAAGAAACATATAAAATTGAAACCAGATTTTAAAAAATTAATTACACCTTAATATGAAAAGATCAAGCTGCATAGAAAAAAATTGATGTAGTTGGTAATGAGATAATGTGTGGTGGAGAGTTACTATAATAATTAATGAAATTCAAGCTTGCAAGGGAACAATAGATGCCATATTGTTTGAAGCCAAAGTCTATCTAATCCAGTAACTATCTAGGGATAAATTCTGTGAGGTCTTTGCTTCCATAGTATCAAACTGGATATACAAACATTCTCTTTAAGCTCTGCCCTTCTGAAAACAGCAAGAGAAAAACTACTGCCACATACAAAAGATCCACAATAAGACTAAGTGCTGATTTCTCACAGAAGCCATGGAGGCAAGAGGGCAGTATGATATATTTAAGGTACTGAAAGAGAAAAACTGCAAGACAAGAATTCTTTACCTGGAAAAACTGTCCTTCAAAAATAAGGGAGAGTTTAAAATATTCACGGATAAGCAGAACCTGAGAGAGTTCATCAACAAGAGACCAGCCCTATAAGAAATATTAAAGGGAGTTCTTCAGACTGAAAGGAAAAGACAGGAGAAAGAGAGGCTTAAAAGAGCATTTGGAATTGAAAATTATCAATAAAGGTAATTGTGCTGGTTTGAAAGAGTTTTGTTCCCCAGAAAAACCATGTCTTTTAATCCTGATTCAATATTTGATTAGAGGGCCATGGTGGCTCAGCAGGCAAGAATGTTTGCCTGCCATGCCAGAGGACCTGGGTTCAATCCCTGGTGCCTGCCCATGTAAAAAAAAAATTGATTAGATTACTTACATGGAGATGTGGCATGCCCAATTGTGGGTGTGGCCTTTTGATTAGATGAAGATATGACTCTGCTTATTCAAGGTGGATCTTGATTAGTTCCCTTGAGTCTTTTAAATAGGGAGACATTTTGGAGAAAAGACAGTTACTATAGAACTGACAGAGATGCAGACATTTGGAGATGCCAGGAGGGCCAACAGAGAGAAAAGATGTCTAGACAGGGATATTTGTAGATGCAGAGCCTGTCAGACATTGCCATGTGCCTTCCCACAAGATTCTAAGCAATCCAGGACCAAGAGTTGTGTCCCAGAGGAGTCAAGTGAAGGTTCACAGATGCTTAGAAAGGAAACCACTTGCAACAGAAGCTGGAAACAATGGAAACAAGGACCAGCAGACACCAGACACATGTCTTCCCATGTGATGAACATCGACCTTTCTTGTGCCAAGGGATCTTTCTCTGGATGCCTTAGTTTGGATTTTTTTTTATGGCCTTAGAACTGTTAAACTTGTAACTTAATAAATTCCCCCTTTAAAAACTGTTCCACTTCTGGTGTATTGTCTTCTGGTAGCTTTAGACAACCAAAACAGATTTTGGTACTGGAGAAGTGGGGTGCTGCTGTGGTTTGCAAATACCAAACAAGTTGGAATGGCTTGTTAAATGGATTAGGGGAAGATTCTGGAAGAGTTGTGAGAATCTTGATAGAGAAGGCCTAGAATGCTTTGAAGACACTGTTCATAGAAATATGGATTCTGAAGTTACCTTCAATGAGCCTGGAGACAGAAATGATGAAGGTGTCACTGCAAACTGGAAAGAAGACAGTCTTTGTGGATGGAGGGTAAAATTTGAGAGTGATGAACTTAGATATTGAGAAGAAGAGATTTCCAAATTAAATATGGAAAATGCAGTCTGGCTACTCCTTGTAACTTATGATAAAATGTGACAGGAAATAGATAAGTTGAGAACTGAACTCTTGAGTAGAAAGAAAACAGAAATTGATGGTCTGGAAAATTCTGGGCTTCTAGAAAGTAGACCCCAGTGAATAGGATTTAACCAATATGGAAGCAGTCAGCCATTACAGGACAAGCAACGATGGGAGATGGCATTATCCAGAAAGGATTTGTGGCAAGTCCCATTGACACAGCTATGATCCCTGAATACTGCATGGAAAACCAACAAAGTTCTTGCAAGATCTGTATGCATGGAACCACTGCCATTCAGGACTACAAGGGACAGAAAAAGTACAGATTGAAGGAAAAAGATTTCAAAGGCAGATCCATAAAAGCTAGTCTGAAGCCATGAAATCTAGGGCCAAGAGAATGGAAAGGAGAGCAGACCCACCCATCCACATGAAAAAGGTGAATTTGCCTGGAAGGCAGAGGATGGGTCTTCTGCTTCATTCCTCAGGAAGAGTTTTGCCACCTCGGGCTTCTGAGAGGTGGAACACATTATCCAGGAACTGGGGGGAGCCTGGCAATCACCCCATTGTTTTGAGGGGGTGGAGCATGTGCCCCAGAGATGGCAGAGAGCTTGGGTGCTTCCCTGAAGCTTGAATAGGGTATAGCCAAGAGAAAGGTGATCCCCGCCCCCAACATTCCCAGTGTTGCAACCCTCATCCCAACATTTGCCGAGAGCAGGCTGCTGCATAAGCTCTTGGAAAAGAGCTTATGAACATTTAGCAAACTAATACAGGAACTCTAAGAGTAAAAACAGAGGCAAAAAAAAAAAAAGAGGAAAAAATAAACTAAAGGCTAAAATGGCTGAAATAAGTACTGCCTTTATAGTACAGTAAAGTATTGAATATTGTAAAGTACAATATTATAGTAATTCAGTGTTACAATAATAACATTGAATTTGGGAATTAAACTCCCCAATAAAAAAACACAGATTGAAAGAGTGGATTAAAAAGTACGATGTAACTAGATACTGTTTACAAGAGACTCATCTCAGACACAAAGAACTAACAGGTTGAAAGTAAAAGCTTAGAAAAAAGTATTTTATGCAAATAATAACCATAAAAGAGCTTGGGTAGCCATATTAATATCAGACAAAATAGACTTTAAATGCAAAACTAGTATAGATAAAGAAGGACAGTATAGATTAATAAAGGGGTAATCCACCAAGAAGAAATAACAATCATAAACATGTAAACACCTAATCATGGTGCCCCCAAAATACATGAGGCAAGCACCAGCAAAGTTGTATAGAGAAATAGATGTTTCTACAATAATAATTGGAGGTTTCAATATACTACTCCCATCAATAAATAGAACTTATAGACAAAACATCAGCAAGGAAAAGAAAATTTGGATAATATGGCAAATGAACTAGACCTAATAGACATATACAGAACATTGCACCCCAAACAGCAGGATATACATTTTTCTGAAGTGCACATGTATCATTCTCCAGGATAGCATGTTAGGTCATAAAACAAGTCTCAATAAATTTTGAAAGAATGAAATCATACAGAGCAGTTTCTCTGACCATAATGGAATGAAGGTGGAAATCAATAACAGGTGGAGAACTAGAAAATGCACAAATATATGGAGGTTAAACAACACATTCAAATAATCAGTGGTCAAAGCGGAAATTGCAAAAGAAATAAGTAGCTATCTCCAGATGAATGAAAATGAGAACACAACATGTAAAAACTTACGGCATGCAGCAAAAGCAATGTTGGAGGGAAATTTATAGCCCTAAACACCTACATTTAAAAAGAAGAAAGGGCTTAAATCAAAGACTTAACTGCACACCTGGAGAACTAGAAAAAGAACAGCAAACTAATCCCAAAGAAAGCAGAGGGAAAGAAATAACGAAGATTAAAGCAGAAATTTAATAAATGAAATTGAGGAGAAAAGAAACAGAGAGAATAAACAAAACCAAGAGTTTGTTCTTTGAGAGGATCAAGAAAATTTACAAACCCTTAGCTAGCCTGACAAAGAAAAAAAGAGAGAAGATGCAAATAAATCATATCAGAAATGAGAAGGGGGGCATTACTTCTGACCCTTCAGGAAGAAAAAATGATCATAAATAGATACTACGAATAACTGTAGGCCAACAAATTAGAGAACTTAGATGAAATAGACACTTTCCTAGAAACACACAAATAACCTACACTGATTGAAGAAAAAAATAGAAGACCTCAAAAATGAATCACCTCTTGGAGAGAGAGGAGCTCAGAGCTGATACACAGAGCAGAAGCCTAGACACAGATGCTTGGAGATGCAGAAGAAAAGCCCCACAGCAGAAACCAAAAGAACTGGCAGGAGCTGCGAGAGCCATTTTGAAACCAATCCATGAGAGAAGGGCCAGCAGACATAGGCATGTGTCTTCCCATGAGACAGAGGAAACTGAATGCTGTATTTCATCTGAGATGGTATCCTCTTATCGATGCCTTAATTTGGACATTTTTATGGTCTTAGAATTGTAACTTGTACCTTAATACAAGTTACAGGCAAGTGCTGGCCTGTCTTTTGCTATGAGAACACTTCATGGAATTAAATCATGATCATGTCAGCTGCATCCACCGCTGATTCTATTTGTAATCAGCCAAGGGGAGTGTCTTCTTTAATGAACGATGCTTAATCTAATCACTGGAAGTCTTTTAAGGAGGATTCAGAAGAGACAGCCCTCTCTTCCTGCCTCGGCTGGCGAGTCTCTCCTGTGGAGTTTGTCCAGACCTTCCATTGGAATCGTCAGCTTCACAGCCTGCCCTACAGATTTTGGACTCTGCGTTCTGATGGTTACGTGAGACACTTTTATAAATTTTGTATTTACGAATATCTCCTGTTGATTCTGTTTCTCTAGAGAACCCTAACTAATACAAACTCTATATCTGAAGGTGGATAAAATGGGAAATTTTAGGTTGTGTATGTTACCAGGATGAAGTTTTTAAGAAAGAAAGATTAATACAACTATACAACACAAATAGTTAACTCTATAAACTATGAGCTATAGTTAATAGTATAATTACAATAATATTGTTTTGTCTACAGTAACAAAGACAATGTATTAATGCAAAATGTTAAGAATAAGAAAAACTTGGGATAAGCTGGGACTCAGCATCAAGGGATTGACAAGAACTTCTCGACCTAAAGGGGGAAGAGAAAAATGAGACAAAATAAAATGTCAGTGGTTGAGAGATTTCAAACAGAGTCGGGAGGTTATCCTGGAGGTTAGTCTTATGCATTAAATAGATATCCCCTTTTTAGTTTATAGTGTATTGGAGTGGTTAGAGGGAAGTGCCTGAAACTGTAGAGCTGTGTTCCAGTAGTCATGTTTCTTAAAGATGATTGTATAATGATATAGCTTTTACAATGTGATTGTGTGATTATGAAAACCTTGTGTTTGATTCTCCTTTTATCTATGGAATGGGCAGATGAGTAAAAAATATGGATAAAAAAATAAATAATAGGGGGAACAAAGGTTAAAATAAATGGGTAGATTGAAATACTATTGGTCAATGAGATTAAAGGATAAGGAGTATGGTATGTATGAGTTTTTTCTTTTTTATTTCTTTTGCTGGAGAGATTCATATGTTCAAAAAATGATCATGGTGATGAATACACAACTATGTGATGATATTGTGAGTCCTTGATTGTATACCATTTACAGAATGTTTGTTAAAGTTTGCCAATAAAAATATTTTAAAAAATAAGGGAAACTGTGTGGGTAAGGGGGGACATTTATGGGAACTCTGTACAGGCTGCATGTTTTTTCTATCATTTTATACAACTGCTCTAATAAAAATATTAAATAAATTAAAAAGTAACAAGCACACGAAAAGATGTTCAACATCACTAGCTATTAGGGAAATAAAATTAAAACCACAATGAAGTATCATTTCACACCCTCTAGAATGACTACTATTTAAGAAAAAAATGGAAAATAACAAGTGTTGGAGAGGATGCAGAGATATGGAAGCATTCATTCATTGCTGGTGGGAATGTAAAATGGTGCAGCTACTATGGAAGACAGTTTGGTAGTTCCTTAGGAAGTTAAATATAGTACTATCATATAACCCAGCTATCTCCCCCTATATATATATACTCAAAAAAATTGAAGGCAGGGACTAGAACAGATATTTGCACACAGATGTTCATAGCAGCATTATTCACGATTGCCAAAAAATAGAAGCATTCCGTATGTACATAAGCTGATGAATGGGTAAACAAAATGTGGTATATACATCTGATGGAATATTATTCAGCTTGAAGGCTTGATGCATGTGACAAAATGAATGAACATTGAGGACATTATGCTGAATGAAATCAGCTCAACACAAAAGGACAAATATTCTGTGACCTCACTGGTATGAACTAATTATAATACGCAAACTCATAGAGTTAAAAGCTAGAATATAGGTTTCCAGGTACTAAAAAATATATAAAGAATATATGATTAAGAGGAAATTGCCATCACCTTTTGTCTTGCAATCACTCATTTTCTTTCAGAGTCAACCATGTCAGTGGTTTTCTCTTCAATAGTTTTTGCTTATTCTTCTAGAAATTACTTGGCCATTTTAGTTCCTTTTCTCTAGAATCACTGAGTCACTAGGAAATGAATCCATGCATGCTTTTTTATGTAAAAAACTGTTTCTATGCCAGTTGTATAGCTATTAGAAATAGTTTCTATTACAACTTGAAACTTTTAATATTTCATGTTTAATAATTAATAAAGTATATATGTCCTGATGTTCTACAATATGTATCTTGACATATAGGTCCTTGATGACATTTTAATTATGCTTTTGTTTATCCTCCAAATGGGGCAACTGTCTTTTGGAGGTTAAAGCATGAGAAATCTCTACATAGTGCCTGGGTTCAAATCTTGGCTCTTCCAATTTCAAGTTGTTTGACTTTGGTCAAATTAATTGACCTCTTTTGCTTTGTCTTCTTCATGCATAAAATGAGCATAAGGACAGTACCTACCTCCTAGGGTTATTATGAAACATTAACTATTTCATAAAGCATCTATTTACTAAGGTTTTATTAAATGTAAGTATTTATAAAGCACTCCAGTACTTATGCAAGGATTATCTTCTTTCATTTGTTCTATTTATCTTAATGTTAGTGATTACTATTATTCTAAGTTTACTAATTTACTCAACATGGGAAGAAGATTACTGGCCTTCAGTTCTTAAAGTTACTACAGGGAAATTTCTTATAGATAATAACAACTAATTTCATTGAGTGCTTATTGTGTACTAGACTGTGCTAATATGCCCTTGCTGCATTAATGCTTTTTTGAGCTTTGCAAAAAAAATGAGTGAAATGGGTGGTGCTACTTTTATCATTTTCATTTTAAAGGTGGGAATCCAGGGATTAGAGAGGTTGAATAACTTGCCCTACCTCACACAGCCACTTAGGGGCAGAGCCAGGATTTGAACTCAAGACAGTCTAAATTCAGCAACCACACAGGTACTGCTCCTAAGAACAGTACTCACCTGGCATTTCTCTCCTCCTCAGGCATTCACTCCCTCATTGTTTCATTTTTTTTTTTTTATAGCAAACCTTTGTTGAATGCCTATTATGTGCCAGTTACTCTCATAAGTGTACAGAGATAGTAAGGCAGTTTTTGTGCCCTAGGGCTCACAGTGGCCAAAAGCAATGAGTTATAGATCCTGAAAAATAGCACCAGAGCATACCTACTACTAACTTGGGGCTAGAACATGTAGTTTCTAATATTTCAGAAAGTATTAGGTACTTGTCTCTTTCAAAGAACACTATGGAAATGAGAATTTCCCTCACGTCTTTCTCTGACTGAAGTGAACAGTTCATCTGTTCTCTTTCTATTCTTGTCTGTGTGTGTTTTACACAGTGATTAAGTGCCTAGCCAGCAAGAGTCCTACCTTAAAATATTCTAGAAATTTCTTATCATTGATTTTTTACAGTTTTTTCTAATTCAACAATTTATTCTGAGATGATTGTAGATTCCTATGCAGTTGTAAGAATGGGCTACATCTTTTAAAATGTAAAAATTGCTCAAGTGGAAGTTCAACTTAAAATAAAAATATTTGAGGGAAAATATTTCAAGGCTCACCTTGAATTAAAATATCAATGATGTGGGCGGGCCGCGGTGGCTCAGCGGGCAAGAGTGCTTGCCTGCCATGCCGGAGGACCCCGGTTCGATTCCCGGCCCCAGCCCATGTAAAACAAACAAACAAACAAACAAAATATAATAAAAAATAAAGATGTTTCCCTTTCTTCCTTCCTTCTATCCTTCCTTCTATCCTTCCTTCCTTCTCTGTCTTTCTAAAAAAAAAAAAAAAAAAATATCAATGATGTGTAGAATTAAATACACACAGAGATGTGAGCATGTACACATGTGCACAAACACACGAGTATCAATAAAACCGGGAAAATCTGAATAAGATCAGTGTATCCTGAATGTGATGGACTATTGTTTTGCAAGATGTTACTATTGAAGGATCTGGGTAAATAGTACCCAGGATCTCTCTGTATTATTATTATTACTTAAGTAAGTGCTGTTATTGCTCTGATATTATATTCACTTTTTAAGCATACTGAGATGTATTCACATACCCTACAATCCATTCAAGGTGTGTAATCAGTGGCATTTCGTATAATCACAGAGCTGTGCTTTATCGCCACAATCAACCTGTATTGTTTTTTTACAACAATTATCTCAAAATAAATTGCTGAATTGGAAAAAACTAATAGAAATGCTTTGGGCTCTTTCATATGTTGGAATGAACGGGGTTAAGGAAGAATTCTGTGTTTCCCATAGACGTTAGTGTGCCATTAGCAATTGCTGTTCTCCACTCCACATTGCTTGAGTATGCACAGCTTTAAAACCTAAGGCTTTTGGCCCATTAAATACTGCAAACTTTGATTTTTGAACTGTCCTCAGGGTTTTGAGATACGTCTATTATTCTCACTATTTTGATCCCCACCAGGGAAAATATCCAACCTGCTATGAAATCGGATCGTTAACTGAAGCATCCACTATGAGAAGGAAAGTACATAATGTTGTAAATGAAGTCACTGCCATGAAATAACACAGATGTATTCTTTTCAGTGAATTCTCTGCAAATACCCAGTCAAGCTGAGACTTCCCTGATTATGTACAGGGAATGTATTTCAGAAAATTACCAGCTGGGTTTTTCAGTGGTTTAAAAGCTGCTCTGCTGTAGCATTCAGAATAAAATAAGCAAATACCACCTACCAACCAGTCAAGTTTTTTCATGCAACATTCCTTTACTTCAAAGCTTATAATGGAATTGATTTTCAGTGCTTTTTCATTTCAACTTGTAAGCTCCCATGAATAACTACTCTAAAATAATTTCAACTTAGGAATGTTCAGGAACTGGTGAGATATTGATAGTGACTGTTTTGTGCTTAGCCAAAAGATATTGAATAAAAATGTAAAGGAAGAACTTGCTGTGTTTAGATGAGAAGAACCACATAATAAGGAGACAAAGAGCCAGAACCTGATTTTCAATGATTATCATAGTAATTTATAATTTTCTTTAATTTAGTGGGATGGGACTGGATCCTCAAACAAAACGAGGTTTCCTTGCCTGTGGTATTGGCAGAGGCTATAAATCAAACCTTTTTTTCTTTTTTTTGGGTGCATGGTCCGGGAATTGAACCTGGTTTCCCACACGAAGGTGAGCATTCTACCACCAAACCACCCCTGCACCCCATACATCAGATTTTAATGTGTTCATACCTTGAAGTTAATTCTTTAATTATGACTATCTGAGGCTAAACATTTTGATGAGGTTAAAAAAATATTCAGCAAATCATCTAGATATTTGGAAAGTCCTGGATGATAGAAAGAATTTTCTACCTTGCAATCACATAGATAAAACTGTTTTGGTATTTATTTTGAAGGCATGTGTTCATTAGGTTTTATGTGACTGTGATCTTATATAATCTAGGGAGGGCCTTCTTTAGGAAGGAAGGCCATACCAAATTATGAATACAAAAATTTGGTAAGAAAGCGAGTATTTATTTATAGAGAAAGAAATCTTAACAAATCACAAATCTCAAAAACCTAAAAAAAACCACAAAGATCACGAGATCCAGAAAATTAACAAAATGCTTTTAATTAGTGAATTGCATGATGTATCTTTTAATGTTACTTTCCTTATACTTTTAAGCTGCATACTCATGGATTATCTCGTCGTATGACAATAATGTCAAAGTATAATTTTCTGGAAGGTTGAAAAGATAATCCAGACTTTCTTCTAGCATGGTTAATTAAAAATTTTTTATTCTTCTTGAAAGTTTAGAAAAGCTTCAGTTTCAAAACTCCATATTGGTAATGTAATGTACAGTTTTAAGATTGTTGCTAAGATTGAGACAACCTCTATCAAGTCTCTAACATACATGTGCTAAAGGATTTTAGGATATTTCATGATTTCTTGGGGTGTGACTAACATGGTGGCACTCGTTAACCAATTGGCTATTGATGTCCGTGTGTCATGATGCTGGGTGGGTCTTCATAGAGGAGGGTAGAAAGATTCCTGGGAGCCATTTCTCTGCTTGTATGCCAGCAATAACAACTGTTTAGGGAAGCCCCAGTAAACCACCTAAATATATGCCACCAAGCCCAAACTAAATGTATCACCAACTCAGCTTCCCCTTAGACAAATCCTCACAATGTCTACAACACTTCCAAAGCAGAATATAAAAAGACAGTGGTCTCAACTGATTAAAATAAACTTCTTTTACAAATTTTATGAAACAGGAGTCACAAGGAAAAAGAACGTGAAGTCAGGGGGCTAAATTCAGCATCTGCCTCCATTTTCTTTATTCCCTGGGAAATGCTCTCTGAGTTCTGAGTGACACTTCATCTAGCCCTAGCACAGAAAATTGAGAATAAATCCCCGGATTGCTATGTTCCATTAAGTGTCTGAATGTTTTCCCAAAGATGTAAATTTGGTGCCTAATTTCTCTCCTATTTGCCCTACACAAATGCTCTACTTTCCTTTGTTCAAACTCTAGCCTTTCTGAGACCACCAACTGAGCTCTGACATCCAAGATTGAACCTAGGAATTTACCTGAACTTCCTGTAATGTGGGGGAGGAGTGGGGTGGGAACAAGGAATTCCTAATGAGCATAAGAATGAGAAGATAAAATGCTGAAGAAATATATTATTTAATAAGAGAAAAAGAAAATTTCATCTTTGTTCAATGAAAGCTCAGATATATTAAGTGCAGATCGTTAAGAAACAGATCTATTAATTTATGCATGGATTGCAATTTACTTGTACTAGATGATACTTAATTGTTTTAATGTAGGTAAACCTTTGCCTTAATCAAAATCCCTGGTCTTTCAAAACATATTTCATTTTATTTATGACTTTAAAGAATGCTAGGATTGTTGCACTAATTTGGCAGAGTGGGGAGTTTCCAGCAAATTTTGATTTGAAGGACACCAAAAGGTCAACTTGTTCCAAAATATTTCTGTATGTCATAGAAAAAAGGATATGTTACCAGGGAATGTTCTTCTTCTATTATGATGATATAAATTATTTAATTATATGAGCTATTTATCATCTTGATTTCTGTAGAGACAAAGAATCTGACAGGCCTGAGGGTCAATAAAATTGAATAGAACACAGCAGAGACAAGCTCTTGATGGCAGGAGAATATCTGATCATAGATGACAGGGCTGGGGCATTGTCAAGGAAACCAGCTACTGTGAAACTCAAATGTTCAATTTAATTTGGTAAACATAAAATATACCAGTGTTTGTCCAATGTTTGTATAGTTTTCTAGCTTTTTAAAAGTTACTAGATAGGGAGTACGATAAGCAGTAGTCTATCTTTCCTAAATGAGATTCATTTTTTAAAAAAATGGAAGTGTTCCATTTAATTAAAGAAGCAGATTGGGGCTAAGAGAATCTGAAGAAGGCTAAGTATTACAATATAAAACTTCTATAATCTACTATAAATTTTTCTCTTCAATTTGAAATAAGCTAAGAGAAGTACTTAAAATATTATTTAAGAGATAGAAAATCTAATTCAAATTGGCTGACATAAAAACAAGAGAGAATTTTTTGGCTCATATAACTCAATTTCTTTAGGTTTGGTTGATACAGGGGCTAAAATGAATCAATGTATCTCAACTATGCCTTCTATGTTGGGATTGCATTTTAAGGCTGTAAATGGTGACTTCTGGAAGCTTCAGGCTTGTAAGATTCAAGTCCAGGAGGAAAAAAAAAAGTCTCTTAATGGCAACTCCTGAAGAAATCCTGGGATTCATTCTTATTGAACTATCTGGGGTCACAATAAGACCCTTATTTGATCTGGTCACCCTCCAGATCAGATTCTCTAGAGGAAATCAGTGGCCAGTTGGCCAGGCTTAGGCACCCCTTAGAATCAGAGACGAAGGTGTACTTCAACCGTATGGATGGGGATGGAAGATAAATGGGGCCCCAAAGGAAATCCAGAAATTACACTGTTTCCAAAAGAAGGGGGAATGAATATTAGATAGAGAAAAGCAATTGAAGTCCATTCTTTAGTGACTCAACATCAATGCACATCAGTCTTCATGTATAAACTTCCAAACATGCCTTCCTTACATAATGACACACTTAAATGGACACTCATGTCCTCTTCTCAAAGGGAGACAACATTTGGCCAGTCTTTCCAGCTAACTGTAATCGAGGAGATCTGGGTGATGTCTATTTTCAACTAAGTCGGGAAATAACATTCATGGTCTGATAACCTATCACTCTATGATAAATATAATTACTCCCTATATACTCAAAATGCACTTGTAAAGTAAAATAGGCTGATTTCAATTTACAACTCTTACAGGGAACAGGATAGAATGAGAAACAACTTAGTGTGGTCACTGTTGAATAGCACATTCAGATCCCGTAAGTAGGGAACTCTCTGGGCTTTTTTGCCTGGGCCCTGAAGAAAAATCCATGGTCAGTCAATCTGGCTGCCTCTGGTCCTCTCTCTGGAAGGATCTCCGAGGTCTGAAAGGATTCTCCGTGGAGATGAGCACTAGGAAGGAGAACCTTTCTGGTAAATGCACGTCTTTAACAGTCCACTTCCTATTGGGGCAGAGGAGGTTAAGTGTGTGACAGCTGATTGTTTACATCTCACCCCTGTTCCATATTCAGTGACACACACTAGGTAACTTAAAACCATCCAAAGTGAGAGTATCTTATTTACACCCTGAAAATCAGCAAATGCTATGAAACACCCCCGCACTCCCACGCCTGCCCTGCCCCCGCCAGTTAAGCGTTTACCAGTACACCAGTGGGAGCAGACCTAGAGATTATTTAGGATTTAGGGGTTAAGCAAGTACCAACTTTTGTTTACTAAATTTGGGATTTCTCTGGCAATACAATTTTCTGAAGAATTTAGATGGCTCTGTGTTTGCAGTTCCAAAGGCTAATCGCCAGAGACATTGATCATCTCAAATTAGACTCTTGTAGCATAGAACCCGGCCAGGGGATTTGTACCTATTAGCAACTATCTTCAGTTCCTTCTTGATTTGCCCAGACCTCGGTTTCAAAGCCTCTATCTCGGCCTCTGACTTACAGCACAATGACCATCTGGTGTACAGGTGAAGAGGCAATGGCTAATCAGCTTTTAGTATCCAAGATGTATGCTCACTGAATATTTTCAATTACAGTAATTATTCCCTTTTGCAGGAAGGGAATTCATAAAGAGAGATGCTAAGAAGGAGCCTGGGTATTAGGCTCTTTTTAAGTGCCAGTCTTATCTCATGCTAGGTTTCCTACCTCCTGCTCTGTTTGCATTTCTCTAGCTTGGTTCAGAGAATTTTATTTTTATAATACTGCAAATCTGCAGATCACTGGATCCTCAGCCATCTGGGATTATAGAGCATTGGTCAAGAGTGTCCTTTTAGCAGAGATCTATTTCCTTCCCTCTCTCTTTCAAATAGGTCAATTTCTGTGAAGTTGTCTTTCTCGTAAGAGAGTATTGCATGCTGCAAGACAAATGAAAAATATCTATCAGAGAGGAAGAAGTGCTCAACTGTGTTAATGGTAATGCTGGTAGGTCAAGAAAGAGGAGGAGGAAGGATTGACCCTAGTTCGACAGTGTAGAGGTCTTTGATGACCTTGATGAGCAGTTTCAATGGAGTGATGGGGGCAAAATGAAGTGGCTTTAAGTGAGAATGGGAGGAGAAGGATTGGAGAAAATGAGACTTTGAAGAAATTTTGCTGCAAAGGAGAAGATCTGATATTATTTCTGTCCCTAAGAAGTTCTGACTGCATACCCTTGAATATATTTTCTTTAATAAGAAGGGTATTTCTTTACTGCGTTTGTTACATTCCTATAACCATCTTAATGGGCCCTTACTGATCACCACCCAGTGGTACCTATAGATATTATAAGGATGAGTTAATTTTTTTTTTAACGCTTTCAACTAGTCAACAGTATGACAAGGGTCACAGCTAGGGCTATTGTTGAAAATTTATATAGCTAGTTTATTTATTGACTAGATTTACTTAGGGTCCTTGCATTCTGCTTTTTAACTCACTTACCATCAAAATTACCAAGAGACAATTACCTAACTTAAATATGTATTACCTAAAAATGTATATATTTTTCTTAATCCATAAAATGAAGATTAAAAGTCTACCCATACAATTATGCAATAAGAACAAAAATATTCTTAAAAGATAGTTTGAGGCCTAATGAACAAAAATTATATAAATCCAAGGTATTATTTATCTAGTTACATTTTTATCTATTGCATTTGATTCCACTTATTAATACTTATTGGGGATCTCATTTGACCTTGTTAAAGTCAGAATAATCAGTTTTTAAGATATCTATTGGAAGGTCTACATTTGAGAATGAATAAATTTACTTAGCCTCTTCTAAGAACATTGAATTTAAAAAAGACTTACCACTTGCATATAATAAAGATCAATACCCCCACTTTTTATAGATAGAATGTGTATTTCTGATGTAACAACATAGCAGCTATTTGCTACACATTTCTGCAAAGAGCTTAAAAACAAGAAATAAAAAGCAGTGTTAATAAAGAGAAATGTGGAACAGTATTATTATGCAGCTCATTTCTTACCTCCTAGCTGCTGCACACTGTTTTTAAGTAGTAGGAGATGTCCTTAGTCTTACTTTGCTTTTTCAGGTGGAGAGGAGGAAATTATCTGCAGTCCTTATAAGATAAAGAGGTTGGCATGGATGGGAGAGATAGGGTTCATTTTTGTTGTATTTCAGAAATGCTCTCCAGTTCCCCTTGGGAAGGACTTCTGATTTCTCTGTTCTACACAGAAGTTTCCCTTTCAATTAGACACTGTCCTGTATTCAGGACTATGGCTTCAGGCAGCTGGAAGCTCATTATTATTAGTGTCTGGAGCCAAGAATAAGGTTAACCTATATCCAGTCAATTATCCAGATTAAATTAATCCTCAGAGTGAGTTTGATATTGAAAAATGCAAACTATGTCAGGCTCCTGGAAGGGTAGTAGAGCACTATCAGCATGGCGGTTTGAAGCTGTAAGTACCCCAGAATAACATGTTCTTGAATTAAATCCATTCATGTGAGCGTGAATTCATTGTAAGTAGGAACTTTTGATGAGGATACATTATTTAACATGTGGCCCACCTCAATCAGGATGGATATTGATTGTTATTTTAGTTTGCTAGCTGCCAGAATGCAATATACTAGAAATAGAATGGCATTTAAAAAGGAGAATTTAATAAGTTGCTAGTTTACAGTTCTAAGGCCGAGAAAATGTCCCAATTAAAACAAGTCTATAGAAATGTCCAATCTAAGGCATCCAGGGAAAAATACCTTGGTTCGAGAAGGCTGATGAAGTTCAGGGTTTCTCTCTCAAGTAAGAAGGCACGTGGCAAACACAGTCACAGTTTCTCTCTCAGCTGGAAGGGCACATGGCGAGCAAGGTGTCATCTGCTAGCTTTCTCTCCTGGCTTCCTGTTTCATGAAGCTCCCTGGGGAGGCATTTTCCTTCTTTATCTCCAAAGGTCACTGGCTCGTGGACTTCTGCTTCTCAAGGCTATGTCATTCTTCTCTGCTCTCTCTGAATCGCTTTCATTCTCCAAAATGTTTCCTCTTTTATAGGACTTCAGAAACTTATCAAGACCCATCTAAATGGGTGGAGACCTGTCATCACCTAATCCATCTTAACAACCACTCTTGATTAGGTTACATCTCCAGGGAGATGATCTAATTACATACAGTATTGAATAGGGATTATTCTACCCTTACGAAATGGGGTTTAGATTAAAACATGGCTTTTCTAGGGGACATACATCCTCTCAAACCAGCACAATCATATTACTGGAGTTCTTTATAAGTGGAGTAATACTCAAACAGAAAGAAATCCACAGGAGGCAAGAATCTGAACATCAGTGGAACCCAGAAGAGAAGGGAGACACCAGGAGATGCCACCATGTGCCTTGCCATGTGATAGCTGAGGACCAAGAATTACCAGCAGCCAGCCCCCCCCCCCCCCACAGTCTTCAGAAAGAAAGCATTGCCTTGATGATGTTTGGATTTGGACTTTTTCCCTAATCTCAACCTGTGAGAGAATAAATTCTCATTGTTTCACCTGACAGGTATCAGTTTATTAAAGCTGCCAGAATGTGATATATTGGAAATGGGTTGGTTTTACAATGGGGATTTCTTAGTTTAAAAACTTACAGTTCTAAGGCCATGAAAATGTCTCAATTAAGGCATCAACAGGATGATACTTTCTTTGAAGAAAGACTGCTGGCATTTGGGGTTCCTCTGTCACATGGGAAGGTACATGGCTGGTATCTGCTGATCTTTGTTTCTCAGGTTTCATTGCATCCAGGTTCTGGTTCTCTCAGTTTCTGTGGGTCCCTTGCTTGCATCTCTGGGCATTTCTCTTTCTAAGCTCTCTTGGTTTTTGTCTTTTATCTTGACATAAAGGACTCCCGTAAAGGAATAAGACTCACCTTGAATGGGCAGGGTCACATCTCATTTGAAATAACCTAATCAAAAGGTCCCACCCATGCTAAGTCTGAACTTACGGGAATGGATTAAAAGAACATGGGCTTTTCTGGGGCATGTAACAGCTTCAAACCAGCACATTCCATCCTCTGGACTCCCAAAAGACATGTTTTTTCCATATGCAAAATATGTAAATTCCATCACAATATCACAAAAACCTTAAATCATTTCAGTAACAATATTAAGTTAAAAAGCCTATCAAAATCATTTACAGGTTTGGTCTGTCCTAAAACAAACTTCTTTTATGGCTATGAACCAGTGAAACCTAGAACAAGTTACCTTCTTCCAATATACAAAGGAAGGACAGTCAAAGGATAAACATTTCCATTCATAGGGGGAAACTGGAAGGTAAACAGGGTCAAGGCCCCAAACAGTTCTGAAAACCTGGAGGGTAAACTTCATTAGATTTTAAGGTCTAAGAGTCCACTATAGAATGATGTTTTACCATCAGAGCTTGAGAGAATGGCAGTCCCACCCTTTCCAAGGGCTTGTACAGGAGTCTTGCTCTCTCCAAACACTGGAGTGAGGGCTCCAAGCATTGGGGAGGCTGCCCTGTTCTCTGTTCCACCATCTTCAAGCATCTAGGTGGCGTTCAGACTCTCTGCCATCTCTGGGACACAGGCTCACCCCTCTCCAAACAGTGGTATCATGGCCTGGCTCTCTTCAATCCCCAGGGAATCCTTCACCCCCTCTGAAACCTGGGTCAGTAACACTCTTCTTGAAGAACAGGGTTTGGCCAAGGTCCTTTCAATTCCCCAGGCATCTGAAAGTCTGGAGTGGTAACACTGTTTCTGAACAATGGGGAGGAAGGCTTGCCCTCCACAAACTCTGAGACAAATTCACCCTCTCCATGTACATGGAGGGGAGGGTCCGCTGTTCTGGCCCAAGATTTCTTTACTCCAGACCCCAGTATGTATGGTCCTGACTTTGAAGTCATTTTTCTTTAAATCTGTTTCTTGTTTCTCACTTTTAATCTTTGCTGGCAGTGGTTTCATTCATATAGATTTCACAAAAATCTCGTCAGTTTCACATGCAGCATGCAGGGGTCCCAACCATCAGGCAATAGGTTTTCCTATAAATACTTTCTGGAAACTCCATCTCCAATCCTGATTCACACTGAAGTGACTGGCAGGTTCTTCCATGTTCAGTTAAGTCCTCACATGGGGCACTAGCCTCTGGGATCTCACTTTCTGGAAGCCCCAAATTTTTGAACATCAATTTCTGGTTTATTTGCACCCTGAGAGTTCAGTTCTCAGCTTATCCCTTTCCTCTCATATTTTATTATAAGCTGCAAGCAAAGCCATGCTACATTTTCCACATTTAGTTTGAATATTTCCTCAGCTAGATATCCAAGCTTGTTGCTTTCAAATTATCCCTTCCTTCCAACACCAGTACTCAATTTTGCCATATTATCTGCCACTTTAAAACAAGGATCATCTTTCTTCCAGTTGCCAATGACACATTCATCATTTTTGTTTAAGGTCTCATTGGAAGCACCTTTAGTGCCCATATCTCTACAACAGTCTCTTCTAAGCAATCTAGGCTTTTTCTATCAAGCATCTCACAATTCTTCCAGAATCTTCCCCTGTCCATTTATAAGACCATTCTAGTATTTTTGGTATTTTCGAATCATAGCACCCCACTTCTGGTACCAAAATCTGTTTGGGTTTGCTAAAGGCTGCTGGAATATGATATTCCAGAAATGGGTTGGCTTTTACAATGGGGATTTATTGGTTTAAAAATTTATAGTTCTAAGACCATGAAAACGTTCCAATTGAGGCATCAACAGGATGATGCCTTCTCTGAAGACAGGCTGCTAGCATTTGAGTTTCCTCTGTCACATGGGAAGACAAATGGCTGTTGTTTGCTGATCCTTCTCTCCCAGGTTTTGTTGCTTTCAGGTTCTGGCTCTCTAAGTTTCTCTGGGTCCTTGTTTGTATCTCTGGCATTCACTCTAAGCTCTCTCAGCTTTTCTGCATTTTATCCTGACATAAAGGATTCCAGTAAAGAATTAAGACCCACTTTGAATTGGCTGGGTCACATCTCAGTTAAAACAACCTAATCAAAAGGTTCCCCCCACAAAAGTCTTTTCATGGATGAAAAGAACATGGCCTTTCTGGGGCACATAACAGCTTCAAACCAGCACATGACCCATTTCATGGTTTTTGATTGAACAGCTTAGGAAATTAAAACAGTCAGATTCCACACAGAGTTCACTTGTTCTCCTGCACAGTGAAGAGATAACATTTTTGATGGAGGCTTTTGCTGTATGGCTATCTTTCATGTTAGTCTACAGATGAGTATTTCAGAATATCAACTTTCATTTTGTTTAGTATAGGGCTAAGCATAATGCCAACCAGTGTTATTTTGTAAGAAAGAATAATAGGAAACTATTGAACCCTAGCTCCTACTTTTTCACCATTAGTCATTTTTAAAGATATTAAATAATTGATATATCGAGAATATTTTATCTATAATAAAATAATGTTATTTACTATAATAAAATAGCTATTTGTGAGAAATGTATCCATTTTCACATAGAAATTTTAACAAAGTAATTTAAATTCATTTAATTAATTTAAATTTAAAACCATATTAATAGAGAAAGATGGTTGGGACTGCATTTGGGAGAAATTAGTAATTATTATAATGATGGTGATAATATTTATGTTTTTTTAGGACTTCTTAGAATAAGTGAAGGTATTAAATAATATCTCTAGAGATTCTTTTTATTGCTGCTTCTGATTAATTGGAAACTTTTGGACATCATTTTTTTATACTAAAATTGTAGATTTATAGAAAAATTGTGCATAAAATACAGTTTACATGCTCCATTCTATTATTAATAACCTGCATTAATGTGGCATATTTGTTACAGTTCATGAAAGAACATTTTTATAATTCTGTTATATATATATAGTCTGTACTTTACATTAGGGTTTAGTGTTTGTTTTGTATAGTCCTATCTTTTTCAAAAAATTTATTCTAGTAACATATATACAAACTAAATCATCTATCTAATCAAGAAAGTATTCACAATGTGGCTATACTAATTTCAGTCTGTTTAGGTCTTGATCTAACTTAAACATTTCCAATTAACCAGATGACAAAAAAAAACAAAACACATTACTTACAATGAACACTGTTTATTGTGTGCTTACTATATAACAGGCCCTATGCATGTATTTTATTGTATTTACTCATCAAAGTTATTCAATCAGGACAGCCTGCTAGAAGATACAGAAGGTCAGAGAAACTAAGTATGTCTTCTGGTATCACACTGTTAGTAAAAGGGACAGCCAGGACTCAAACCTTCTCTTGTAGTTAAGATCATGCTCTTGGATCGTACTGGATAGTAAATGATGAGAAATGGTCCCTGCATTTATGCACCTCATAATCTGGAGGGGAAAATGGGTGGGTACATAGATAAATGGTATCAATGTATACAGTAAGAACTGCAGAGAATGGATGTACAAAATGCAAGTGAGTGCAGAGGAGTGAGACAGTACTTGTGTCAGGGTAAATCTGGGGAGGGTTCACAGAATCACATCAGAGGCAGGAAGGAGAAGAAGGACATTCAAGGCTAAGAGCACAGTAAGTAAAAAAAAAAAAAACCCATCACTGAGGAAAAGACATTAGCACATTATGGAAATCATGTGAAAGTTTGGTACTAGGGTAAAGGTACTTGTAGCTGGAGCATTGGAATTAAATATGGAGCTACTGTGAATTTTCTCTGTTGAATAACTGAATATTAAAATAGTCTGTAAGGATCAAGGGGCATAAGTTAGAGGTTAAATGACTAAGACAGCACTTATGACTTAGTAAGTTTTAAGCTAGGTCTATTTCTCTAGTTATTTTAATTACTTTGTCAGCATCCTACAGAAACACCCTTTCTGTAGATTTTTGTTTCAGGTCAACAACTCCAAGTGCATTTCAGCTAATGCTTCATTATTATGCAAGCTGTATTTCCTTTGTTGAAACTCAGTATTACAGTGTGTTACTATATATGGCAGGGTATGATTTGGCCTTGCCAAACTTTGGGCCATTACCAGTGACTTCAGATTGAACAGGGTTATTTTGAGGTCATAAACTGACTCTACAAAGAATTGAATTATTTATGACTTTAATATTCACAAGTATTTCTAGTTCAAGATCCAATATACACTGAATATTATCTGTCAACAAAATGCTGCATCTGTTCCATTTGCTGATGACTGATAAAACAAGGCAGTTTGAACTGCTGCTTTGAACTCATATGGGTTGAATTTCTGTGCCTGAGTATTTTAATAGTAATAATGGTAATATTTATGTCTAACACAAACTACCACCAATCAAAATTAAGCAGAAGGTTAAATATATATAATAATATCTATATGTGTGTATATATAATTTATCTATATTAGTATAGTTACTATTTTTATTTTTTCATAATAGAGGTTGATTGGGAGAAATATAGATGTCTTCTTCAAATACTAGCTACATATCACAGCTGCATTTCTAAAACAAATTATATTCTGACATACAATATATGTAAACAAAATTTTAAAATGTCAAAACCTCTATCTCATTCAGTGACATTTTTTCTTTACTTCTTACCTTCAGTAAAACTTAAGAAAAATGAACATTAGTATGAGAGAAGAGGTAGAAGAAATATTTGAGAATAGTGATAAAATTCCTAATTTTAAGGACATCTAAAAATAGAAATATTGGTAGATTTTTTCCTTTGGTGATCAAATTTATTCAGATAGTATAGGAGTGCCATGGGGAATTCTGGATGAGTTTAAGGCTAGGAATCAAGTAGCTGTAGGATTTGACTCATCCTAATTCTGGTGGGTCACCATCAACAAAAATGTGGATTAGGTTAATTATATGTATTATAATTATCAAAGATTCATCAATTACACCAAGGATGCAGTTACAAGAATAGCAAAACAGTTGGATGCTACTAGCCGAATGACATGGGAGAATAGGATGGCCTAGACATGATGCTAGCTGAAGAGGGAGGTGTTTGTGTTATGGTCAGGGGTAGTTGTTGTACATTTATCTCCAATAATACAGCCCCAGATGGAACTATCACCAAAGCTTTATAAGCCTAACAAATTCTTCTTATTCGAAGAATTGGCGGAAAAATCCAGGCATTGATAACCCCCTCATGGGATGGTGTTTTAGTCTGCCAAAGCACCCAGAATGTAACACACCAGAGATGGATTGGCTTTTAATAAAAAGGGGATTTACTTAGTTAATGTGTAGTTCTTCAGAGGAAAGGTAGTTAACTTTCAACTGAGGTTCTTTCTTACATGGGAAGGCACAGAATGGTCTCTGCTGGCCTTCTCTCCAGACCTCTGGGTTCCAACAACTTTCCCTGGGGTAATTCCTTTCTGCATCTCCAAAGTCCTGGGCTAAGCTGTGAGTGTTGAGATGAGGTATGTTGAGCTGCTTGGGCTGTGCTGGGTTAAGCTCTCTTATATATGGTTCCAGCAAATTAAATCAACCATCATTCATTGCAGCAGGCAACTCCTAGCCGACTACAGATGTAATGAGCAACAGATGAGGTTCATGTACCATTGGCTCATGTCCACGGCAACAGAACTAGGCACCTTCACCTGGCGAAGTTGACACCTGAATCTAACTTTTAACCACAGATGGTTAAAAGCTGGTTTAGGAAATGGAAAGGGGGGGGCACTGTCCATATCTTTAATCATCGTAACTGGGGTACTCACAGCACTTAGGTGCTGCATTATCCCATGTGCCCGAAAGCTAGCTCAGAGACTCACTGAAGTTGCCCTAATCAAGCAAATGCCTATTCAGTACAGGCAGAACAATTTGTACTCCCTTAAAAAGATGGATAATTTTATAACTAAACCTTAGAGATGGAAAGCAGTCTAGGTGTACAAATTTAATTGTTTTAAAAAGTTGCATCAAAATTGCCAACATTGGAAGCACTTCTCTCCAAGCATCAACTTTGAAATGGATCTTTATCACCCCATGGTAGTTTTGCCTCTTACCAAGCAGGCAATGCAGGGGACTTCTGGGAACAGCACTAAGGAGTGGAACATCTTAAAATAATAGTTTTTCCCCAAGGAACAATGTTTTAGCTGGGAGCTGTACTGCTGACCAACAGCTTTGCATAAAATAAACCACAGATATGTCAATAAAAGTATCAAATATTGAGTTATAGTGAAGACTAAAGGAAATGATATAAATAAGGGGCCCAGTGCAGTACCTGGCATATGCTAGACCTTCCACACATATCAGTTGCTCTCATCCTAGATTCTGGTTACTTTGGCTGTCTAACAAATTAAATCTGAAACAGAATGGTGTAAAACAATAGTAAACATTTATCTGTTAATGTTAGGAATTCAGCCAGGGCCTGGCAGACTCAGCTTTTCTTTGCTCTGTGAGGTCTGAGGCCTCAGCTAGAAGACCCAAAGCTGAAGGTTGAATCATCTGAAGGCTCATTTACTCACATGTCGGGTAGCTGATGGTGGCTGTTGAGGGGGGCTTCACTCTTGCCTTGAATGCCTAGACGTGGCTTCTCCGTGTGGCCTGGGCTTCCTCATAGCATACTTGCTGAGGTCCAGGGACAAGAGCAGAAAGAGAGAGAGAGAGAGAGAGAGAAGTCATAAATACTCAAGAAGAGGGGATATAAACTTCAGCTCTCAGTGGAGGTATGTGAACTATAATAAAAGCATGTGGGCTGGGATATATCATGGTGCAATCATCTTTGGAAAATTCAATAAAATTACACTTGAAATCGTAGGGTCTAGAGGATTTTATAATTCAGCAATTTTTGGAAATTCAACCTTCTGGTGAAAACGCACCATCTCAGTGAAGTAAATGACATGTATGTGGCCCCTCAACTGGTTATTCCATTGCCAAAAGGTGAACAAAGGTTTGCCGAATCCAAATTCCATGCTAATTTATCTTGTAAAAATTCTATAAACTGGGTCAAAATTCTTTACAGATTAGAAAAGGGGTTTAATGTGTTTGAAACTCCAGCCACATTTTAAAAATACTCTTCTTATAAATGAGAAATCTGAATTATTAAAACTAATATTGGGAGAGGAAGTTTCCCAGTCGGAATTTTTAAAATGTAGGTGTGCCTGGTAAACATACTAACTGGTAGCCTTCTTGGTGTCTACTTACATGAGTTGCATGTGTAGGGCAGTGTTTCCAGCAAGATAGAGAAGTGGACAGGACAGTGTACTGTCTGTTCCTCAGTCTTGTTCCATGTAATGTCTTGTCTGAGCTTTAAGGAACCAGAGCGCTGAAGCAAAAGCTATTTCAAAAGGAATCTGTGAGACCCCAATTTGAGCAGTGTCCCAGGTGACCTAAGAGCAATTGGTATTTGGAGAGGCACATTGTCTGAGTTTGCATAATCTACAATCACAAATAATACAAACTGGTTTTGGCATAAACAACAGGAATTTATAGGTTTGTGGTTTCAGAGACCAGAAGTCAAACATCAAGATATCCGCAAGGCTTGCTTTCTGCCCAAAGACTATTGTGTTCTGCTAGTTGCTGCTGGTGATCCTTTGAGTTCCTTGGCTTCTCTCTGCCTCCTCATGGCCGTGTCCTCTCCTTTCTCTTCATTGTTCCTCCTGACTTCCTGCCTCTGGCTCTTTGTAAGGCCTACAGTAAATGAGATGTAAACCACTTTCATTTAGTTGGGCCACATCCTAAAAAGCATAACATCTTCAAGAAGTCTATTTATAATTGGTTTACACCCACAGAAATGTGGATTAAGATTAAGGACATGTCTAAATTGGAGTATAATTCAATCTACTGCAGGTGACTAGTCCCCATTTAATATAAAATACTCCATGGGTGGGGGGTGGAGGAATAGGGATGGGTGGTGGTGGGGGGAGGGGGACTTGATGGTTTGACAAATTGTGTGTTTGCAGAGTTGGAGGCACTACAGACAATCCCTTAGGCAAAGAAGTAGCATAATTAAAGAGGTCACTGCAGCAATTATAATATACAGGTACTTTAGTGGTTGGGGGTAGTTGTCCTAGTTTTCTGGGGCTGCTGTAGCAAAGTATGGCAAAATGGGTAGCTTAAAACAATGGAAATTTATTGTCTCCAGGTTCTGGTGGCTTGGAGTCTGAATTCAAGGTATTGGCAGGTCCATGATTCCTCTCAAGTCTATGGAGAAAAATCTGTCCCATGCCTGTCTCTTGGCTTCTAGCAGTGGATTACTGCAATCCATGGTGTTCTTTGCCCAGTCATCATGTGCCATTCTCCCCTCCATCTGTCTGTGTCCTTTTCCTCTTCTTAAAAGGATGTCGGTTATATCAGATTAAGGACCAAACTTACTCCAGTATGACCTCATTTTAACTGGCCTATTAATGACCCTATTTTCAAATAAGGTTGCATTCTGAGGTACTAGAGAGCAGATCGTCAATATTTTTTTGCAGATGACACAATTCAATCCATAACAGCAGTGAACATTAACAAGAGGCCAGAGCAGAAGAGATGGAGGACCGTAGCTGCCCCCATGTTATCCAGCTCATGGGTAATCCTAGCAATAACAAGATTCATTATCATAGACTGGGTGTGGAGGTGGGGGTAACCAAGTGATGCTTAAATCCTGTAGCTATATTGGGAAAAATGACAGTAAAATTTGAGTATAAATACTAAGGTAGTTTCATGTGACCCCATAGGCAGAAAAGGCCTGTGAAAAATTGGATCACATTAATATGCTGTCTATAGTTAACACTTAATTAGCTGTGATTTTATTTGACTTAGAATTTGAAGAGTGTTCAGAGAAATGATTTGGAAGACTTACGTCTAAAAAAGCTGAAATATTACCTTCTTTTCCCTCTATTCTGAGTCAAGTGGAAGCATATAAAATTATTCCATTTATCACCCTCTAAAAGTCATTTACTAAGGCATCTAAGTATTTGATTGTTTTGGGGGGTTATTGAAATTTAGATATCTGCAATCTGTTTACTGTTTTATTCTTTACTGTTCCCAGAATCTTAACCCTCCTTTCCCACTTCCAAGTCCTTATGCCACCCCAAATTCAGGGCAGCTTTGGAAGTTTACAAAACCCCATAAAGTGCAGTAGAAATGGTGTGTACAAATGGAGTGGAGTTGAGTAGGTGGTTGTTCTAGTTTGCTACCTTGGTTCAAGAAGGCCAGTGAAGTTCAGGGTTTCTCTCTCATGTGGAAGGGCACATGGCAAATATGGCGTCATCTGCTAGCTTTCTCTCCTGGCTTCCTGTTTCATGAAGATCCTCAGGAGGCATTTTCCTTTTACATCTCCAAAGGTCACTGGCTGTTAGACTCTGCTTCTCGTGGCTATGTTGTTCTGCTCTGCTCTCTCTGAATCTCTCTCCAAAATATTTCCTCTTTTATAGGATTCCAGTAAACTAATCAAGACCCACCTGAGACATGCCTCCACCTAATGCAGCTTAACGACCACTCTTGATTAAATCACATCTCCAGGTAGGTGATCTAATTGCAGTTTCAAACATACAGTACTGAAAGGGATTAGAAGAAATGGCTGCCTTTACAAAATGGGATTAGATTAAAACATGGCTTTTCTAGGGTACATACATCATTTCAAACCAGCACAGTGGTAGAGGGTGGATAACTTGTTATTAGAAGTTTAGGCTCAAATCCCGGCTTTGCTATTGACCAACTATGTGAATTTGGGCCCAAGTTTCCTTGCCTGCAAATGGGGATTTTACACACACACACACACACACACACACACACACACACACACACGGTGCCCGTTTAAAGCTATTATGTACCCCAGAAAAGCCATGTCCTTTAATCCTCATTCAATATGGCTAGGTGAGATCTTTTTATTGTTACCATGGAGATATCACCCACCCAATTGTAGGTGGTAACTTTTGATTAGGTAGTTTCAATGCAGATACTTACTTGCTTACTGGAGCCCTTTAGAGGAAACTATTTTGGAATGAGCCTTAGAGCCAATAAAACAAACAGAGCCATCAGAACAAACAAAGCCCACACAGCCAGAGACCTTTGGAGATGAAGAAGGAAAACGTCCCCAGGGGAACTTCATGAAACAAGAAGCTGGGAGAGAAAGCTAGCAGACATCACCATGTACCCTACCAGCTGACAGAGAAACCCTAAACTTCATTGGCCTTTCTTGAGTGCAGGCAATCTTTAGTTGGTGTCTTAATGTGGACATTTTCACGGACATAACTATGAATTCCCTTTTTTTTAAAAGCCGTTTTGTTTTTGGAATATTGCATTCCAGCAGCATTCAATTAGAACACACACACACACTTAAAGCTTTGTTGTTAGTTTTATATGAGCTAGCACATAAAAAGATGGATAGCACATAGCAAGAACTCCCATTACCTAGGTCACTGGAGAGAGTTATGAATAGCACTAGTTGGATAGAGTCACTTTTGTTCAATACTTCCTTGAATTCCTGCTCATACAATACTCTTCTGTGTGAACTGATGTGTGTCTAAAGGTCTTTCTCGAGAATTGGATAGTTTTGAACGAGCAGAAGGGTGATAAACAAAGCTTTGAAAAGTAATAACCATCTTTAATTTATTACTGAGACATATTAGGAATAAAAGTGAATATGAACACACTTTATTTCCCCTGGGTTTAGAAATGACTTTTAAGTCCTTTGTAGCAAAAATTAGCAGAGGTGACTCTTGGCTGGTAACTCAGAGGTCTAGCTATTTTTAACCCTGGAAAGCTAGTGAAGAGAGCTGAACTGTAGAGCAGGGTCTCAAAGCCCAGCTTAACTTTTTTGGCCTAGAAACATTCCATCGAAGTGCTGTATGCCAGCTAGATTCTCACAGCTGGAAAACTTCCTGGTAATGAAGGAAAGATAGATGATAAAGACTGAGATGGTATAATCTAGGAATGCCTGGAGCGTACAATGATAGTGACTAAATGTAGAAATTAAAAAAAATTTTTTTGCATGAGGAAGAACAAAGGAATGTCAATATTGCAGGGTGTTGAAAATAGATGGTAATTCATATTTTAAAACTTTAACTTATGTGTGAGACTAAAGCAAAAAAATGTTTAGTTAGTACAAAATTTATATTTTGACTAGTGCATTTCCTAATATAACTTATATGGACAGTTTAACTGAACACCATAAGTACATGGAACCTTGAATAGGGAATGAGATTTTGTAGGTTTGTGCAGAGGGATGCCCCGATAAATCCCAGAGTGATGCCCTGATAAATCCCAGAGTGATTTGAGCAGTGAATAAAAAAGTACGTGCAAAGTCCCCTTGGGGGAGTGGTGAGAAAGGGGGAAAATTCAACTTCCCCATTTGGAGAACTCCTGATATTCTAGTAAGCAGTGGGGACAACCAAAGCAATAGGCTGAGCCCTCAGTCTTGGGATTTGTTCCTATGAAACTTATCCCCACAAAGGATAGAATAAGCCTACTTAAAATTAGGCCTAAGAGTCACCCCGAGAGAACCTCTTTTGTTGCTCAGATGTGGCCTATCTCTTAGCAACACAGCAAGCAAACTCAGTGTCCTCCCCCTCTTGACATGGGACATGATTCTCAGGGGTATAAACCTCCCTGGCAATATGGGAGAGAAATCCTAGAATGAGCTGTGACTCAGCGTCAAGGGATTGAGAAAGCCTTCTGACTGAAAGGGGGAAGAGAGAAATGAGACAAAATAAAGTGTCAGTGGCTGAGAGATTTCAGAGTCAAAGAGGTTATCCTGGAGGTTATTCTTATGCATTATACAGATATCCCCCTTTTAGATTAAGATCTATTAGGCTAGAGTGAAGTGCCTTAATCTGTAGAACTGTGACCCAGTAGCCATGTTTCTTGAAGATGATTGTATAATGATATAGCTTTCTCAGTGTGACTGTGTGATTGTGAAAACTTTGTGTCTGATATTCCTTTTATCTACAGAATGGACAGATGAGTAAACATATCGATTAAAAATAAATAAATAACAGGGGAACAGGTGTTAAAATTTAAAGACATATACATTGGATAGATGGAGATACTAGTGTTATGAAAGGGAGGGGTAAGTGGTATGGTATATATGAGCTTTCTTTTTTCTTTTCATTTCTTTTTCTGGAGTGATGCAAATGTTCTATAAAATGATCATGGTGATGAATATATAACTATGTGATGATTTTGTGAGCCATTGATTGTACACTATGTATCAATTGTATCTTAAGAATGTATGTGCTTGTATGTTGTTGTATCAAAAAAAAAAATTCCTGGTAAGCAGGAATTAAAAAAAAACAAAACAGAAAAGAGAGAAGTCTGCCATATGAGGTTGATAATCATCCAGAAGGCATCCCTTGGATCAGTGCTACAGAAGAGTTACAGGAATGAAGGGGGAAAATAAATAATCATCCCTGCTGTTAAGGTCATGATTAAAGATTTCGCAGAAAGGGAGATGATGTTTAACATAATGCAGTTTCCTCTAAATGTCAATCATTCACAGGCCACTCTCACAATTTTTCCATATTCATATATTTCCTATATTACTGTTAACTTAATTTATATTTTTAAACAGATTTGCCTTCTAAAATCTTACATGTTTTTAGACAGGAAATTTTAATCACCAGTGTAAATGGAAAGCCAATTTTGCCATAAATAGAAAGTTTCTTTAAAAAAAGGAATACAATGAAAACAAAACAATATTATTAAATTCTAGCTAGACATTGTCTAGAGAAGATTTTGATCTCAAGGCCTGCTCTCTTCTTGTAAAAAAGTGGAGTTGGGCAGATGTTAGAGCGATATTTGAGATACTTGCTCCAAATGACACCTCCTTTTTGAAGTCATCAGAAAAATTGAAAGAGAACTGGAAAGGGAATATCTTTCTCATTGCATTATTGATTCAATAAATATTTTTTGATTCAATGTTATAGAATGTCATGACACAGAGACCTAGAAATGATCTCTGTCTTCATTTATGCCACCTTTTGGGGATACTGTGCTCGTTAAGAAAGTGTGTCTGAGTGCTGGACAGACAAAGATTTAAATTCAATCTTTCTCATTTGATGACACAGTTTCTTAGAAAGGTATTTTTACCTCCATGATCCTCACTTTCTTCATTTGTATTTAAGAAAATGTTTATCACTGTTTTAGTTTGCTAATGCTGCCGGAACTGTAGCATAAATGAGTTGGCTTTTATAAAGGGAATTTAGTAAGTTACAAGTTTACAGTTCTAAGGCCATAAAAATGTCCAAACTAAGGCATCCAGGAAAAGATATCTTGACTCAAGAAAGGCCAATGGGTCTGAATATCCTGTCAGCTGGGAAGGCACATGCCTGGCCTCTGCTTGTCCTTTGGCTTTTGGTTTCAAACAGCTTCCCCCGGGGTGGTTTCTTTCTGCATCTCCAAAGTTCTCAGTCTGTGTCAGCTTTGAAATTTTTTCCAAAAGGGTTCCCTTTTAAAGGACTCCAGTAAGTGACCTACCTTGAATGGTGGAGACACATCTTCATGGAAACCACCTAATCAAAAGGTCCCACCCACAACTGGATGGGTTATACACCTCCATGCAAAAAACTTCATCAAAAGGATCCTATTCAGAAACATTGGAACAGGTTTAAAGAACATGGCTCTTTTGGGGGTACACAATGGTTCAAATCAGCACAAGCACATTCAATATATTTTGTTGTTTTGATGAAGAAGATAATACCGTAAATATTGATGTACAGGATGGGCTAAGGAAGGAGTTGACTATATATATATATATATATATATATATATATATATATATTGCTGTGGTTTTACAAAGGCTTTGTCTATATGTTTTCAAGTAAATACATTTTAACTTATCAGTTCAGTTTATCCATTAATATGAGTAATAATCTATCCATATTATTTGTCCTTCTAACATCATAGTTCTTCTCCTAGCAATTGGGTTACACATTCTTTATTTTTTCTGCAGTATCTTCTTTCTCTTACTGCTTGTTTGGTTGTTCCTTAGATGCAGTTCTTGAGCCTCTCCTTAAGGTTTACATTGTTCCTCAGTAGACTATTTCTTTTTGAGGCTTTTACAATCTCTTATAAGATGACTCCAAAATTCAGTATCTCCAAATTTGTCCTTCACCTCTTTATAGCCCAATTCCTTATTTGATATTTGGCAAGTCTCATTACTTTGAACTCAACATAACTAAAATCAGCACATTCATTCCCTCCTTTTCTCTTTGCCATGATCCCAAGGGCTCCTGGTTTTTTATGAGTGTGGAGGGTAAGTGAATGTGCTTTGAGGTCAGAATACTCTGGAATCTTGGTTATACAACTTACTAATTTAACTGAAAATTACTCTTCGACAAGACTTCATTAAGTATATATATAAAATTAGATAGAATAGAGAAAGAAATAGTCCTATAAAGAAATAAAGCTAATATACCTCTTACATCAAGTTAGTTGAAAAATGAAGATGAAGAATAAAGCATATTTGTCCTTTTGACATTGGTTTTTGTGAAATTGTAGTTCCAAAATTAATTAAGATTAGTTTAGAAAATAATCTTATCAATGTGCTGAAAAAGTGGCTATGAACCAAAGAGTGAGGATGAATAACTGTGATTGAACTCTGGGGAAGGTCCAAAGAGAGGGTTGCATGTTAGATCAGCTGTTAGTGGTAAGCTCCGAAGAGAAAAAATGACTTATAAAATGTTTAGAATATGATAATTTTGAAGAGTGTTAGAAAATATAGGAAATAATCTTGGTAAATTTCATTAAGTATGAAATTGATAGCTAAAGTCTACAGATTTTATTTGGCCATTTTCCACTTTTCTTTAAAAGCAGATTACCCTATGCATTGTATCAGATCATGTTGTGACACAAAATAGCTATGGTCTCGGTCCTAAATAACTTAAGAGGTAGGTTCAGTGGTTCTAAGGAATATGGCAAAGTTTAGCATTTGTAGTGAATTAAATGAAATAACTGAACTATATACAGCACGAGCTTATCTTCTGATGTGAAAGCAAAACAGCACAATTCCTTTTGTATATACTTATGAGGCATGCTTTAAAACTGTTGGAAAGTGACTGTGACTTTTATTTATATAAAAATGAATATGGAAAATTGAAATGTATCCAGAAAATACATTGAATTGTGATTATTCATTTTATAAGTGGCTGCAGCTAGCATTCTTTTAAATTATAGGGTCTTTGGGTGATTTAAAATGTAATATATATAAAATCTTGATTCATATATGTTTAAAAGGAATATGTTAGTGGTGGATATCTTTTGGAGTTTATCTGCTCAGGTCTAAATGGCCCCATTGAATGCCTACTTCTCTCACTTGATGGACCTCAGGCAGGTTTTGTGTAACATGTGACCCCATCCTCTGTCCATATTTATTGGACATGGTGAGGGTGAACTTCTTATCTTACTATGTCAGAGTGCCTTTCTTAGGAGTTTCCTTTTGGGATCAAGGATGAGCATTAGTCTCTCTGGGGCCGGAACTGTAATCTCAAGAGCTAAGGACATATACTGATGTACAAATTATGAAGCAAAGAAGAGAAAGAAAGGAGGAGATGTGCAGGGAGAAGCAGAAATAGAGAAAGAGAATTCTGTCTGCAAGGCCAGTGGCTTTGAGGTCTTGCTTCCTGTCAGAAAAGATCCACTACTTTTCTGCTCTTGGGTTCCATGGATTCCCCTATATCCTTCTACATTGTATTATTATTATCATTATTATTTTCAAGTTAGGTGTCATTGGAACTGAAGAGTCCTAAGGTAACATATATTGCATCTACTGTACTTCCAATTTGGTATATCAAAACTACCAAATTTAGATTTGGAAGTGTTCCGGAAGTATAAAAGACATAAAACGTCCAATGACTTATAAGAAATGATTATGTGGGGCGGGCCATGGTGGCTCAGCAGGTAAGAATGCTTGTCTGCTAAGCCCGAGGACCCGGGTTCGATTCCCGGTGCCTGCCCATGTAAAAAAAAAAAAACAAAAAAAGAAATGATTATGTGGACAGGATATGCAGAATGCCTAGGTGAAGTAAAGTATTACACTAGAGAAATAGTATTTTTAATACTTAAATATTGTTTATTTTTTAACACATAGCAAACAAAAATAATAACAAACAAATATAAAATATATACCATTAGAAACATTGCAGTACATTAGATGGTGAAACATTAACAAGGATAGAGGCATCTTCAAATGATATAAGCTATCAACCATATTGCACATCTCTGTGAAACTCTTAGATTTCACAGAATAAAAGATGTCAGATTAATTCACTCAGCAATATTCTTATTGTTTCTCCATATATCTTTGTTAAGAGCAATACACACAAATTTTGGAAAATACAAACATTTTTAAAGAAGAAAATAATCCTCCTCTTACCACCCAGAGATTTACACTAGTAACATTTACACAATCTTTTTCTTCACTTGTAACTTATTTGGCTGGATTTATGTACAGTTATGCCCATACATTATTTGTTATATTTTGTGGTACCTGCCAGAAACCACATGATCACCTCTAATATTAATAAATAAAACACATGGTTCTTTCTATGAACAGAATGAAATCTTTATGAAGGTTGGGACCCCATTTCCTTACTCACGGCTATTATCCCTATGTCTAAGCCCTAAGTAAGCACATTTTGAGAAACAATATTTTAATGAATAGATAACTGACATTGGGCTCCCTAGAAAATCCTTTGAAAACCACTGAAACAGTCTAACCATCTGGTTTCTCTCTATAACTGAGGCTTAAATATTTTCAGTGCTGGGGAACTCACTGTGTTGTGGGGCTGCCTGTTTCCTGGCTGTATTGCCTTCATGTAAGGTTCTCTATTATATTAAACCAAAATATTCCCCCCTTTTGCGACTGATAAGAATAAGTCTGAATTTTTTTCCATATGAGAATCTTTAAAGTATCTGAAGGTTATTATTATGGTACTTCTTTTGTCTTCCCTTGTCCTTTATTTTTTTGGCTTCTTTTTTCCCCATATTATGAAACAATTGCATTTTGATGCAATCAAATGCATCAAAAGCTAAAAAGTAGCTTTCTTGAGAAGTTTAAAATGTAACAAAAGTATAAATAATATAAAAGCTTCCCTTTTCTTACTACCCAAACATCAATAACTAACCTATTGTCTACTTGCTTCCATTCTCTTTTAAAGCAATAAACTTAATAGCTAAAGCAAAAATAATCCTCTTTGCCAATACCCTTGGACTCATTTCCTTCCTTCCCCACTTCTACAGAATCAACCAATATCCTGTGTTTGTTGTGCATCCTTTAGATCTATTTTTATACTTCTACATACATATGTTTGTATCTATACTTCCAGACATAATTATTTGTGCTGTCCCATATGTAGCCCTTAATCACAGGTGGTCATTTAAATTTAATGTAATTTAAATAAAACTCCGTTGCTCCATGACACTAGGCATATTCCCAGTGCTGATAGCTGCATGTGGCTAGTGGCTACTGTACTGGACAGCGTAGCTTTAAAATATTTACATCATTGCAGAGAGTGCTGCTGGACTTCATATATATGTAGTTTAGTATGTACTTTTAAAATTTCATGTAGAAATAATGTAATACTCTGTATCAACTTGCTTTTTTTTGTTTTGTTTTAAACTTAGCATTATTTGTTGAGATCTACTTATGCTGGTATCTAGAAGTCTAAATTATTCCTTTAAGCTTGCACAGACCATTCTATGTTATGAATATATTACCCTTCTTTACCAATTTCTCTCCAATTGAACATTTGAATTGTTTCCAATCTTTTACTATTTTTAACAATGTGGCACTAAATATCTTTCCCTAGAATAAGTAATCTAGAAGTGGAAATGCTTGATCATAGCACATGTACTTTTTGCTATATATAGCTAAAATATTTTCCAAAGTGATTCTATCAATTTTACTCCTATAAGCAGTAAGTGCATTAAAGAATCAATTTCCTGTATCTTTGCCAATATTGTCTACTGGTTATATCATTGAATTAGATGAAAAGGAATGTTTTTATGGTCTCTCATAGTTTTCTGATCATTAATGAGGTTAAACATTTTCAGATATTCATTGACTATTTAGATTTTATTTTTGGATAATGCTTATGCATATACTTTGTTCATTTTTCTGTTTGGTTGTCTTTTTTAAAATAATCTGTAGGAATTCATCATACTAATGCATTTATTCTTATCAAATAAATATCTGGCTAATATATCTTAGACTTCTTCATGTGAGCACATACAGATCTACTTCATTTTTGGTAATATTTACATAGTAACCACTCTATAGAAGCAGCATTATTTATTTATTCATCATTATTTATTTAAAGCCTTACTGATGGATATGTAGGTTGTTTACAGGGTTTTGTTATTACAAAAATATTAGCAACTCATTGACAACCACGGCCATTAATCCTGTTCACTGAATATTTCTCTCTACCTTTCAGCATAGGAAGATTGGCTTCCTGTGTGATCTTACGACCAGTCCTGGCTGAGCATTTAATTTCCAGTGTAAGACCCCACTCCCCCACCCCCACCCTCCCAGAGCTTTCTTTTGCCCCACTATTTGGATCAGCAGTGTTCCAGATGGTGAGTGCACTGTCAGGGGCTTGGAGTGAGGATGACTACTGTGATCACTGGTCTTGCTTCCCAGGTACCCACATTGAATATATAGCATGACAGATGAATAAAACCTTTTTGATTAAAAGCCATTAATATTTTGCAGTTGTTAATTGGCATTGCATAATTTAGCCTATCCTGATGGCAATAGGATTTACTATTAAGAAGCTCTTTTATAAAAAAGGACAATCAGGTTCATTTGACATGAATTCTAGGTGTTAAACAATTGAGGTAACTCTTTTGATTCCTTTTTCTACTAAAACACTATCTTTTTTTTTTTTTTTTGCATGGGCAGGCACCAGGAATTGAACCTGGGTCTCTGGCATGGCAGGCAAGAACTCTGCCTGCTGAGCCAATGTCACACTGCCCCAAAACACAATCTTTTAAATAATAAGGTCTATAATCATAAGTGGGGGTTAACAGTAAATTCCTTGGTCTTTAGTTTGTAGAATCCCCACTATTATTTTTTCTTTCACTACTTTATTTTGGGATAATTTTAAATTTCAAGAATAGTACAAAGAACTCCTTTACACCCAATACCCAAATTTACCAATGTTTAACATACAAACATTAATTTTCCCCTGAACCTTGTAAGAATAGTTTGCATATATGATGTCCCTTTATTGTTTTTTTCTATTAATGTTATAAAGTACTCAGTTAACACAAGATAATAACTACAATAACAGTAAACCCACTGTAGTCAGTGGTTACAATTCTCCTTTATTTATTTATTTATTTATTTTTAGAATTTTAAAATCACGTATCTCTAAAAGTTTTATTAGAGTTTTTTTTTAATGAGTAATCTTCACACACATACATTCCATACATGGTATGCAATCAGTGACTCACAATATCATCACATAGTTGTGCATTCATCACCATGATCATTTTTTAGAACATTTGCATCACTCCAGAAAAAGAAAAAGAAAAAAAAAAACCTCATATATATCATACACCTTACCCCTCCCTCTATGACCACTATATTTCTATCTACCCAATTTATTTCACCCTTTGTCCCCCCCCCCCATTACTTATTTTTTCACTCATATATTTTACTCATTTGTCCATACCCTGGATATAAGGAGCATCAGACACAAGGTTTTCACAACCACATAGTCACGCTGCAAATGTTCTATCTTTATACAATTGTCTTCAAGAATCTAGGCTACTGGAAAACAGCTCAACAGTTTCAGGTACTTCCCTCTAGCCACTCCAATATACCATAAACTGAAAAGGGATAGCTGTATAATGCTTAAGAACAACCCCCAGGATAACCTATCAACTCTGTTTGAAATTCTCAGCCACTGACACTTTAATTTGTTTCATTTCTCCTTTCCCTCTTTTAGTCAAGAAGACTTTCTCAATATCTTGATGCTGGGTCCCACTTATCCCAGGCTTCCTATCCCACACTGCCAGTGAGATTTACATCCCTGGGAGTCATGTCCCATGTAGGAGGGATGGCAGTGAGTTCACCTGCTGAGTTGGCTTAGAGAGAGAAGCCTCATCTGAGCAACAAAAGAGGCTCTCTGGGGGTGATTCTTACGCCTAATTTTAACTAGGCTTAGCCTATCCTTTGCAATAAGTTCTACAGGAGCAAATCCCAGGATTGAAGGCTCAGCCTGTTGATTTAGTTGTCCCCTCTGCTTGTAAGGATATCAGAAATTTTTTAAAAAGGAAAGTTGAATATTTTCTCCTTTCTCCCCATTCCCCCAAGGGGAGTATAAATACTTTATTCACTGTCCAAATCACTCTGGGATTTACCCGGGCATCAAACTAACCTGGAAAAACCAAGAAAATATAACACCTTATTCAAGATTCCATGTACATATGGTGTTTGTGCTGCTTTGAAAGGATTATGTATTTTAGGAAAGCCATGGCTTAATCATGATCCAATCTTGTGGAGGCACAATTTCTTTTAAACCCTATTCAGTACTGTATGTTGAAAACTTGAGTAGATTGTGTCCATGGAGATGTGACTCACCCAATTGTATTAACCTTTGATGAGAGGGAGATGTGACTCCATCCATTCCAGGTAGGTCTTGATTAGTTTACTGGAATCCTTTAAAAGAGGAAGCATCTTGGAGACAGCTTGAGAACGACGAGAGAGCCACGAGAACTACCAGAGCCCATGCAGCCAGAGATCTTTGGAGATGAAGAAGGAAATGTCCCTGGGGGAGCTTTATGAAATAAGAAGCCTGGAGAAAAAACTAGCAGATGTTACCATGTTCCTTTCCAGTTGAGAGAGAAACCCTGAAGGTCTTTGGCCTTCTTGAACCAAGGTATCTTTTCCTGATGCCTTAGGATTGGACATTTTTATAGCCTTGTTTTAATTTGGACATTTTTACAGGCTTAGAACTGTAAACTAGTAACTTAATAAATTTCCCCTTTAAAGCCATTCCATTTCTGGTATATCACATCTGGCAACTAGCAAACTAGTTCAACTAATCTGATCATACAAACTAAAGTAGGAAATGCGCTACCCAAAATATAAATTCTGCACCAAATAAACATCTCACCCTTTAGTCTTACACAGAAGTTGAAGTTTTAAAATATGGATGATGTCACCCTTTATCCAGTCTTCTGATACCCCTTAGTCTTATCCAGATCAGCTTCATTCATATCTCCACTCAATGTCTGACCACTTCTTCAACTTTTTAAACAGCTCCTGTATGGGGTGTTATTGATTTTCACAGTTTCAGAGCTTTAATTCTGAGTCTCAGGTGTCAAAATAAATACCCCAAAGTTTCTGGAAAAGACCATGTTATATACAAACTGTGCAGTATGTCAGAATTTAGAATTAACAGTTACATCTCCTGAATATATGTGACTGCTGTTAACAGCTTCCACTTCAGGACTCTATACAATAGGCCCCAACCTGATAACCCTTGCTCTCAATTTTAGTTCACCAAATTTTTATATTATAGTTAGTCCATATGATTGAGGCATGATAAATTTGTCTTTTTGTTCCTGACATTTCATTCAACGTACAGCTCTTAAGGTTCATTCATCTTGTAGCATGCCTCACAACTTCATTCCTTCTTGTGGCTGCTCAGTAGTTCATTACTTGTATACACCATAGTTCCCCCTTCCATTCCTCAATCATTGAACCCTGAGGCCACCTCCATTCATTGTGGATTGGGAATACTGCTGCCAGAAACAACAGTGTGAAAATGTCCATTTGTGTCCCCACACTCAGCCTCCTTTTTTATTTTATTTATTTATAAAGCAGTCTTATTGAGATAAATTCACATACCATACAATCACCAGAACCCCACTACTTATCCAATAATTAGTTGATAGACATTTGGGTGGTTTCCAATTTTTGTCTTTTATGAATAATACTGTTAAGAACATATATATACAAGTTTTGGGTGACATATGTTTTCATTTCTTTTGGGTATATATCTGGTAGTGAATTGCTGGTTCATATAGTAATTCCAAGTTTAACATTTTGAGGAATTGCCAAATTGTTTTCCAAAGCAGTGCACCATTTTACATTTTTACTGTCAAGGTATGAAGGTTTCAATTTGTCCATATCCTATCCAATATTTGCTATTGTCTGTCTTTTTTACTGTAGTCATTCTAATGGGTGTGAATGTATCTCATTGTGATTTTACTTGTATTTCCCTAATGATACTGAAGATCTTTTCATGTGCTTATTGACCATTTATATATGTTTTAGGTGAAATGTCTATTCAAAATTTTTGTTCATGTTTCAATTGAGTCATTTGTCTTTTTATTAAATTGTAAGTGTATTTATATATTCTGGATACAAGCTCCCATTTCTTCTCAATCTGTGGATTTTCTTTTCACTTTCTTAATGATGTGCTGTGAAGCACAAAGTTTTAAATTTTGATGAAGTCCAATAGATATATTGGACTTTTTCTTGTTTTGCTATTGCTTTGGATGTCATTATCTATGGCCTAGACCAAAGTCATGAATTTACTCCAGTATTTTATTGTAGTTGTTTTATATCTTTAGCTCTTATATTTATGTCTATGGCTTATCTTGAGTTAATTTTTATGTATGATGTGAGGAAAGGGTCTGTCTTCATTCTGTTGTATGTGGCTACCTTGTCCTAGCATTACTTGTTGAAATGTATCCTTTTCCTTTTTCTAAACAAAATATTTTTGCCTATTTTGAGGCTTCTAGCAAATTTTCTGATAAACTCAAAGTTCTTCAGGGCTCCTGAAGGTGGGTCATCTAAGTCAGTCTGTTCTAGTTTACACACTGCTGGAATGTGATATATTAGAAACAGAATGGCTTATAAAAAGGGGGAATTTATTAAGTTGCAAGTTTACTGTTTTAGGGCTGTGAAAATGTCAAAATTAAGGCAAGGCTATGGAAATATCCAAATACCAACAAGAGGTTACCTTCACTCAAGAAAGGCCGATGAAGTTCTGGGTTTCTCTCTCAGCTGGAAGGGCACATGGCAATGTCTGCTAGCTTTCTCTTCTGGTTTCTTGAAGCTCCCCCGGGGGCATTTTCTTTCTTCATCTCCAAAGGTTTCTGGCTGTGTGGACTCTGTCAGTTCTGGTTGTTCTGTTGGTTCTGGTGGCGCTAAAGCATTTTCCAAAATGGTTCCCTCTTAAAGGGCTCTAGTAAGCAACCCCACCTTGAATGGGTGGAGACACATCTCCATAGAAACTACCTAATCAAAAGTTACCACCCACAGTTAAGTAGGTCACATCTCCATAGAAACAATCAAAAAGCTCTCACCCAGAAATTCTGAATGAGGATTAAAGAACTTGGCTTTTTTGGGGTATACAGCAGATTCAAAGCAGCACACAGTCACAGGGTACTTTATTATTTGCTGGAATGTAACTGACTTAAGGTCAAAAGATCTCAAGTGGAGATGCAACCACAATGAGATACTCAATAGCTCTGTCCCTATATAGATGTTTTCAACAACCAGTAAGAACTGGCAGAAACATCTTTCTCAAGTTACAGAAATAGCTAAAGAGTTGCATTAGTGAAGTGAAGGCTGAATCAAGAAAAAGGCAACTTAAAAATGGTAGGAAAACCTCATGGCATCTTTGCTGGTACCTTCCTCAACCCTTCACCACTTTGCCACAGAGCCTGGCCTACATTCCCACTGGAGGTCCTTGGTCTTAGTTCTAGAGTGAGCAAAGTAATCTCTATGGACATACTACAGTACATGTGTGTCTGTGCCAACCTGACAGAAGGCCACCTGAAGGACTGAATCAGGACATGTGTTTCAGGCTCACCATCTTTGAGCTTGTGTTGTGCCTAGAGCTGGCTCGCAGATCTCTCTACAGAACCCTGTAGGACCATACTCAAATCACCACTGTCTGGGACTAAAGAAAGCCAACTGTGGCACATATAGTGAGGTACCAGAGACTGGGAGGAAACAGTGTTTCCTTGGGGAATGAGGACTTTGTTTTTACGTAAACAGGGGAATTCCTAGGACCAAGTAGGCATGCCCATGTCAAGCTGCATGTACAGCAAGACTGGGGAGGAGTCTGTGCTTTTGCTTTGGCATATCCCCTGAACTCATTATATTAGACAGCTAAACTCTGAAGGAGAGCACATATAGACCAATATGCAAAGACTGGGACATGTGTTTTCTATTTTCCTTTAATTTTAATTTTTTTTTTTTGTTAGCTACTGGCATTCACAGGACTGCCTGTCATAACACTAACTGGACATAAGCTTAAGGAACAGACACCTCAAAGTGTGAGTCCCAGAGATAACACATTAAAATATCAAAATGTCCAGATTGTAACAAAAGATTACAAAACATACAAAGTAATAGGAATCAATGGCCTATGCAAAAGAGTAGCATAAAGCATTAGAAACCAAAAATGAAGAAGACCTTGAATATATCAGGAAAAGACTATTTAAAAATGGTCCTAAACATGCTCAAAGAGCTAAAGGAAAACATGGGCAAAAAACTACAGAAATTAGGAAAATGATAGATGAACACAAAGAAAAGATCAATAATGACAATCATGAAAGGAAATGAAATATAGCTGAAAACTATAGAAACAAATTTAAAAATTGCCTAAAAGTTTCAACAGCAGATTCCAGCTGGCAAAAGTAAGAATCAGTGAACTTGAAGATAACACAATTGAAGTTATTCAGTCTGAGGAGCAGAAAGAAAAAAGAATTTACAAAAGGGAACAACAACAACAAAAAAGGCAGACCACAGTGGCTCAGTGGCAGAGTTCTTGCCTGCTATGCCAGAGACCTGGGTTCAATTCCTGGAGCCTGCCCATGCCAAAAAAAAAAAAAAAAAAAAAAGAAGTGGACAGAGCCTGGGATGCCTGTGAGACCCCATCAATCATACCAACATATGCATTGTAGGTCTCAGAAGAAAAGAGAAAAAGGTAGAGAGAATATTCAAAGAAAAAAATGACTGAAAACTTCCCCGATGTAATGAAAGGCATGAATATACACATCTAAGAAGTTCCATGAATTCCAAACTAGACCAAACCCAAGTAGACACACACCAAGACATAATCGAACTATCTAATGCCAAAGAGATGGAATCCTGAAAGCCACAATAGGGAAACAATGTGTCACATACAAGGGTGCCTCAGTAAGATTATATATTGATTTCTCGGAGACAAGAACACAGTGGGATGATATGCTGAAAGGAAAAAATTGCCAACCATGAATTCCATAGCCAGAAAACTGTCTTTAAAAACTGAGGAAGACTATGAAATTTAATGCTTATTTGTACATGTTATTTTTCACAAAAAAATAGGCGGGAGTGATTAAGACATTCTCAGTCAATCAAAAGTAGAGGGACTCTGTCACCGTTAGACCAGTCTTAAAAGAAATACCAAAGGGAGTTCTTCAGGTTGAAAGGAAAGGGTACTAGACAAAATGATCAAAGACACTTGAGGAAATAAACATTTTGAGTAAGTATAGCAACTTATGTAAATATAAGTGCTAGTACTGCTGTATTTTTGTATTGTACCTCCACTTTTTACTTCCTACAGGATCTGAAAGGAAAATGCATAAAAATAAGAAATCAGCGTTTTACTCTCATGATGTATAAATATGCAATTGTGACAAGAACTACATAAGGGGGAGGAGGGTCAGAGGGACGTAGGAACATAGTTATCTGTGTTATTGAAGTTAAATTGTTACCAAACTGAATGAGATTTTTAAAGATTTAGTATGTTGAGAATAATGGGTGTAGGATTTCTATTGTTTGGGCTCATAGGAAAGTTCTGATAGGATGTTGGTGAACGTAATTAATCCCTCTGAATGTGGGACTGGTTGAGATGGGAAAGTTTTTTTGTTTATATGTTCCTACAGTTAAAGAGAAAAAGCAACTAAAGAGACATGACAATTAAATGCAATACATGATCCTAAATGGGATTTAGCAAGGGAGGAGAGTCTCAAAGGGACATTATTGGGACGTGAAAAAAATGGGAATCTAAGCTGTAAATCAATATTAAATTTCTTGAACTTGGTAACTGTACTTAAGGTGGATATATAAGTGAATATCCTTGTTGTTAGGAAATGTACAGGGAATATTATACGTTAAAGGAGCATGATGTATTTAACCTAATCTCAAATGTTTAGAAAATAAAGAGACATATAGATGGATGCATGAATTGATGGATGGATTGATAGATGTATTGATAGATGAATATACGGATGGCCTGAAAGACTGATATGACAAATTAGGCAAAATGTTAAAGTTGGTAACTCTAGTTATCTGGGAGAGAAGTCTGTTGGATTTTTCTGTACCAATTTTGTTATTTTTTCCAACTGTTCTGTTAGTTTGAGAGTCCATTCACCTGTTTTGCCTCCGTCATTATAATTAAGGGAAAGATTCTCATAGTGAAAAGGATATGAGAATATTAGCAAGTAGGAATAAGAAGCCATTGTGAATGTCATTAATCCCTCTCATCTCTCTCCTGTTAATTTACATCATTGACTCCAAACAGATTTAACATCTTTTCGTCTTTTTGTACCTAACACCACTTTTATGTCATTCTTAGGATTTCTCCTTTCAGCTCATTGTATATTTCCCATTTCCTATAAACCACTGTTTTTATCTCATTAAAAATGGAAAACCATTTTCTCCTCCATCTAGGCAGTTACTATCATTTTCCCTGGTACTTGACTTATCTATAGAAAACATAACTTCTATAATTTTCTTTAATTGGCTACAAAATGTGTGTGTGTGTGTATATACATATATACACATATGGCCCATGTGTAGTTGTCCATGATTCAATAAAGACTAGCTCATTGTCTTTTGTAGCCAGGTCCCAAGTCTTTTTAAATCTGGAAGTGTTTTTCTCTTTTTAAAAATTATATTGCCTATTTTAAAGACTCCAGGCTAGATTTCTTGTAGAATATACCACGTTCTGTGATTTGTTCATTTTTTTCCCTGTATTTTTTCCAATATCCTTCATATGTCCTTTAAATGTGCTTAGATCTAGAGAGGGTTTAGATGTACAAAGGTTGATTTTGGCATTATTGTCATTTTGGGCCAGTTAAATCTTTCTTGCTGGTGATGGTGGTGGTGCGGTTGTCTTGTGTGTTGTAGGATATTTAGTGGTATCCCATGCCTCTACCCACGAGCTGCCAGAAGCACCCTTCTCCCAGGTTGTGACAATAAAAAAAATCCTCCAGACTGCTGAATGTCTCCCAGCTTGAGGCTGGGGGTGAGGCAAAATCAAGCCCCTGGTTGAGAACCACTGCACAGAAGTGGAATTAAATTCAGGTTAAATGTTTTAGCAAAAAGATGTTGTGTACATCAGGAAGGACATAATATTAGATGTTCTGTTATTAATGATGTAAACTCTGCTTGTTTAAGGAAGTACATTTTCCCTTTTGTAATGAGAAATTTTTGGCTTGATACTTTGAGATTGTTTGAATATCCTATACCTACAACCTTTCCCCAATGGTTTTTAGCATCCACTGATGAACTTTGCCTGGATGAAGACTGATTATCTGGAATGCAAACATGTTTTCTAATTCTTTCCCTTTCCTTCTTCATTTATTAGTCAGTATTATTCTGTACAGAAAAGCTTTTATTCTCTCTCCCTTTTATTTATTTACTTATAGTATCATTTCCCCCCCTCAAGGTTTAACATCCAATTTGGATGATCATAAGTGCCAAATTTCGCTAGTGTGATCCCTCAATCCATTTTTTTAAGGAGCGTCCTAAGGGAAGTTAGTGTTTGGGGCGGGGGTAGGATTTTATTAAAGTTCTACTATAAGTTTACCATACACTGAACCTGAGAACAAATGCGCAAGCTTCATATTTAATGGCTGAGGAATTCTGATTGGCACAGCATATCCTTTTCACAGATAACAAGTTGTACTAGTTGCAAAACGTAAATAACTGATAAAAGCTGTCATTTAACCATTAACATATTAGCAATTTAAATGGTAAATCTCCTTGTTCCTAGATATGGCTGGTGCCTAGGAATTGAAATACGTTGGTAGCATATGTACGATCTGAAAACGTTCATACTACTGAGAGCTGTTAGGGAAGAGGATGGAGTTATCTCTGATTCTAAGAGTTCAGAAACATTTTCATTAAAATTAGTATTTAAGCAACGAGCTTGGAAAGATATTAACATTAGGTCTCAGGAAAGAATCCCGTTTATACACTTAGCAGTTTTGGGAGTTCCAAACAATAACCCAGTTAAAAAGAGGCAAAACTTGAAATAAAGAATTTTAGTTCCACCCAGGCGACTGCTCTCTGCCTTCTGTGACTGCTGATTTCTCCCCAGTTCCAGGGAGCGGCTGTGTCTAGTTCCACAGTCTGCTCCCAGACAGCGGCTTCAGAAGAGGCAGTTTTAGTGAGGAGGGAGTAATGGGGCTTAAATTCTTAACTCTCCAGTTCTTGGCAGTTGCGACCAAACCACCTGGAATCACTTATTTCCGGGTGGGCCACAGAAGCAATAGGACCGCCAAGGGTGGGGCAAACTTTTCCGGCTGCGCCCTCCTGGCCTCGGCAGTCCGCAATTCCCTTTCTGATTGGCTGACGTGGGCCTCGGCCGCCCAAACGCGCCGGAGCGTCGTCGGCGCCGCTATCGCGCATGCCCATTCGGGAACCCTCCCGGCGTTTCAGGCCTCCCGGTGGCAGAACGGCACCGCCAAGGGGCTGGTGGAGGCCGAGCCAGGTGGTGCCCGCGCCAAGGTCGCAGGGTCGCGTCGGGACGGCGACAGGAAAAATAAGCACTGACACAACCGCCCGATTTCCTCATACGTCCTAAGTGCAGCCTTCCTTGGAGTGATTATTCCCTTTCATTGCGGTGTCGGATCTGGGCAACCCGACCCGCCTGTGGAAAACTAGAAAAAAGCCCGATATGCAGTCTGTTTTTTTTTTTTCCTTGCGTCCAGGCAGATGACAGGCAGGGTGGTGGGGTCAATCTCTGCAGGAAGGTAAACTTTCCCCCTATGCAGAGTGGACTGGGCACACCTGTTTTAGGAGCGTTAGCGCATGAAACGCGGCCCTGTTAGCGCTATGGAAGCGCTGCCCCTCACCCGCACTGTCAACCCGGCGTTCTCCTGCCTTCTCTGAGTTGACCGCCTGTTGGCGCTGGAAACACGGACGTTACTTTCTGCATTGCAAAGAGAACCTCCCTACTAGTTTGCTAGGCGTGCAACTCAGAAAAGTGGCACAAAAAAACAGAAACGAACACTAGGCTTCGGAGGACAAGCAAAGTCTGCGTGGTCCTCGCTCGCAAACCGACCTTCATTCTCCCGCCCCCAGCCCGTCCAGGGGCGGCCGCAGCCTCTTGGGCCCACACCACGCCTGCCCCTGCGGTCGCTCGGAAAACGCGGTGAGCGGAACCCGCACGCGGAAGCGACGGCCGCACTGAGCATGCCCAGTTGCAGAGCCGACCAGAGGAGTTTTTTTTTTCTTCTTTTTTCTTTTTCTTTTCTTTCTTTCTTTTTCTTTTTTTTTGATCTCAAGTAGGAGGCCTCCCCCTTACCCTCACCCCAGCCCCCCACCTTCACCGGCTTAAGCAGCTACCATGGCGGAGCTTCCCGGCGCGGCGTTGTCCCAGGCGGGTTGGTAAGTGCGAGTGCCACCGGCTGCCGGGCCGCGGACGCGGGCCGGGGACCCAGAAAGGGTTGGGGTTGGGGGCGGCGGGGTGCGTGTCAGGGTAGGCGGAGGCCGCCGCCCGCCCCCGGCCTCTCCCCAGGCCCTCCCGGCCGGCTCCGCCCCCGGGGCCACGCGGAGCCCAACGAGTGCCCCTGCTCCCCTCGGGGCGGCGGGCTGGGCCCCGGGCTGTGGGCCGGGGAGAGGCCCGGGGCCGCGAGCAGGGCGGCCGGCGGCTTAGGCCCGAGCCAAGCCGAGCAGGACCTGCAGCGCCATTCGCACCGCCTCTCGGGGTTGTTGCTGCGGCGGGACGAGGGGAGGCTGGAGCAGCCCGCAGCGAAGGAGAGGGACGAGCGCGGCCGGGCACGCAGCAAGTTGGCGAGGAGACCAGAGCGCCGTCGGTGCTGCTCTCGGAGCCACCTCCTCTTTCTCCTTTCGAAGTACCATACGGACTGGCGTGAGGCTGCCCTCCGCGACACATGCACAACTTGTGAAGCCGAGAATAACCACATTGTAAACTCGTGTGGGAGCTGCGTAGAACTTTTCTTGAAAGGATGGCCTTCAGATTTTTAAATACGTCGAGATTTTATGATCTGAAAGCAATAAAAACTTAATGCGAAATTAAGCAGTTTCTCGAACTGCGGCCATTACAGTTGGTAGCCCTTTTCCAGGCCTGAATAGGCACAGTTGGGGGTGTGGGGTGGGAATGGGGATGAAAAAAGATTTGCTTCTGATCTCAGGAAGTTCACAGCTTTAATGAGGAGAGATGGTGGCACTTGAAAAACAAACAGTAAAACCGGAGAAATAACGGTAAACTGAAGAGACGAGTAGGCAAGTGGAGTTTAGAATTGTAGGGGAGGAAGAGTTAATTTCCTAGAGAAGAAGGTTTTGAAAGATACTGAAGAAAAGGTCCTATACACGGAGCTGCTGGAGATGAGGAACAGGCATAGGAAAGTGCTTATTGGTTTGCAGAAGTGACACTGGATCCATATGGTTCTTGGAAATGGGGGGGGGGGGGTGTCCGACAAGGATTAAGACCGGAAAAGTAGATTGGAATCAGATATTGGACACTATGAATGCCTAAAAGATGTGGACTTGATTTTGTGAATAAAGTTTTTGATAAGTGGAGTGATACAGAGCTTGCAGCGCCTGGCTCTACAGGCACTGTTATTATTATCCACACTGTGTTGTTAAAAGTGAGGAGACTGAAGCCAAGAGATGTTTAAGTTACTTGCCCAAAATGATAAAGCTAAAAAGTGGAGGAGTTAAGCGCAGGGGACCTGCTTCCAGACCTGTTATTTTGAATTGCTATGAATTGTACCCACAGTTTTTGTTTAGAACATCGTGGTTTAACAGATTATAGAATTAGGAACTCGCCTTGTTCTTGTTACACTGGTAGGTTCACCTTGAAATGCCCTTGCTAATTGGAATTTCACAGCCATTCAAGTTTAAAGTTACACTCTACTTTGTTATATTATATATTCCCATCAGTGTCAGATGAAGATTTACCACAGTGTATTGCAAATAGTCTGTTTACATGTTTCTTCCACGAGACTTTGCTGCTTCCCCATGGGAGACTCAAAAAGGCAAGATGTAATCTGTGGGACTAATAAAACCATCTAGGAGTTTGTGAGTTCCATGTAATTCCTGATGGGTCTTTTTTTTTTTTTTTTTTAAAGAGAGAGGGAGGAAGGGAAGGAAAGACAGAGAAGGAAGGAAGGATGGAAGGAAGGAAGGGAGGAAGAAAGGGAAACATCTTTAAACATTTTCTTGTTTTATTATATTTTGTTTGTTTGTTTGTTTTTTACATGGGCTGGGGCCGGGAATCGAACCGGGGTCCTCCGGCATGGCAGGCAAGCACTCTTGCCCGCTGAGCCACCGCGGCCCGCCCCCTGATGGGTCTTGAACAGACAAGTCTGTGCCAAAGGAAACATGAGGATCTCCTAGGCTTTTGAGTGGCTTTTTGCTAGATCTTATATTTAAGTAGAGACTTGATACATTAAAATACAGTTTAGTCAGATAAGAGCACTAGGAGAATACCTGACCTGAGAGCGGCTTTTGGCCAACTATTCCAATTCTGACATCCTGATTTTCCCCTTGCCCTTGGGGTTCTCATTGTCACTGCCATTTTTCTTAGGATTCAAATCTTTTGTGTACTTAAGGACTTGTGGGGCCTAAAAAGAAATAGATGTTAAAGCTCCTAAGCTTTTTATTGAATCTGTTCCATCATTTTTACCTAAAATAGTAGATTTGGGAAATATGTAGAGCTGAAAGGCTTAAGTTTCTGAAAATGTGATGTTCAGGGGGTGTGGGTAGATTATATAGCCAATCCATTCAAGTTTACATTATTTTTTTCATACTTTTAAAAAATACTTTTTCTTAAGCCTGTCCTCCACAAAAATCAGTATTTTAAAATATAGCTTCAGTAGTAGCCACCCTGGCAAATTTTACAGTATTTTTACCCCCTAGTGACCAGAAGCACACAAAGTATTTAGTTTTGCTGATTTGAACTTAAAACTTTCAGGAGCTCCTATAGCATAGCAGTTATGCTTAAATAATACACTAAATGATATCTTAGTCCTTTGTAATGCTTAATTATATGCATGAGGTAGCTTTACCTAGAGAAAAGGTTTGACTCTAAATTTGTCTAGAAAGCAGTTTTACTTTGTTTTCTGCTGTTTTTGCTTTTGCTCTTTGGAGATTCGTTCTCCTTAAGGGGCATTGTATATTTCTACTAACAGTGATCAGGGATATCGACATTTGAATCATTGTATTTTTTTAGTGTAACATGTTAAGGGGACCTGATCAGCTGTTCTTTTGTGTTTTTGGAAAGATATTTTCCATAGATAAGTGATTATGCAGTATGCTGATGAGGAAACTGAAGCATTGAAAGCATGATCAATTTGCTTAGAATCATAAGTGGCATAACCTAGAATAAAAGATTTGGCATTTCTTCCACGAGGCCATGGTGACCACTTCTAATTTAAATTGTTGATTAAAAGTAACATGTTTTGTAACTGAAAATTGTATTAAATCATTTTGTGATATGCAGATTTGTCTTTGGGAAAGATAAATTGCCTGTTCTGAGGAATGCTGGATGAAATTGGAATTAAAAATGATTTACCTTGCAGTGGCTCACTTAATTGCTGATTAGGCATATCTGAAAGTCTGATTAGTTTTGTATTTTTTGACACATTAAGAATGCTCTGATAAAGTAAGGTAATAGATTGTTTAACTTTGCCTTACCCAACAGTTTTGAGTTGAAGATTGTATAAGGTAGTATTAGAAATAGTGTTTTCCATTTTATTTTGAAAGAAAGTATTCTCTTAGAAACTCCAGCACATTCAAGGTTTAGCTAGAAAGGGTTTTTGTTTTTTGGTGAGAAGGTCAGGGATGGAGGAGAAAGAGAGGATGAACTTATAGGACTACTTACCAAGTCTTTCATGAATTTCATATTCCCTTTGGGATTCTCTTTCTTTGATTTTTCATGCTGCCGTTTCATTGACATCCTCTAACCCAAATGCATACCAAACTAGCTTCCCTTTATTTTGCCTTTAAAAAATAAGAAAGACTGTATCTTATAAAAATTTTTATTAAAATGTACTACTAGAGAACAACCAGAGGATAAAGAAATGAGAAGTCCTGTAGCACTATGGATTATAGAGTGATTATTGCTATCCTGCTTTTAAGGGCTAGCACTATTCCACATGTTGCCTTGAGATAGTTACAACAAAGAGATGGAATGATTTCAGGGTATTATTATTTTTAATTAATTTCTAGTTCCTAGTTTTTGACCTGTCCAAGATGAAGGGCTTCTTTTCAGATCCCATTACATAAATGGTTCATATGAGACAAATTAATGAAGGTGAGATTCCTGTTCTGCAGCCCACTCTTGTACCTTTCTTGTATGTCTGGTTTTAGCTTTGTGGGACACATCCATTCTCCAAGAGACTGCTGGTAAAGGATCTCAATCTCCAAATGAAGAGATCTTTGCAGCACCCTCAATCTGAGTATACTTTCTTACAATAGACTAGTGGTGATAGTCATACATTAAGAGTAATACAAAGAGTATCGTAAGAATTGCTCCCTCATGTTATTCCCAGTATAACTTAAGCTTAGGTAAAGAGTATTTGTAAAGAGTATTTGTAGTTGTTAATAGAGTTGTATATTAAGTGCAGGATTATGAATTATCTAGAATTATAAAATGCTTTTTCACTGCCATGTTGATATAAGTACTCCTGGTACACTCTTTCTGAAAGATTAAGAACTGTTAAAGCACTCTTAGATGAATTAGAATAATAGATCATGATGAATAACACTGGAAGAAGCAGATTGCTTTATTTTCAGTTTTCAGTGAAGTTTATTGGAGACATTCTTCCAGTATGAAATATTATTTCTTTAATGAGCATTTATAACTATCTCTCTGAATTATATTATTTATGAAATTAGAATGTTCAAGGATAATAAGCCTTGTTGGCCTTCCATGTCAAAATATGTTACATATGGCATTGCTGCTTTTATTGATATTGTAAACTGTTAAGAATGTCAGGATATTCTTTAAACTGTGCAAGTTTTCAGATTTTAAGGTGCTGTTTGCAGTGATTTTTTTTTGGTGAATCACCTATAAATCTAGTTTCAAGTATCTGCAGACTTGACTGCCTCAAGCATAAAGGCGGCATAAAAAGAAACTTGCTACTTCAGCAGGTTGAAAATAATTTTCTATTCTTATATAGTAGCATTTGCTAAATCAAGTAAAATTGCAAAGTAAGATTTCAAGAACCATAAAAATATGGCTCTTAAGCCAACTTTTTTTGGCTTAAGGTTTTTCTTTTTTGACAAAAGAATATTGGCATTTTGACTGATGTTACGGTTAGTGCCATCTATCTAGAAATTCTGAGTTTGTGGAAGTCAAAGACTGGAAATATCTGAAGAATACTTTTACCTCTAGATAATTTTTAGAAGGAGCAGACTTTTGAACTCCCAGTGATGCAAAATTTTTGTGTAAAATTTTGAGAAATGTTAATTTGTAGACTGACAAAAGCAGAGAAGGGGGAGCGAGGAATGTGTAATAATAATGAAAAGTATTAGCAAGAGTGTGAAATCAAAGATACTGATAGGAGAAAAGAAGCAAGTTGGTGATGTAGAGAAGGAGGAAAGAACAGCATCATGCTCCCGAGCTGAACCCAGAGTAACTTGTTTGACACTCCCCTGCTAAATGGGTGTGAGCTGCAAGCCCCTGTGTACGCTTTTCACATGTAGTGCAGTTTTAAAATCTTTAAGGGATAGCTCTCCTGTGGGTAGAGACAAATAGCTACCCATAACTCAGTATAGTGCTATTGATGGTATAGTATCTTTACAGCAATAAGTAGGTCATAATGTAGAGAAATATATAACCCTATACAATAGTGTGTGTACTGAAATGTTCTTAGAATTTATACCTCCTATATATATAAGGCACCGTGTTTATAGTTGGGATTTAATGATGTACAGGACAGAATTTAAACATGTTATACACTGATTTATATACTTGCAGGGTGTTGTTGAAATACATCTGGGAGCAGTTAACTCAGACTTGGGAAATTTGGAAGGCTTTCCAGAACTAATAATGTATAATCAGGGTATGTTGTAGATGCCATCTCATAATATGGTATCTGATCTTTAGTGAAGAAAAAATAAGGCATTTTCATTCATTCAGCAATTTAGAAGGTAAAATGGATAGAACTTTCTTTTTTTTTTTAATAAAAGAAGGAATTTATTGGCAGAATACGAAGTTTCTTGCAGGGAACCCAACAGCTGTAATGAGTCAAAAGCTAGAAGCATGGCTTTCTGAAGGATAGATTATGGTGCTATCACAAAATCCTACTTCTGGGTGCTGCACAATCATGAAGAGAATATCCTAGAGTATGGCCCTTCACATACATTGTACAAGGGACTAGAATGTGGATTCATTTCTGCTTGCTTTTTGATCCTTATGGTCCTTTATGCTAGCCTCAGATTTGTCAAACACATGTTGGCAGAAATTCACGAACTCATTCAGGCCTCTCTGAAATTATTCCACAGCTGACAGAGTACCTCCAGTCTGAATGCACAAATTAATTTTGCCCTCTGAAGGATGGTGTTGGGTCAGAGTCGTTAAGGAATCTTAGCAGGACAGTGAGTCAAAGCATTGCAGATTTATTGAAGGAAGAAAGCAGGTGGGAGGCAGTGAAAAGAAAGAAAATGGCTCCTGGAAGCCATCGAGTGGAAAGAAAATAGCTCTGGCTTTGTTTCTGAGAGCTTGCATTTTTAAAAGAAAACCACACTGGAAGGAAGGGGTGCCCGCTAGGTGGTGTTCTGTCCCTTGATTGGTTGGGGGCATATTAACTTATGATCTAATTGGTTGCTGGGGTTCTGATGCACTGCTCTCCTTTGATGTGCTGCTGCCTGTATTGTCAAGGGTTATCAAGCAGAACAAGCCTTGACTGCATGTTTATCTTATAGGCATATCTGTTCTTGCTTCATTGCCTTCTGGTGAGTGCAGTGCCAGCATGTCGGGTGATCGTTCATTTTACTGCCATACCTGGTTCTGCCTAAAGAAGCTGAGGAATCCCCCGGGTCAAAAAGTGCCTTGTATATGTAAAGTTCTTTTCTGAGATCTTAGATTCCTGCCTTTTTCTCTTAATAAAATTGAATGAAGCTGGGGTATGGTTTGGGTTAATGCCTTAGCTTAGCTCAAAGCAGTTTTTAGAAGAAGCAGGGACATTTGGTTCTTTCTTTGGCTACTTACTGCTGTATAAGGGCATAGTTGGGGGGGAGGAATTGCTTGAAGCTGAGCAGGGACATTGCTAATTGGGTTTTTGGGCATCTTCTGTTGTAATGTGTTGATAGCGATGTTTTTACTGCAACAGCAGCAGCTTTTCAAATTTTTATTGTAGCAGGAGTATGTTTTCAGAATTTCACTGGTTAGTCATGGCTGCTATTGACCAGTAAACAAACTGAATCAGATATCATAAGAGTCAGGGGGCTAGGAGGAAAATTAACATGAGGATAATTAAGGGCCCAATGAGGGGAAGCAGAATAGTTCATAAAGGGGTGGAGAAGAATGAAAGAAAATTTGAGAAAAAGTTTATTGTTTGGCATCTATCTGAAACTAGTCGTGCAGGTCCGTTAAAATTTTCTGTGAATGCTGTTGGGGCAAGATTACTTTATCATTTGGGTAAAACCATCCCTCGTTGAGGGTGGCATCAAGCTGGGCCAAGTCTGTTTGCTCTAAGGTGGAGCAAGCAGGCGCTGGGGTGGGCATTACTAGAATCTGAGTAGGGGTCTGAGACTTTTTGCTTCTTTATCCACTTTGTTATTACCTATTGAGATGGGGTCCTTTCCACTTTGATGACTCTTACAGTGAACAACTGCTACCTGGGCAGGGGGTATGTGCTGCCTCAAGGAGTTTAAGGATGGGAGTTTTATTAATTGGAGAATTTTCAGAAGTGAGACACGTGGCTAGGTGTGAATGAATAAAGTAGAAAACATATTTATAATCAGTATAAATGTTAGTAGGGGTATCTGCTGCTAACTTGAGAGCTTGGGTGAGGGCTTTGAGCTCTGCCTGTTGAGAAGTGGTGCTGAGAGGCAGAGGTCTAGACTCATTTACCTCCTGGGCAGACACTATAGCATATCATACCTGCTTAGGGGAGTTTTAAAAAAGTATTGCCATCAATAAGCCAACAATTAGCTGGAGGTGGCAGAAGGAAATCCGTTACATTGGGAAATGGATGAAGGAAATGATCCATAGCTTCTATACAGTTATACATAGTTTTCTGATGTATTAGAGGAGTAAGGAATTTTGCTGGGTTAGGAATTATAAGTGAATAGGATATTTTAACCTGGGGGTTACAGAGGAAGTAAGTGCACATGTAGTAACTGAATGCCAGAGGGGCAGACATTACTAATAGCTTGGAAAGTTAAAAGGGAGAGTATGTTATGAGAAGACAGATAATTGAACATATGGTACAAGTTTAAGAGATTCTTATATGAGGAGTGCTGCAGAGGCTAAGACCCTGAGACAGTGCCACCCTCAGAAAGGGGAGTTTAAAACTTTGGAGAAATAAGCAATTACATGGGTGTCCAGCCCACTTGCCTGGGTTAAAATTCCAAGAGCAAAGTTATCTTTGGTGTCTCCATGCAGTGTAAAAGACTTGCTGGGGTCTGGAAGAGCTAAGGTAGGGGCCTGGGTGAGGGCTGTCTTGAACTGTTTAAATGAGCATTCGATAGCCAAAGGGCCATCTAGTTGGTCCCAGAGGTCTCCTGCAGTGGCTTGATATAAGCTTTTAGCTATAGGCTGAAAATTGGGGGTATAGGTTCAAAAAAAATTGGCTAAACTGAGGAAGGAAAGAAGTTCTTGTTTGGTTTGGGGGGAGTAGATTATTTAAGATTGTCTCTTTGCGTTGAGTGGTAATACCTTTTTCAGTAGGGGAAGAGAAAGTCCTAAGTAAGTGACTTTAACTGCCGTTTATCTTTGGAGACTTTATGTCCTTTTTGCTGTAAATAGTTAAGGAGGGTGATTGTGTGCTTTTGTGATAAGGCCTTGGAGTGACTGCACAGTAGGAAATCATCAACATATTGAAGCAGTTTACTGGAATGTAAATTTAATGTTTGTAAGTCAGAGGCTAATGCTTGTCCAAATAAATGAGGGATGTCTGTAAAGCCTTATGGTAGAAATGTCCATCTTAATTGCTTAGAAGTTCTGGTAGTGGGATCTTTCCAAGTAAAGGCAAACAGATCTTGAGAATTGAGATGAAGTGGAATATTAAAGAAAGCATCTTAAAGGTCTAAGACTGTATAATGTGTAATATTTGAGGGGACTGGGTAGAGTATAGAATGTGAAATAGGATCTATAGGAGAAATGGGTATGGCGACTTGGTTAATTAATTGCCCTAAGATCTTGGACTAGCTGGTAAGTGCCATTTGGTTTCTTTATTTCTAAGATAGGCATATTGGCTGGGGAGGCTGCTTCTCTGAGGAGTCTGGAGGTCAATAGCCACTTGACTGTGGGTTTTAGGCTCATGAGAGCTTGTGGGGTGGGAGGATATTGAGGTTTGTTTGGGAATTCTCCAGGTTTTCTGAGGAAAACTTGAACAGGAGCATGATGTTTAGGAGTGGAGGATAGTGGAAGTGTCCATACCCGGGAATCTGCCTTTTCTAGCCATGGGGGCAGAACTATTTCCTTAGAAGAAGAGAGTATTTCTTCCATGGACAGGAGCAGGATGGTTTGAGGCAATTTATTAGCGTATTTTACTTCTGTTAATTGAAGGGTTGCTTTAAGCTTTGTTAAAATATCTCACCCCAATAAAGGTGTGAGACAGCTAGGAATTATTAAAAAACTGTGAGAAAAGTTATAATTTTTATAATCACCCAGTTCTGGGGCTGGTGACACCTGTTCAGGAGGGGAAGGCCATCCGAACCCATGGTTAGAGACCTGTTGGCTCTCCAGTGGCCTATCTGGTGGCACCATGGGCAGGTGCCCGGCGTTGGTCCTGCAGTCTCTGGATTGGTTGTTGGATGCATTGTTTGGCCCAGTGGCCCATTTTAGCACAAGGAGAGCACAGGTGGGATGGCATTCCCCCCACCCCCCAAATTTTGGTTCCTGCTACCATGCTTTACCCTGGGTTGTCTCAAGGCATTGATGAGGAGCAAATAATGGCATCATCTCTTTCTTGTCTGACCCTTTTTTGGGCTGCCTCCTCCCCTCCCCCTTTTTTCTTTTTTTTTAACCTCTTTTCCTGTTCTTTTTGTTTATCTGCCTGTTCTCTTTCTTCTGAGTATTGGTAAATACTTTAAAAGCTGCTTTCATAAGTAAGTCATAAGATTGGATTAAAAACTTAAACTCTCTTGTAAATATTGTTGGACTTACTGAGAAGCACCTGAGCTGTTTACAGTTTGTCGTAGTTCTGAAAAAAGGGAATGTGAACTCTCATTATGCTTTTTCATCTTGCTACCTCTTGTAGGGGAAACAGACCCTTTGATGGGGGATTTGCTATAGGCGCTGGACCATGAGATTGATTGAAAAGAGGTGAAGAAGATCAGGGAGTTTGGGTAAAATCAGGGAGAGGGGGAGAAAAAATGGGTGCTAAAGTAGGATAGGGCTTATTGAAGGTAGGGGAAGGTGTGAGAGGGGAAGGAGTTGAGAAAGAGGAAAGGGGAGTAGAAGGGGTTGGGGACTGTGGATGGGGAGTATATTCAGGAGGGGAATGGTCAGCGGGGTTGAAGGAGAAGAAGTGATTGGAGGACTCCTCAGCATTAAGGGGATCTGCTGCCTCCATAGAGGGAGGGGCGGAAGGCTTAGAAGTTTTTTCATGAAGGAGGAAGATTTGGTATAAAGTGACAGAGTGGCATAGAAAAGGTCAAGACCTGAGGGTCCAGAAAACTTGGGAGTAGGGAGCTTCAGACCATTTGCCCTTGCACCAAATAAAATTATTAAGTATGGTGAGAATTTGCCAATTGAAAGTGCCATTTTTTGGCCAACATTTTTGTTGTCCTAAAGGGTATTGTGGCCAAGTCGTATTGCAAAAAAATAATAAGTCTCTTTGGTTTTATTTTCCCTTTTAGTTGGAGTTTATTGAGGCCTATGAAGGTCTGCTTGTGAGAGGCTTAAGGAATTTTGCTTGTGGGAGGCTTACATTTAACATCTCCTTTGGAGGCTTATGATTTCCTTCGGGACATGAGGCTGACGTGTTGGGGCCTTGCTCATGGGGAGGTGCATGGAATTCTGCTCATGGCAGGCTTATGATTACCAACTTCCCTGAAAACTTCTGGGGCCACTCAAGACATAGCTCAGGTGAGACTAACAGCCTGGGTCCATGATCCTTCATGACAACAAGACAGGTGTCCCTGGTTTGTCATTAGGGACCAGGAAAGTACGTGCAGTCTTTTGTTCAAGGCATCCCATGAACTACTTTGACTGCTGCGCAGGGGGAAAAACTCTCCTGGAATGTTACTGAGTTTTGACTGAGCACTCAGATTTTTAGGCCAGGAGGCCAGGATGCTGTATTGGAGTAGGCCGATGTGTCACTGGAACATCGAACAAAACTCTTAAGTCAAGGGGAGGATTTGGGCAGAAAGGCGTCACTTACCTAGGGCCAAATTAGTTGTAGATGTTTGAGAGCCATGAATGTGAGCTGCTGTTGTGTCAAGACAGTCGGAGCTGATGGACTCAAGCCATCAAGTGCATGGAAATGTGAATGTGCGGTTTGGGGAATGGAGTCGACTGAGGGGCTACCTGTCTCCCTGAGGGACCAGAAAACTTAAGCCTCAGTCTGTCCTCCAACCAGAGTCAGCTGGAAAGCTGTCCCATTGCCTTGAGGGTTTGGAAAACTCAAGCCTTAGTCTGACCTTTGTTCCCTGGTTTTGGCACCAGATGTTGAGTCGGAGTCATTAAGGAATCTAGGCAGGACAATGAGTCAAAGTGTAACAGATTTATTGAAGGAAGAAGGCAGGAAGGACCTGGCAAAAGAAAATAAAATGGCTCCTGGGAGCCATTGGGAGGAAAGAAAATGGCTCTGGCTCTCTTTCTGAGAGCTTGCATTTTTAAAAGAAATCTGCACTAGGAGGGGAGGGTGCCTGCTAGGTGGTGTTCTGTCTCTTGATTGGATGGGGGCTTGTTAACTCATGATCTGATTGGTTGTTGGGGTTCTGATGCACTGCTCTCTTTGATGTGCAGCTGCATGTACTGTCAAGGGTTATCAAGCAGAAACAGGCCTTGACTGTGTACCTATAGTTGCTTATCTTATAGGCATATCTGGTGTTGCTTCATTTGTCTTCTGGAGTGTTGTAGTATAACCACAAAATTCCACTTCGGAGTTCTTCATGATCATTTAACGAAGCGAATTTCCCAGGGTATGGTCTTCCTCGTGCAGTACAAATTTCACAGTTTCTATTTGTTCCAGCTGCCTGGACCATTTCCAGGGCAGTCTTCCTCTCATGTTCAGTCATTGAGGTCTTCAAATCGAGATATTTTTCTCTCCAGCTCCTGGTCCTCTTCCACCATGGGGTGGCTTCTTGGCTCCTCCAGGAAGGGTTTAACAAACTCCTGGAGGGTTTAACAAATGAGTATGACTGCTGAATCATATTATTTCTGTTGGTTTCCAGTGCCTTAGAGCAGCTAGAAGAAAAAACAAAAAGTCATGGAACTGTAATCCATACCAAACTTTATGGCAGCCCAGAGGCCCTGCCTGATAGTGCCAAATGTGAGGGCCAAGCAGGAAGGAAGGACTGACCAATGGAAGGAGCCTAGGACGGAAGGAGGGAGGTGGGGCTGCGGCTGCAGTGGTGTGGCAGGGCCAGGCTGAAGGGTGGGGGGCTGGTGGTAGCACTGGCAGGTTCTGCTCACCTAGTGCTTCCTGGGCCCACCTCCTGAAGGGCGCATGGGGAGGGCTATAGAGAGCATCAGCCCCAGTCTGGGGCCTGAGACAGTCTGTTTGCTCCTGAGCTTAGCTTTTGGCACTTACTCCCAGGTGCTGTCAGAGAGGGTGAGGCCTTACCTGCTGCCCCCAAGTCCCCTTCCTCTCTTGGGCTGAGTTGGGCCTCCTCAGTCTCGCCGCTAGGCTGTGGGGGATGGTGTTGCTCCTGGGGTGGGACCTGGACCTCGAGGGACTTTCAGGGGATGCTGAGGCGAGCACTCAGGGGTTTCTATAGATCGTGCCAAGCTAATTGATCAGTTCATTTGTGGAGCCGCCCTCTCACCTTTGTTTCCAGGTGCCCCCACTCAGCTTTGGCAGCCTTTCATCGTCAGAACCACTCTGGCCTTCCCTCTTCCTCATCCTTGTCTTTTCCCCATCCCCTCAGGTGCTCTTCTTCACCTCCAGCCATTCTCCCTCTGACCTCAGCAGACTCCTCTCCCAACACACCTACATTTCCTCTCCCTGGCCCCTCCAACCCCCCAACACTCCCTCCTCACCTGGGTGGGCATCACAGTGCACAGACACTTCCCCAGCATGTTTTCTGCGGCGAGAGGGGTGGGCAGCAGGGACCGTCTGGTGGTGGGGCTGGATAGAACTTTTTGATGGATTGGGTATATTGGTGAGAGAGAGAAGGAAATGTTAAGGTGTTGATTTCTAGATTTCTGGCTTTTATGACAGAATTGATTACAATTTGATTAGTCAAGGCCTATTAGACAAGAACCACCTTTTTTGCAGAAAGGTCCATGAATCGTATTTGGACATTAAGAGTGAGGTGTCTTTAGTTATCTAAAATAAGATGTCCATGAGAATTAGAAAATACTAATCTGGCACTCAAAAGAGAAGACTGGCTAGAAGTGTAAATTATTGAGTCATCTGAATATAGCTGATGATGGAAGCAGTGCATGGATATCATCTAAGCCTGGCATTGTCCTGTATGGTATTCGTTAATTACATGTGACTACTGAACACTTGAAATGTGTCTAGTCCAAATTGAGTTGTGCTATAAATGTAAAATGCACACTGGATTTTAAAGACTTAGTACAAAAAAAGGAATGTAAATATCATTAATTTTTTTATTGATTACATATTAAAATAATATTTTGACTATATTGTGTTAGATAAAACATATTATCTCTCATAAAATAACTATCTTAGATTGGTAGGAAAGTTATGCTTTAGGTTACTAGGGATCCAGGTTCCTTCCATTTTACTGCTTTGTTTTCCCCTAGCCGTTTGCTATTCCTGATGTGATCCATGGGTCAGCAGCATTGGTGCCACCTGGGAACTTGTTAGAAATGTAGATTCTCAATCCCATCCCCGGTGTTTCTTTTGTATGTTAAAGTTTGAGAAGCACTACTCTAGGGTATTGTCATCATCTTCATGGTCATAGCAGAGCAGTGGTCCATCTGGGCTCTAACTAGAAAGAAGGAGAAGGAGAGCAAAGAGAGTCAGTTCCCAGGTGGGGAAAGTGGCATACATCATGCCTTTGGTTTCCAAAGACTTAGTGTCACATCTATCTGTAAGGGATTCTGGGAAATGTGGTCTAATTTAGTGATTTTCAAACTTTCTGTGATGAAGGGCCAGTTTTAAAAATTCCCAGTTCACTATAGACCAATAATCTTGGAAACTATAAAACCTTGTGACAATGTCAGATTACTCTAAAAGTTTCTAAATGCTTACCTCAGTTTATACACCAGTGACAAAGATTTTGTAGATTAGCATTTATCCATGGATCACACTTGGAATAGTTTTGTTCTTGCTGGGCGCATTTTGAAATTTTCACTCAGTGGTGCTGTTCAAAGTGAGGGAAATCCAAATGAATTGTTATAAAGGGATGAGGCACTATATTTCTTGACCTTGTATATATTTTTATTTAGTTGTTAATATTCTACTTTAAAAACCCATATTATATTTAGCGATAGTATCATATTTGTAAAGGACTTTTCAGCTTGCAAAGCCCTTTTCCTCATATGCATTATATGGCATTTCATAATAATAATTAGTAGTATGGATATATATGTATTATATTTGTTTAAAGGGATTCCAAGCTTTCTGCCTTTAATCATGCTGTTAATACCTAGTATAGGACATCAAAGAATGGTCACATTCCTTAAGAACTCGTGCCTTCTATTTATGTATTTTGTGTCTTTCTTACACTTATAGTATGAATTAATCTTAGTTTAGAATTGGTGTTATGTGACTTAATCTGTGCCATTATCATATAGGCTAACATTGCTTGACGTAGTTTGAATTATTTCTGCCTCAACATGTTTTCTGGGAAAATCAAATTGAATTGCACTGTTGGTGGTCTTTAAAAGTGTTTTACCTTATTAAAATAACTTTCACTTGTAAATTAAATTGTTTTTAGTTATTTGTAGTACTTTAATAATTTAAGCAAAAGTGTATTTAAAAATTGTATGATTATAGATCTTTTTTATATAAGATATGTACTTTCAAAGTGGAAAAGTAGTATAATGTTAAACTAAATATTTTTCTATTTGCTTGTTGCTGTTGGGGCCAGCCTATACCTCTGAGCCTCTGCAACCTCCTCTCCAATTTTATTTTTCTTTTTGCTAATTAGTCAGTGTACATGAACCAGCAAGTCAGGAGGAAGTCAGCATTGTAAAAGTGCCACTGATGGGTGTGCTCACAAACTTGAATCAATTTGTGTTTGAAACTGAGATGAATAAATTAAATGATGTGAATAGTTAAAAATGTATACTCTTAACATTACATCACAAGACTGGATTATAATGAGGGATTACTGAGAAAAGGAAAATCATAAATAGTACCTCTGTGTACACTTTATCTTCAGTTAGTGTTCTAGTTTGCCACCTGCCAGGATGCAATATACTAGAAACGGAATGGCTTTTAAAAAGGGGAATTTAATAAGCTGCTCATTTACAGTTCTAAAGCTATGACATTGTCCCAATTAAAACAAGTCTATAGAAATGCCCAATCTAAGGCATCCAAGAAAAGATCCTTGGTTCAAGAAGGCTGATGATGTTCAGTGTTTCTCTCTCAGCTGGAAGGACACATGGCGAACATGGTGACATCTGGTAGCTTTCTCTCCAGGCCTCTTGTTTTATGAAGCTCCCCGGGAGGCATTTTCCTTCTTCATTTCCATAGGTTGCTGGCTGGTGGACTCTGTGGTTCTCTCATTCTTCTGTTGTGATTCTGCAGCCCTCTCCTTATTCTCAAAAGGTCGCTGGCTGGTGGACTCTCTCCCTTGTGGTTCTGTGACGTTCTCTGCTCTCTCAGAATTTCCAGCATTGTTCAAAATGTTTCCTCTTTTATAGGATTCCAGTAAACTAATCAAGACCCACCCAAATGGGTGGAGTCACATCTGCATCTAATCAAGTTTAATACCCACAATTGATTGTCACATTTCATGGCGATAACATAATCAAATTTTCAACCTATAGTAGTGAATAGGGATTAGAAGAAACTGTTGCTCCCAAAAGATTGATTAGAATTAAAACATGGCTTTTCTAGGGTACATAAATCCTTTCAAACCGGTACAGTTAAATTCACATCTACTCCTTGAGAAACAGTATGGTAGGTGGTTGAACATGGGCTCTGGAGTCCAACTATGTGAGGGTCAGTTCTGACTGCCATTCATCAGCGATGACCTTGGGCACACTTAACTGCTTACTGCCAAGTTTTTCATCTGTAAAATGGGGTCAGTTTAGCACCTACTTCATAAGGTAGTTATGAGGATTAATGGGTTTTATGTGTAAAGAGTTTGTATTACCTTTTTTTTCTTGTGAAATATAACATATATACAAGAAAGCTATAAATTTCCAAGTACATTTTAATAAGTAGTTACAGAATACATTTTAAAGTTTGGTATGGATTACAGTTCCATGACTTTTTGTTTTTTCTTCTAGCTGCTCTAAGGCACTGTAGACCAGCAGAAATAATATAATGATTCAGTGGTCATACTCATTTGTTAAACCCTATCTTCTCTGTATAACTCTAGCATCACCTTTGATTTTCTCCCACACTTTAGGGGTATTTGGGCTATGCCCATTTTAACTTTTTCATGTTGGAAGGAGCTGTCGATAGTACGGAATAGGGGAATGGAACTAGTTGATGTTCTGGAAAGACTGGCCTCTCTGCATTTCAGGATTTATCTGGTCCAAGGACCCATCTGGAGGTTTTAGGTTTCTGGAAAGTTACCTAGTGCATGGAACCTTTGTAGAATTTTATGTAGTGCCCTAGGTTTTCTTTAGGGTTGGCAAGAATGGTTTTGGTTGGGGTTTGGCAAGTTATGATAGGTAGCAATGTCTAACTGAAGAGTGCGTAGGAGTGACCTCCAGTATAGCCTCTCAACTCTATTTGAACTCTCTCAGCCACTGATACCTTGTTACACTTCTTTCCCCCCTTTTGGTCAGGATGGCATTGTTGATCCCAGGGTGCTAGGGCTGGGTTCATATCTCCCATGCTGCCAGGGAGACTTTCAGGATTACCTTTTATAAGAGAAAGGGATGTATCTTTTGAGTTTAGTGTTTGAAGAAAGAAAGATTTTATAGCTTTATAAGTAAGGGGCTTGTTGGCCAAATCTGTTATCAGAACAGTCATGCCCATTCATTTACACCACTGTCTTTGTCTGCTTTTGTGCTCAAAAGGCAGAGTTGTGTAGTTCTAACAGAGATTTGTTGTCTACAAAGCCTACAGTTTTTACTGTCTGGCCCTTAACAGAAAAGAATTGTGACCTCTGCCCTAAGTAGTAGTTACTGGAATAGATTTATTGGTTCATTGTTACTTAGAAAAAACTAAATTTGGAACAGGTAACATGTCACTTGTTTCAGTAGTTGTCAAAAATAACTTTCTACAACAACCACAATCCTTGTTCTTATCCTCATTCATTATCACTGGTATAAATGAAGTTGCCTCATAGATTGGTGAGTCTTATTTGATAGGAATGTGCCATTACTTGCCTGAAGGGCTTTCTATCAAATACAAAGTTGTCAGGTGTTTTTGAAATGGTCCACTGATTTTAATAGAACTTTTCCATTATGTCCTGGGCAGATGAGATAGAAATCCTTCATTGGTTTCAATTGAGCATTTCTGTCACACCTGAACAACTTTTAGATTCTACAGAAACCCAGACTACAGACAAGTTATATCTAATCAGGACTACTTAAGTAGAGGAAACACAGTGGATGTGAGGTTGAAAAACCCATGAAAACATATCAGACTTGAGTAAAATAATAGAAATTCATCTTTAAATGACAAAATATATTTGTTAACCAGTGTATTTAAATTAAATCAATTTATTAGCAGCAAGATTATTTTAGATTAGCAATATGTTATAAAAGACAATATCATGCTTCAGTTTGACAAAGCTTGAAGTTTGTTCAGGACACTAGGCACAAACAGTATAATAAAATCTGTTTTTAAATATTCACTGCCATTCTTCCTATTCAGAGTTTTTCTTTCTAGAAGTGTGTGTGAATCCTCAAGCTTAAGGATTTACCAGTCGCATCATGTGCAGAGTCATATTTACTAGAATCCAGAGCACAATTTCCACTTTTAATATTATTCTGATTTATAATTTTTCTATTATTATTTCATTAGGGCTTTTACACTTCGTCTCACCACTTTGGTCTATTGTGTTTATAATTAACATAGTGGCAGTAAGCGAACATGCTGATTTAACAAATGTAACCAATAATAGGCAAATGCGATTATTGGAAATAACCAGACTCTTCTAAATGAATTTTAGCTGCATTAAACAGACCAATGCAATCTCTAGAGCTCACCTATACCTTTGAAAAATATAATAATTCTGAAGATAATTCTGAAAAATTAGTTTTTACATCAAAAATCAGAATTAATCTTCCATTCAAACAGTTAAACTGTTTATTAGCATTAATACTGGTTGTTTCTCCATGCCCTTGGATCCATAACTTTTCTAGATGGCTCAAAATTTGTGCTTAGTTAGTTGATAAAATAAAATAGTGATTTAAGGTTTAGCATGGTATAAAGTCAGGATATTGATTCATAATAAAAGAACCATTTATGATTTCACATACGCCTTTCAAAAAAAGCTAACTCTAAGTATAAAGATTTTTAAAGGGAGATGAGAAAGTATTCCTTCTTCTTAGATTTAAATAGCTGAAGAGTAAAACTAATGAAGTTGTGAGAACATATTGATAAAAAAAAGGAGAAATTACTTATGAATGGAAATTCTTGCTCTCACCTGTCCCAGTTCGTGCTATTTCCTAACCAGTATCTGAATGAAGCTTTATTGAAAGCATTCATTTAAACAAGTGGATATTTATTAAGCAAGAATCTTCTCTAAAATGTTTCCTTTTTTAGAAAATGTTCTGTGAATGCCTTTTTTAGCACATATTTTTCTTGGGTTTGAAAGTTGCTGTTTTAATGTTGAGTGCATGTATGCCTGTTCATATATTCATTTCTTTGCCTCAGTCTTTCTATCAGCTTCCAAACCTCACCTACACCTACTTTGCACTCCCCTGTCTGCTGCAGTCTGGTTTCTGCTTCTCCTACACTAATGAAATGCTTTTGCTAAACTTACCAATGACCTTTCGGTTGGGAGTAGGCACCTTCCAGGCCTTTCCTTACTGACTTCCTTGCTATGTCGGACAGTATTAGTTAACCTACATTTTGAAATTCACTATTCCTTGGTTCCCTAACACTGCAGAAATCTTGTTCTCGTCATCCCTTTTTTTTCTTGGAATTTTTATAAGTATTTTATTTAATTTATAAATTAATTTAGAAAGAACTACTTGAGTTCTGTAATTTTACCATGTGTACAAATTTGTGTACTCACCACCACAAGTAAAATATGAACAGTTGAATCACTACAATTCTTTGTATTGCTCTTTATTTTTTTAAAAACTTTTTAATTATATGACATAATATGTATACAAAGCAAAAGAAAGAAAAAAGCAACAGTTCCTCAACGCACTCCTCAAAAAGCAGTCTCAGGACAGATCCCAGAGTACATCATGGACTACCATATGATCCTCTCAGATATTTCTTTCTAGTTGCTGTAGAATATAGAAGGTTAGAATGCTTAAATTTTTTTGATCACCACAGTCTACTTTTTTCCTTTCTTTTTTTTTGTGAAAAATAGCATATATACAAAAAAGCAATAAATTTCAAAGCGCGACACCACAATTCGTTGTGGAACATATTTCAGAGTTTGATATGGGTTACAATTCTGCAATTTTAGGTTTTTACTTCTAGCTGCTCTAAGATACTGGAGACTAAAAGAGATATCAATTTAATGATTCAGCAGTCATATTAGTTTGTTAAATCCTGTCTTCTCTGTATAACTCCACCATCACCTTTGATCTTTCTGCCCCTCTCTTTAGGGGTGTTTGGGCTATGACCATTCTAAATTTTTCATATTGGAAGGGTCTGTGACTAATATGGGGTAGGGAAATGGAACTATCTTATGTTCTGGAGAGTCTGAACCCTCTAGGTTTTAGGACTTACCTGGATCAGGAACCCATCTGGAGGTTATAGGTTTCAGGAAAGTTACTCTAGTGCATGGAACCCTTGTAGAATCTTAAATATAGCCCTAGGTGTTCTTCAGGATTGGCTGGAATGGTCCTAGTTGGAGTTTGACAGGTTATGATAGGTAGCAATGTCTAACTGAAGCTTGCATAAGAGCAACTTCCAGAATAGCCTCTCAACTTTATTTGAAATCTTTCTGCCACTTATACCTTATTAGTTATACTTCTTTTCCCCCTTTTGTTCAGGATGGAATTGTTGATCCCACTGTGCCAGGCCTGCACTCAACCCTAGGAGTCATCTCCAGTACCGCCAGGGAGACTTTCACCCCTGGATGTCATGTCCCACCTAGTGGGGAGGAAAATGATTTCACTTCCAGAGTTGGGCTTAGAGAGAGTGAGACTACATCTGAGCAACAAAAGAGGTCCTCCAGAAGTAACTCTTAGGCATACCTATAGGTAGGCTAAGCTTCTCCACTACCTACATAAACTTTACAAGAGTAAGCCTCAAGATCAAGGCCTATTGATATGGGTGTCTCTAACGTTTGACACAGTATCAGGGGATCCCTTGATGGTAAAGTTTAATAGTTCCATATTTTTTCCCCAGTCTCTCAAGGACTTTGCCAATACTTTTTTATTATTATTTTTTTTTACCTCTGTTGTTGCAGCGGTAGTGCTGATGTTTTCCTTTTAAACCTAGCCCATAGTATTCAGTAGCGGTTTTCCCCTGTATCCTGGACTTAAACACTCTTTGTACATGAATCATACCTTTGAAGTAGTTCTTGTAAGTGTCAATCAGTGGAACACATAGGTCTGTACAACCCCTTTCAATCTTGTTCATCTTCAGTTTGGTAATATTACTTAAAGACCAGTAGAGAACTGCCTTCACTCCTATCTTTTCCCTTTCGTTGGTATTCAACCTTATTAGCTAACTGTTAACCTATCTCCAGCTTCTATGTATCTCTAAGTCCCCTATATTCCGTATTATAAGCCTCTGATTTTATCTTTAGCATGGTCATAAATGTGAATCAGACAGTATCTGTCTTTTTTTGCGTCTGGCTTATTTCACTCAGCATTATGTCCTCAAGGCACATGCGTTTTGTGATATGCTTCAGGACATCATTTCATTTTACTACTGCATAATATTCTATCGTATGTATATACCACATTTTGTTAATCCACTTGTCTGTTGATTGGCACTTGGTTTGTTTCCATCTTTTGGCGATTGTGAATAGTGCTGCTGTGGACATCAATCTGCAAATGTCTGTTTGTGTCATTGCTTTCAGCTCTTCTTGGTATATACAACGTAATGTTATTGCTGGGTCATAGGGCAACTCAATATTTAGTTTCCTAAGGAACCGTCAAACTGTCTTCCATAGGAGCTAGCTGCACCATTATACATTCCCACCAGCAGTGCATAAGTGTCCCAATTTCTCCATATCCTCTCCAACATTTATAGTTTCCTCTTTGTTTAATAGCAGCCTTATAGGTGTGAGGTGGTATCACACTGTAGTCTTGATCTGCATTTCCCTTATAGCCAGTGAAAAAGAGCATTTCTTCATGTGCTTTTGAGCCATCTGTATTTGCTCTTTAGAAAAATGCCTTTTCATATCTTTACCCATTTTATAATTGGGTTGTTTGTTCTTTAGTTGTTGAGTTATATGATTTCTTTATGGATACGGGATATCAGACCTTTGTCTGATATGTGATTTCCAAATATTTTCTCCCATTGAGTTGCTGCCTCTTCATCTTTTTGACAAAATCATTTGAGGTGCAGACGCATTTGATTTTGAGGAGTTCCCATTTATTAATTTTTTCTTTTGTTCCTTGTGCTTTGGGTTTAAGATTTAAGAAGCTACTTCCTGTTACTAGGTCTTAAAGATGTTTCCCTCCATTTTCTTCTAGAAGCTTTATGGTGCTAGTTCTTAAATTTATGTTTGATCCCCTTTGAGTTAATTTTTGTATAGGGTGTAAGGTAAGGGTTTGCTTTCATTCTTTTGGCTATTGATATCCATTTCTCTCATGCCCATTTATTGAAAAGACTGTTTTGTCCCAGTGCAGTGGATTTGGGGGCCTTGTCAAAAATCAGTTGAGCATAGATTTGGTGGTATATTTCTACACTCTTGATTCAATTCCATTGGTCAATGCTTCTGTCTTTGTGCCAGTACCATGCTGTTTTGACCACTGTGGCTTTATAATAGGTTTTAAAGTCAGGGAGTGTTAATCTTCCCCCTTCATTCTTCCTTTTTAGGATGCTTTTAGCTATTTGGGGTCTCCTTCCCTTCCAGGTGAATTTGGTAATTAGCTTTTCCAAGTGTTTAAAATAGGTTGTTGGAATTTTGATTGGTGCTTTGTTGAATCTTTCCATCAATTTTGGTAGAATTGACATCTTAACCATATTTGGCCTTCCTATCCATCAGCAGGGAATGTCTTTCCACCTGTTAGGATCTTATTTGATTTCTTTTAGCAATGTTACGAGTGTTCTGTGTACAAGTCTTTTACGTCCCTAGTTAAGTTCACTTCTGAGTACTCGATTCTTTTAGTTGCTATTTTGAGTGGATTTTTTTCCTTAAATGGCTCCTTAGTTAGGTCATTGCTTGTGTGTAGAAACGTTACTGATTTTTGCACATTAATTTTACATCTCCCCACCTTGCTGAATTTATTAGTTCAAGAAACTTTGCTGTAGATGGCTCAGGATTTTCCAAGTATAGTATCATGTCATCTGCAGACAATGAAAATTTCACTTTTTCCTTTCCAATTTGGATGCCTTTTATTTCTTTGTCCTGCCTTATTGGTTTCACTAGAACTTCTAGTACAATGTTGGATAATAGTGGTGACACTGGGCATCCTTATCCTTGTCTTGCTCCTGATCCTAGGGGGAAAGCTTTCAGTGTGTCCCCATTGAGTATAATGCTGGCTGTCGATTTTTCATATATTCTCTTTATCATATTGATGAAGTTACCTTTAGTTCCTATCTTTTGAAGTGTTTTATTAAAAAAGGATGTTGAATTTTGTCCAGTGCTTTTTCAACCTCAATAGAGATGATCATGGCATATTTCCCTTTCAATTTGTTAATGTGCTGTATTACGTTAATTGATTTTCTTGTGTTGACCCATCCTTGCATTCCTAGTATAAACCCTACTTGGTCGTGGTGTATAATTCTTTTAATGTGTTGTTGGATTCGATTTGCTAATATTTTGTTGCAAATTTTTGCATCTGTGTTCATTAGGAAGGTTGATGTGTAGTTTTCGTTCCTTATAGCATCTTAACCTGGTTTTGGTGTTAAAATGATGCTAGCTTCATGAAATGAGTTAGGTAGAGTTCCGTTTTCCTCAGTTTTTTTAAAAAAGTCTGGGCAGAATTGTGTTAGTTCTTTTTGGAATGTTTGATAAAATTCCCCTGTGAAGCCATTTGGCTCTAGGCTTTTCTTTGTAGGAAGATTTTTGATGACTGATTTAATCTCTTTACTTGTGTTTGGTTTGTTGAAATCTTCTATTTCTTCCTGAGACAGTGTTTTTGTGTTTCCAGGAATTTGTCCATTTCATCTAAGTTGTCTAGTTTGTTGGCACATAGTTGTTCATAGTATCCTCTTATGATTTATTTTATTTCTTCAAGGTCTGTGATAATGTACCCGTTCTCATTTCTGATTTTCTTTATTTGCATCCTCTCTTTTTTTCTTTGACAGTCTTGTTAAGTGACTCATCAATTTTATTGATTTTCTTAAAGAACCAACTTACAGTTTTATTGATTTTTTTTCCATTGTTATTTTGTTCTCCCATTCATTTAACTCTGCTTTACTCTTTGTTATTTCTCTTCTCTTTGCTTTGGTGTTAGTTTCCTGTTCTTTCTCACGTTCCTCCAGTTGAGCAATTAAGTGCTCGATTTTTGGTCTTTCTTGTTTTTTAACACAAGCATTTAGGGCAATAAATTTCCCTCTCAGTACAACCTTTGCTGCATCCCATAAGTTCTTCTATGTTGTATTCTTATTTTCATTCATTTCCAGATAGCTATAGATTTCTCTAGCAATTTCTTCTTTGAACCACTGATTGGTTAAGAGTGTATTATTTAATCTCCATATATTTGTGAAATGTCTTGCTCTTTGGTGATTATTGAATTCCAGCTTCATTCCATTGTGATCAGAGAAAGTGCTTTGAATAATTTCAATATTTTTAAATTTATAAAGACCCATTTTGTGCCCTAGCATATGATCTATCCTGGAAGATCTTCCATGAGCACTGGAAAAGAATGTATATGCTGGTGTCTTGGGGTATAATGCCCTATATATGTCTGTTAGGTTTGATTGATTTATCAAATTGTTTATGTTCTCTTTTTCTTTGTTGATCCTCTGTCTGATTTTTCTATCTATAGAGGAGAGCAATGTATTGAAGTCTCCTTCTATTACTGTTGAAATGTCTGTTGCTCCCTTCAGTTTTGCCAATGTTTTTTTCATGTACTTTGGAGCTTCTTGATTGGGAGCATAAACATTTATGATTGTTATTTCTTCTTGGTGAATTGTCCCTTTTATTAATATACAGTATCCTTCTTTGTCTCTTATGATGTCTTTACATTTAAAGTCTATTTTGTTTGATACTAGTATTGCTACTACTGCTTTCTTTTGGTTACAGCTTGCATGAAGCATCTTTCTCCATCCTTTCACTTTCAATTTATTTGTATCCTTCTGTCTAAGATGAATCTCTTGTTAGCAGCATATAGCTGGATTATGTATCTGAATCCATTCTGCCAATCTCTATCTTTTAATTGGTAAGTTTAATCTGTTAACATTCAAAGTTATTACTGAAAAGGCACTTATTGAATCCATGATCTTATCTTTTGGATTTTATTTGTCACATCTATATATTCTTTCCCCTCTTTCTCTTTTTATCCTTTAAGTTAACCTTACTGGTACTCTTTAATTCTGTGCCCTCCTCCAGAGCTCCCTCTCCTGTCTTATATTTTTTTAAACTGGCAGAACACCCTTTAGTGTTTCTTGTAGGGCAGTCTCTTGTTGAAAAATTCTTTCAGGATTTCTTTGCGAACATTTTAATCTCTCTCTCAGTTTTGAAGGACAATTTAGCTGGGTACAGAATTCTTAGCTGAGAGTCTTTCTCTTTCAGGATCTTAAATATATCATGCCACTTCCTTCTCATCTTCATAATGCCAGTTGAGTAGTCTGAACTCAGTCTTATGTGGTTAGCCTTGTGTGTAGTAGGTTGTTTTTCTCTTGTTGCTCTCAGGAATTTCTGATTCTCTTCAGCATTTGACAGGCAGATTATATGTGTCTTGGGTAAGACCTGTTTGGATTTATTCTGTTTGGAGTTTGTTGAACTTCTTTGACTTGCAAATCTGTGTTCTTGATAAGGGTTGGCAAATTTCCCATTATATCCCCAACTAATCTTCCTAGCCCTTTACTCTTCTCCTTCTGGGCCACCAATGATTCTTATATTTACGTCCTTTTCTTTTGTCCATCATTTCCTTGAGACCCAATTCAAAAATTTCCATCTTTTTTGCCAATTACTGTTTTGAGTGTTAGAAATCAGTTATCCTGTCCTCTAGATTGCTTATTCTTTCTACTGCCTCTTCAAATCTGCTGTTATGTCTCTCTAGTGTTTTTTATTTGGTCTACAGAATCTTAAATCTCTTTTTCTATGTATTCTTTCAAATTCTTTTTATGCTCTTATATATTGCCTTCTTGATCTCCTTTATGTCATTAGCCATGGCATGTATTTTATTTAGTAGAGTTATTGAACATCTTTGATTAGTTGTTCCAACATTTGGGTCTCCTCTGGTGTTTTAATTTGTTGGTTGGCTGGGCTAGATCTGTCTGCATTGCAATGTGCTTAGTGATCTTCTGTTGTTTTTGCCACATGTAAATATCTTGATTGATTTACTTTGGAAATTAATTTCCTTCAGTAGTCTAAAGCCTTATGTTTGTGGGATGGATGTGTAGCAGGATGCAGGGCATGGTGTGGGGCACAACAGTGCAGTGATGTGTTGCAACGCCGGTATAGGCACAGATGGGAATGCTACCCTTGTGCCTGTGAACATAATTGCCCATCAGCCAGGGAGGATGTGGCTGTGTGGTTGCACATGACTGTGGTGTGTGCTGGGTTAGGGTGTGAGACCCTTTGTGTGCATGTGCAGAGTTATGGCAGCAGGTCGTTGTTATGCCTGCCTGGGCTGGGGGTGGTTGTGACCTGACTGTGCAGGCCAGTGCTTTCCCACAGCTGGGAGGTATGACTTGGGGTCGTGCGCATACATGGGTCTGGCAGTACCATAAACTGATGTTGCTGTGCAGAGCACTCGGGTGGTGGGGTGGGGCTGTGCAACTGTATGTGCTGGGGCAGGTGTAGCCTGGGCATGGAGGTAAGCGCCTGTAGCCTTTATGTGCCGGTGGCAGCCTGCAGGGAGCAGGGACAGGGAGGTAGTGCTTGGGAGGGGCACAAGAGAGGTGGGTTGGGCTGCACTTGGGGTTGGGGTGGGGCAGTACATGCATGAGTGGTTGGCGGGGCAGGGAAACTCGGAGCATGGGGAGTGGGGTCAGGTGACAGGGTTCAGGTGTGTGGGGTTTGGGGTGAGTCGCAGATCACAGGGCTGTGTTGGTGAGGGTAGTGTGGCCAAAGAAAGTGACTTGTCTTACTTGCTAGTCCCTATCTCCCTGTCCATGCCCTTCTGAGGTTCTGGGCTGCCATATTAGGCTCTGGTTCTCTGTGTCTCAGTTCTTCAGCTTTAGCAACCAGCGCCATCCTGTGTGCTGCAGAAGGCTCTCCCAGGTCAGTTCTACCCTGGAATCGCCATCTCAATTGCCCTCCCATCCTTTCTTTAACTTTACCTGGAGCAGGGCTGAGCTTGATCTATCCTATTGTGCCATATTCTTAGAACTCTCTTCACCCCCACCCCCACCCTTTTTTTTTTTTGCATGAACAAGCACTGGGAATTGAACCCAGGTGAGAACTCTGCCTGCTGAGCCATCCTGGCCCACTCTCCATTTACATTTAAAGACACTACTGATAATACAGGACTTTCTTTTGTCACTTTGTAAATCTTACACATCTTTTGTCCCTCACTTCCATTAATGACGACTTTTATATCTATTTGATTTTTTATGTTGTACTATATTAAGTCCCTTTTCATTTCTATTTGGATATATTTTTCATGTGTTTTCCTTGGGGTTAAAATTTGACATCCCAAATATATAACAATCATATTTGGTTGAAACTAGCTGGTGCCAGTTTGAAAGTATCATCTTGTCCTGGTTTGAAAGAAAGTATGCCCCCTAGAGGAGCCATGTTTTAATCAAAATCCCATTTCATAAAAGTAGAATAATCCCTATTCAATACTGTATGTTTGAAACTGTAATCAGATCATCTGCCTGGATGATGTGATTTAGTCAAGAGTGGTTGTTAAACTGGATTAGGTGATGACATGTCTTCACCCATTTGGGTGGGTCTTGATTGGTTTATTGGAGTCCTATAAAAGGGGAAACATTTTGGAGAATGAGAGATTCAGAGAGAGCAGACCGATGTAGCCACGAGATGCAGAGTCCACCAGCCAGCGACCTTTGGAGATGAAGAAGAAAACTGCCTCCCAGGGAGCTTCATGAAACAAAAAGTCAGGAGAAGAAGCTAGCAGATGATGCCGTGTTCACCATGTGCCCTTCCAGATGAGAGAGGAACCCTGATCATGTTCACCATGTGCCTTTCCAGTTGAGAGAGAAACCCTGACTATGTTCGCCATGTGCCTTCTCACTTGAGAAAGAAACCCTGAACTTCATCAACCTTCTTGAACCAAGGTATCTTTCCCTGGATGCCTTTGATTGGACATTTCTATAGACTTGTTTTAAATGGGATATTTTCTCGGCCTTAGAACTGTAAACTAGGAACTTATTAAATTCCCCCTTTAAAAAGCTGTTCTGTTTCTGGTATATTGCATTCTGGCCGCTAGCAAACTAGAACACATATACCCCAGAAAAACCATGTTTTAATTCTGATTCAGTCTTGTGAGAGCAGCTGTTTCTTTTAAGCTTTACTCAGTACTGTAGGTTGGGATCTTTTGATTAGATTATCCCCACAGAGATGTGATGCCCCTGGTTGTGAATTTGACCTTTGATTAGATGAAGCTGTGACTCTACCCAATCCAGGTAGGTGTTGATTGGTTTGCTGGAATCCTTTAGAAGAGGAAACATTTTTGAGAGAGACAGAAATGACAGAGCCAACAGAAATTTCAAAGCAGAGCCTGCAGAAACAACAGAGCCTGCAGAGAGAGAGCTGACAGAAACTTTAGAGCAGAGCTGACACAGATGCCAACACTTGGAGAACAGAACCAAAGATATCTGGAGATGTTTGGAGCTGACTAGATGTTGTCATGAGATGTTAAGCAAGCCAGAACCTGCAGAGAGCCAAGGGAAGCCAAGAGATGAAAGCCAGCCCTGGAGAAGAAAAGTGAGGAACACCCCTCCCCCCAGGGACAGAGCCTGAAAGCAGTGGAGCCCAAGAGCAAGGGACCACCTGATGCCTGCTATATGACTACCCAGCTGACAGAAGTGTTCTAGACCCATCGGCCTTTCTTGAGTGAAGATAACTTCTTGTTGGTGCCTTAACTTGGACACTTTCACTTCCTCAGAACTGTCAACTTGTAACTTATTAAATTCCCCCTTTTAAAAGCCGTTCCATTGGGGATATTACATTCCAGCAGCTTCCAAACTTACACACCAACTTAACTTCAATAGTGTGCACATATACTTTTCCTGTACCCCTCTGTCCCTTCCCCCCTTTTTTATGCTTATTACCACCTGTTTCTTTAGTACATTGTACATCTAAACCATAGATTTATTTTTACTTTTCTTATTTGCATTATAGTAGAAGTGGAGTTATGCACCAAACAATACACTACAATGATACTGGTATTTATGATTCTCCAAATGGTTACCTTTACCACAGGTCTTTATTTTTTCATGCCACTGTGAACCACTGTCTAATGTCCTTTCCTTTCATTCTGAAGAACTCCCTTTGGTGTTGCTTGTAGGTCAGTTCTAGTGGTGATGAACTACCTCAGCTAGTTTATCTGAGAATGTCTTAATTTAGCTCTCATTTTTGAAAGAAAGTCTTGCCAGATATAAAATTCTTGGCTGGCACTTGTTTTCTTTGAGCATTTTAAGTATTTCAACATACTGTCTTCTTGACTCCCTGGATTCTGATGAGAAATCTACACTCCATTTAATTGTGAATCCCTTGAATATAATGTGTTGCTTTCTCTTTCAATCTTCAGAACTCTTTCAGAACTCTCTTCTTGTCCTTTGCCTTTGATGGTATGGTCAATATGTGACGGATTCTCCCTTCGCTGCCGCCACCTGCCTGGACACCTGCCCTGAGGCCGTGTGGCTGGAGGTGCTTCCCAGGAGAGTCATGGGTGCTTTCCATTTGGCCCTTATTCAGCTTCAGGATTCTTCCATTAAATCAGATAACGTCACTCAATCTTGTGGCCCTGTCTGCAGACCTGCAGCACAGAAAGCCCAAATAGTTTTTCTGCCAGAATATTTTAATTCTCCATATGTCCTGAGATATTTTCCTGAGTACGCAGAGAAAATTCCTGGTGAATCCATACAGAAGCCTTCTGAAGTAGCAAAGGAGCGCAGCATATATCAGGTTCCATTCCTGAAGAGGATGTTAGGAAATTATATAACATCTGTGCCATGTTTGAATCTCATGGAACATTACCAGTAAAGTACAGAAAAATCCATCTGTTTGACATTGATGTTCCTGGGTGTGCTGGTTTGAAACTGGTGTGCACCCCAGAAAAGCCATGTTCTTTAATCGTAATTCAGTATTGTTGGTTGAGATCTTTTTGACTGTGTCCATGGGAATGTGACCCACTCAATTGTGGGTGATAGGTTTTGATTAGGTGGTTTCCATGGAAAAGTGTCTTCACCCATTCAAGGTGGGGTGCTTACCAGAGTCCTTTAAGAGGGAACCATTTTGGAAAAAGCTACAGAGCCCAGACAGCCAGAGACCTTTGGAGACAAAGAAAGAAAGCACCTCTGGGGTAGCCATTTGAAGAAGCTCGTAGAGGAAGCTAGCAGGTGTTGTCATGTACCTTCCAGCTGAGAGAGAAAGCCCAAACGTCATCAGTCCTTTCTTTGGAGTTACGGTATCTTTCTCTGGATGCTTTAGTTTGTACATTTCTCTGGCCTTAGAACTGTAAATTTGCAACTTAATAAGTTCCCTTTTTAAAAGCCATTCCATTTCTGATACATTGCATTCTGGCAGTTTTAGCAAACTAAAACACTGGGAAAATTAAATTTCAAGAATCTCAGACATTGAATCCTGGTGATGGTTTCTACACATTTGATACTCTTTATTGCAGAGTGGGTCTGGGCATTTGCTACGACAGCCGCTTTGCAGAGCTCGCAGAAATCTATGCGTAGAGAGGCTGCCAGTTGTTGGTGTATCCTGGAGCTTTTATTTTGACTACTGGACCAGCTCATTTGGAGTTGCTTCAGCGAGGATGGGTTGTATATAGCCAAGACATCTCCTGCCTAGGATGACCAAGCCTCCTATGTTGCCTGGGGACACAGCACTGTTGTGAACCCCTGGGGTGAGGTCCTAGCCAAAGCTGGCACTAAAGAAATGATCATGTATTCAGATATAGACCTGAAGAAGCTGGCTAAAATATGGAAGAAATTCCCATTTTTAGCCAGAAGTGATCAGACCTTTATGTAGTAGAGAGGAGAAAAAGCCCCTAGCCATTTATCTTCCTGGGAGCTCCCAATTAAAATGATGGAACATTAGCACATTGATACTCTCCACACCATATTAAATACTTAAAAGTGTGCAAGAGCTGGCATTGAAGAACAGAAGGAAAGGGTGCTGGCTCTAAAGCTTCCTCCATCCTTCAATTGCCTCAGAGTTGTTGGTAAAAGTATCAGATCTTGGTAATTTGGTGGTCGAGTCACAATTATATTTGTGCCATGAACTTCTTACCTCACTTACTGGTGTTGAAACTCAGTATCTAGAAAACACTGTCTGGTGCTACTCTTTTCCAAGCAGTACATTAAAAATTACATTTCTTTTTGTCTATGCCTAGCTATGGACAAAAAGATAATGGATCCTTGGTGTTGGCCAGAGGAGGCGGCAACCCCATTTCTCATAGCAGCTCTTTGGACTCTGTAAATTCAAGAACAAACTAATGATTCAACTCCAGACTCTCCTGGTCTTGCGGGAAAAGTGGTGTCAAAATTGATCCCCATGGCAGAATGGCAGTGACAGTAGTTGGTGAAGGCAACTAAAGTATGAGTCCCTACAAAAGATTTTCTTTATATAGGGGTGAGTGTCTGAAAATCTCACCTTTTTTCTTTCCTTTCTGCTTTTCTCTGTAGTAACACTTTCTTGTTCCATAAAGACAAGTCTTTCCCTTCATTGTCAATCCTCTATTTTAGGTGTCCTCGGATATTTTTGGTCCCAGGATCGTTTTGCACTATTAAAAATTAAGAACTCCAGTGAACTTGAGTTTATTTAGGTTGTGGCTAGTGGTGAGCTGGTAAAAGTTCAACAATCAATTGTTTGTGAGAAACAACAACTCTGATTAGTAGCAGAGTATGATACATATAGCATCTCCTACCTGAACAAGGACTGATCTTGCCCCTGTCCTCCTGAGACATCCCTTCCCATAACACCCTGGAAAGACGATGAGCTTTTGCTGCTTTACCTTGAGCACATCTTGTTTTGAGAAAAGATCGTATAACTGAGATGCTTTCCCAATATTTGCACACAAGCATGTGACACTTAACCACCTTTGTTCCCTCACTCATATACAATCTGTAGAGTAGTTGCCATAGATGTAGACATATCTAGGTGAACTTCTTGCCACCTCTGTCACAAGGTAGCTGTAGCTCTCTGTACATAACTTCCCCTAAAGGTTTTGGATTAATTACCCTGGCATTTAGTTCTTCTTTCTTTGGAATCTCAACTGGCCCCGTTGTAGCGTGATTTGGGGTGGTCCCAGAGGGTCTGTCCCTGTTTCTTCTTTTGGGGTGTTCAGTAGGACACAACAATACAATTTGCCAGTGTCTGTAATCTAAATACATGCACTATGGCTGAGTTTGAGCTATCACCGTGACATGTCTAAACAAAAAATTGCAAACAGATGAGCACAGTTAGCTCTTGTAAGCTGGTGCAATCCTTGTCTAACAGACCTCTTATTGTATATAGACACCATATTGGAAGGTAAAACAGAAAATTTTAAAGCAAAAGAATACATGAGCACACATCCTTTTAGTTGTAAGAGTTATAACATCATCATGCATCATTTAACCTCTAGCAGCCAGCATTGTGTACTCTATAGGAGGAGGGTGAAAAAGGCAATGACTTTTATTTTAATTACGTATGTAATGTAGTAAAACTCACCATCTGTATACACCCATGAAACAACTGCATTCAGGGTATCAGACATACCCACCACTACTCAAAATTTTCTTGTACTCTTTTATAATTCCTCTGGCTGCTTCTTTTGTCCCCAGACAACCACTGATCTGCTTTGTCACTATAGAACAGAGTATGTTTTCTAGAATTATATAAAAATGGAATCATAGAGTATGTTTATTTTTTTGTCCGTCATTTTTCTTATTATTGTTTGGAGATTTATTCATGTTGTGTACATCAATAATCCATTCCTTTTTCATTGCTTAATAGTATTCCATTTTATGGCTATACCACGATTTGTTTATCCATTCACCTATTAATGAATATTTGTGTTGTTTCCAGTTTTGGGCAATTACAAATAAAACTGCTAGGAATATAATATATATATATATATATATATATTTTTTTTTTTTTTTTTTACATGGGCAGGCACTCGGAATTGAATGACTGGTTATATTTTTCTTCATGATTATTCTTTCTGGTGTTTTTTTGGCTTCTTGGTTGTACATATATGTAAATCCCTTAATTGGAAAGCTCTCTGCCATTATTTCTTTGCATATTCCTTCTGCCCATTTTTCTCTTTCTGGGACTCCCATAATGCCTATTTTAGTGCACTTTATGGTGTCCCAGACATGGCTTAGACTGTTTTTGTTTTTATTAATTCTTTCGTCTTTTTGCTTCTTAGTCTGACTCTTAGTAAGTTTGAAGTTCCCCTATTTACGGAAGTTTGGTTGTCTGTTCTATTTCCCAGGAGACAGACCTCCCTCTCAGAAGTGAGGCCAGCGTGCCTTTGTCCCAGACTGTCCAGTTCTGTAGTTTCTTACGCTCCTTTCATTGTTTTCAGCTGCTTTTTCTTGGAGGACAAATTCTGGATGAAGGGGCATGCTAGAGAGGACTTTGCCTGGTCAGTCTTTTCCAGCTGAAACAAGCCAGAGATCTATGAGAGGGACACAGACTGGCTTTAAATTTCCCTGGGGGAGTATCAGGAAGGGTGTTAAGAGCTTCTGCAATGGCTCCCCAAAGCTGAACTTTCTTTACCTGCCTGGCAGATGCAGCTGTTTAGCAACTGTTTCCCGCAGATCTAAGGAAGTACAAGTGCGCTTAAAGATCCAGTGCAGCTGCCTGTGTCTTAGGTGGGTTGAAACAATGCTGCCACCGTCTTTGTCTGACAGGTTGAAACAGTGGTTGCCCTCAGAGCTGAGTGCCCAGCAGTTTGATTCATTAATCAGAAGCTGTGATCACTGGTCAGCTGTGCCCACTGCTGGTCTTGGGGAACAGGAGTTTTGCATCCATTTCTGTCACCAGTGTGCTAGACTGGATGCTATGGTAGCCTGTCACAATAGTGGGGAATGGGTGACAGTATCTGTCACGAAGAGAGAGCAGTTTGAACAAAATTGTTCTTGACTGTGTCATATCAACCTCTTCCGCCTTTTCTTTACTTTGTCGTATCACCCTCTTTCTCCTATTCTTCCCTGGATGCTGTATAGTGTTCTGGCCTCTGATGTTTTAGAATAGTTGTTTCAGACAGTTTTTGCCTGTATAGTTGTTTTGGCATAAGGATTAAGTCCTGTAGCTTTCTACTCTGCCATCTTCCCATGATCCTCCCAGTCTGATACGTTTTCTTAGTTTCATAAACTTACGTAACTATTACCCCAAATGAGATACAGGACACTTCTGTCGTCCATGAAAGTTCTCTTATAATCTGTTCCTCCCATTGCCCATGCCCCCCAGATTATATTTTTCTGCCTTCATCATGAATTATTTTTTCCTTTAATTGGACATCATAAAAATAGAATCATTTTTGTCTGACTTCTTAGAAGCTTAACATCATGTGCTTGAGATTCATTCATGTTTTGCTTATAGCACCAGTTTGCTCTATTTATTGTTGAGTAGTATTCTGTGTTTGAGTATACTATAGTTTGTTTATCCATTGCCCTATTGATAGATATTTTGAGTTATTTCCATTTTCTGGTTACTATGAATAAAGCTGAAAAAGTTTTGTACAAATATTTTTTGTGAGCATATGTGTTCATTTTATTCCATTGTTTTCCTAAAGTGGTTGTGTCATCAGTCTTTTTTATTATAGCCATTCATGCTAGTGTGAAACGATATCTCATTGTGGTTTTAATGTGAATTTTCTTGGTGGTTATAGATGTTGAGCAGTTTTCATGTGTTGAGCAACCTTTTCATTTGCTATTTGTGTATTTTCCTTTATGAAGCATCTATTTGAGTTTTTTGTCCATTTTTACAAAATTGGGTTGTTGGACTTTTTAATGCTTATTTGTAGAAGTTGTTTATATAGTCTAGTATAAATATTTATGTGTGCCAGCCCTATGACAGATACATGTGCTTTGTATATTTTTTCCAGTTGGTGGCTTTTCTATTTTCTTAATGGTATCTTTTGAGGATTAGAAATTTTTGTTTTGGTGAAGTTCAATTTTATCAGCTATTTTCTTTTATCATTAGTGCCTTTTATGTCCTGTTCAACCATCTTTGTTTATCTTAAGTTTATGAAGATACTCTTTTTTTTTTTTCAGTTTAAACAATATATTTTATTTAACCCAATATATCCAAAATATGATCATTTCCACATGTATTCAATATAAAAAAATATTAGTGATACATTTTACAGTCTTTGATTTGCATTAAATCTTCAAAATCTTGTATATACTTTACACTATAGCACATCTCAATTTGTACCACCTACATTTCAATGCTCAGTAGCCATATTATATCGGCTAGTGGTTACCTTGTTGAATGGTAACCAACACTTGAACTGAGTTCCAACAGCTCCCCCTCCTCTTTCTCCTGCCCCAGGATGTTTAATCTAACCCACTCTGGCCTCCTCAACTAACTGGGTATTATTATTATTTTTTTATTATTTTTTATTTTTATTTTTTTTTTATTAATTAACAGAAAAAAAAAAGAAATTAACCCAACATTTAGAAATCATACCATTCTACATATGCAATCAATAATTCTTAACATCATCACATAGATGCATGATCATCATTTCTTAGTACATTTGCATCGGTTTAGAAGAACTAGCGACACACCAAAGATATAGAATGTTAATATAGAGAAAAGAAATAAAAGTAATAATAATAGTAAAAAAAAAACAAAACAAAAAACAAACAAACAAACAAAAAGAAACAAACAAACAAAGCCTATAGCTCAGATGCAGCTTTATTCAGTGTTTTAACATGATTACTTTGCAATTAGGTATTATTGCGTTGTCCATTTTTGCGTTTTTGTATCTAGTCCTGTTGCACAGTCTGTATCTCTTCAGCTCCAATTACCCAATATCTTACCATGTTTCTACCTCCTGCTGGACTCTGTTACCAATGACCTATTCCAAGTTTATTCTCAAATGTCCGTTCACATCATTGGGACCATACAGTATTTATCCTTTAGTTCTTGGCTAGACTCACTCAGCATAATGTTCTCTAGGTCCATCCATGTTATTACATGCTTCATAAGTTTATCCTGTCTTAAAGCTGCATAATATTCCATCGTATGTATATACCACAGTTTGTTTAGCCATTCTTCTGTTGATGGACATTTTGGCTGTTTCCATCTCTTTGCAATTGTAAATAACGCTGCTATAAACATTGGTGTGCAAATGTCCGTTTGTGTCTTTGCCCTTAAGTCCTTTGAGTAGATACCCAGCAATGGTATTGCTGGGTCATATGGCAATTCTATATTCAGCTTTTTGAGGAACTGCCAAACTGCCTTCCACAGTGGTTGCACCATTTGACATTCCCACCAACAGTGGATAAGTGTGCCTCTTTCTCCGCATCCTCTCCAGCAGTTGTCATTTTCTGTTTTGTTGATAATGGCCATTCTGGTGGGTGTGAGATGATATCTCATTGTGGTTTTGATTTGCATTTCTCTAATGGCCAGGGACATTGAGCACCTCTTCATGTGCCTTTTGGCCATTTGTATTTCCTCTTCTGGTAGGTGTCTGTTCAAGTTTTTTTCCCATTTTGTAATTGGGTTGGCTGTCTTTTTGTTGTTGAGTTGAACAATCTCTTTATAAATTCTGGATACTAGACCTTTATCTGATATGTCATTTCCAAATATTATCTCCCATTGTGTAGGCTGTCTTTCTACTTTCTTGATGAAGTTCTTTGATGCACAAAAGTGTTTAATTTTGAGGAGTTCCCATTTATTTATTTCCTTCTTCAGTGCTCTTGCTTTAGGTTTAAGGTCCATAAAACTGCCTCCAATTGTAAGATCCATAAGATATCTCCCAACATTTTCCTCTGTTTTATGGTCTTAGACCTAATGTTTAGATCTTTGATCCATTTTGAATTAACTTTTGTATAGGGTGTGAGATATGGGTCTTCTTTCATTCTTTTGCATATGGATATCCAGTTCTCTAGGCACCATTTATTGAAGAGACTGTTCTGTCCTAGGTGAGTTGGCTTGACTGCCTTATCAAAGATCAAATGTCCGTAGATGAGAGGGTCTATATCTGAGCACTCTATTTGATTCCATTGGTCGATATATCTATCTTTATGCCAATACCATGCTGTTTTGACCACTGTGGCTTCATAATATGCCTTAAAGTTCGGCAGCGCGAGACCTCCAGCTTCGTTTTTTTTCCTCAAGATGTTTTTGCAATTCGGGGCACCCTGCCCTTCCAGATAAATTTGCTTATTGGTTTTTCTATTTCTGAAAAATAAGTTGTTGGGATTTTGATTGGTATTGCATTGAATCTGTAGATCAATTTAGGTAGGATTGACATCTTAACTATATTTAGTCTTCCAATCCATGAACACGGTATGCCCTTCCATCTATTTAGGTCTTCTGTTATTTCTTTTAGCAGTTTTTTGTAGTTTTATTTATGTAGTTTTTTTGTCTCTTTAGTTAAATTTATTCCTAGGTATTTTATTCTTTTAGTTGCAATTGTAAATGGGATTCGTTTCTTGATTTCCCCCTCAGCTTGTTCATTACTAGTGTATAAAAATGCTACAGATTTTTGAATGTTGATCTTGTAACCTGCTACTTTGCTGTACTCATTTATTAGCTCTAGTAGTTTTGTTGTGGATTTTTCCGGGTTTTCGACGTATAGTATCATATCATCTGCAAACAGTGATAGTTTTACTTCTTCCTTTCCAATTTTGATGCCTTGTATTTCTTTTTCTTGTCTAATTGCTCTGGCTAGAACCTCCAACACAATGTTGAATAATAGTGATGATAGTGGACATCCTTGTCTTGTTCCTGATCTTAGGGAGAAAGTTTTCAATTTTTCCCCATTGAGGATGATATTAGCTGTGGGTTTTTCATATATTCCCTCTATCATTTTAAGGAAGTTCCCTTGCATTCCTATCTTTTGAAGTGTTTTCAACAAGAAAGGATGTTGAATCTTGTCAAATGCCTTCTCTGCATCAATTGAGATGATCATGTCATTTTTCTGCTTTGATTTTTTGATATGGTGTATTACATTAATTGATTTTCTTATGTTGAACCATCCTTGCATACCTGGGATGAATTCTACTTGGTCATGATGTATAATTCTTTTAATGTGTTCTTGGATACGATTTGCTAGAATTTTATTGAGGATTTTTGCATCTATACTCATTAGAGAGATTGGTCTGTAGTTTTCTTTTTTTGTAATATATTTGCCTGGTTTTGTTATGAGGGTGATGTTGGCTTCATAGAATGAATTAGGTAGTTTTCCCTCCACTTTGATTTTTTTGAAGAGTTTGAGGAGAGTTGGTACTAATTCTTTCTGGAATGTTTGATAGAATTCAGATGTGAAGCCGTCTGGTCCTGGACTTTTCTTTTTAGGAAGCTTTTGAATGACTAATTCAATTTCTTTACTTGTGATTGGTTTGTTGAGATCATCTGTTTCTTCTTGAGTCAAAGTTGGTTGTTCATGTCTTTCCAGGAACCCGTCCATTTCCTCTAAATTGTTGTATTTATTAGCGTAAAGTTGTTCATAGTATCCTGTTATTACCTCCTTTATTTCTGTGAGGTCAGTAGTTATGTCTCCTCTTCCATTTCTGATCTTATTTATTTGCATCCTCTCTCTTCTTCTTTTTGTCAATCTTGCTAAGGGCCCATCAATCTTATTGATTTTCTCATAGAACCAACTTCTGGTCTTATTGATTTTCTCTATTGTTTTCATGTTTTCAATTTCATTTATTTCTGCTCTAATCTTTGTTATTTCTTTCCTTTTGCTTGCTTTGGGATTAGTTTGCTGTTCTTTCTCCAGTTCTTCCAAGTGGACAGTTAATTCCTGCATTTTTGCCTTTTCTTCTTTTCTGCTAAAGGCATTTAGGGCAATAAATTTCCCTCTTAGCACTGCCTTTGCTGTGTCCCATAAGTTTTGATATGTTGTGTTTTCATTTTCATTTGCCTCTAGGTATTTACTAATTTCTCTTGCAATTTCTTCTTTGACCCACTTGTTGTTTAAGAGTGTGTTGTTGAGCCTCCACGTATTTGTGAATTTTCTGGCACTCCGCCTATTATTGATTTCCAACTTCATTCCTTTATGATCCGAGAAAGTGTTGTGTATAATTTCAATCTTTTTAAATTTGTTAAGACTTGCTCTGTGACCCAGCATATGGTCTATCTTTGAAAATGATCCATGAGCACTTGAAAAAAAGGTGTATCCTGCTGTTGTGGGATGTAATGTCCTATAAATGTCTGTTAAGTCTAGCTCATTTATAGTAATATTCAGACTCTCTATTTCTTTATTGATCCTCTCTATGTTCTGTCCATTGATGAGAGTGGGGAATTGAAGTCTCCAACTATTATGGTATTTGTGTCTATTTCCCTTTTCAGTGTTTGCAGTGTATTCCTCACGTATTTTGGGGCATTCTGGTTCGGTGCGTAAATATTTATGATTGTTATGTCTTCTTGTTTAATTGTTCCTTTTATTAGTATATAGTGTCCTTCTTTGTCTCTTTTGACTTTTACATTTGAAGTCTAACTTGTTGGATATTAGTATAGCCACTCCTGCTCTTTTCTGGTTGTTATTTGCATGAAATATCTTTTCCCAACCTTTCACTCTCAACCTATGTTTATCTTTGGGTCTAAGATGTGTTTCCTGTAGACAGCATATAGAAGGATCCTGTTTTTTAATCCATTCTGCCAGTCTATGTCTTTTGATTGGGGAATTCAGTCCATTAACATTTAGTGTTATTACTGTTTGGATAATATTTTCCTCTACCATTTTGCCTTTTGTATTACATATATCATATCTGACTTTCCTTCTTTCTACACTCTTCTCCATACCTCTCTCTTCTGTCTTTTCGTTTCTGACTCTAGTGCTCCCTTTAGTATTTCTTGCAGAGCTGGTCTCTTGGTCACAAATTCTCTCAGTGACTTTTTGTCTGAGAATGTTTTAGTTTCTCCCTCATTTTTGAAGGATAATTTTGCTGGATATAGGAGTCTTGGTTGGCAGTTTTTCTCTTTTGTAATTTAAATATATCATCCCACTGTCTTCTAGCCTCCATGGTTTCTGCTGAGAAATCTACACATAGTCTTATTGGGTTTCCCTTGTATGTGATGGATTGCTTCTATCTCGCTGCTTTCAAGATTCTCTCTTTCTCTTTGAACTTTGACATTCTAACTAGTAAGTTTCTTGGAGAACGCCTATTTGGGTCTAATCTCTTTGGGGTGCGCTGCACTTCTTGGATCTGTAACTTTAGGTCTTTCATAAGAGTTGGGAAATTTTCAGTGAAAATTTCTTCCATTAGTTTTTCTCCTCCTTTTCCTTTCTGTTCTCCTTCTGGGACACCCATGACACGTATATTTGTACGGTTCATATTGTCCTTGAGTTTCCTGATACCCTGTTCAAATTTTTCCATTCTTTTCTGGAGAGTTTCTTTTTCTTTTTGGAATTCAGATGTTCCATCCTCCAAATCACTAATTCTATCTTCTGTCTCTTTAAATCTATCATTGTAGGTATCCATTGTTTTTTCCATCTTTTCTACTTTATCCTTCACTTCCATACGCTCTGTAATTTGTTTTTTCAGTTTTTCTATTTCTTCTTTTTGTTCAGCCCATGTCTTCTTCATGTCCTCCCTCAATTTATTGATTTCTTTTTTGAAGAAATTTTCCATTTCTGTTTGTATATTCAGCATTAATTGTTTCAGCTCCTGTATCCTATTTTATCTATTGGTTTGTTACTTTGACTGGGCCATATTTTCAATTTGCTGAGCGTGATCCGTTATCTTCTGCTGGTGTCTGGGCATTTAGTCAGATTTCCCTGGGTGTTGGACCCCACAGGTTGAAAGGTTTTTCTGTGAAATCTCTGGGTTCTGTTTTTCTTATCCTGCCCAGTAGGTGGCGCTCGTGGCACACGTTTGTCTGCGGATTCCACCATAAAAGTTGCTGTGGGTCCTTTAACTTTGGAAAACTCTCACCGTGGGGGAGGTTCGGCAGCCAAAGCGGCTTGGAAGAGTTCCAGCCGGCCTGGAGGTCTGAACGCGGGGAGGGTCGCCAGCTGCTGCAGCCCGGGAGAGCGCCTGACCGAATTTCCTAGTCGGCCCGGGGCGCCAAGAGTGGCGGGAGGGCGCCAGCTGCCGCAGCCCGGGAGATTGCACTGCTCCCAGCCGGACCGGGGAGTCACGTGTTTGGAAGGGACTCCCTGGTCACCGTTCTCCGCGGTCTGGGGATTTCCGACCCAACTCTCTCATTTGGTCCGGGGGGTCTCACGTGGTGGGGGCGCCAGCCAACGCGGCCGGAGGGGACCGCCTGCCCAATTCTGCCAGCTGGCCTGGGAAGGAGGAAGGGAGGGACTCCGGCCGCTTGCCGTCCCGCCCGGGAAAGCCCACGCCCCTTGGCGATCCTACTGGAGCTTGTTCTCCCAGACAGTCAGCTGTTCCAGGATGGGGTACGCCGGCCCTTTGATCTCCGTCATGGCTCCGGGAGCTGCTCTGTATCGTCTCCACTCCCCCAGTAGCTGTTCTGGAGGAGGAAAGGTGAGGGTGGCAAGGCTGTTGAGGCCAGTGGCGGAGGAGCCGGTGAAGGCGGAAGCGGGCACGGTGGTGGTTGGAGAGCCGCCGGAGCAGTAGGAGAAAGGGAAGGATAAGATGGCGGATGGAGCGCCGCCGGAGCAGAAGGGGGAAGAGGGAGTGGAGGGCGGGCTGGCTGGCGGGGCGTGAGCACCGCGCCGGGCCGGCGGACAAAGAGGGAGAGGGGAGCGGGCTGGCTGGCGGGGCGTGAGCGCCGCGCTGGGCCAGCGGACAAAGAGGGAGAGTGAAGATGCTCTCTTATATTCACTTCCAGAAACTTTCAGTTTAGGCATTTGAACAAATTAATTTTTTGTATGTGGAGTGGGAAAGAGGCCATTTCATTTTTAAAAATATGTAAATATTTAGTTGTTTCTGCAACATGTATTAAAAATATTTTTCTTTCCCTCTTGAATTGACTTGCAATTTAGGTTGAAGATTTGTTGATCATATTCTGTCAACCTGTATCTGGAGTCTGTTCTGTTTCATTATTCTGTTTGACTATCAGAATGCCAATACAACATTCTCTTGATTAATGATACTTATAGTAAGTCTTTTTAAATTTAAAAATTAAAAAAAATTAATTTTATTTGCATACATTCCATATCCATCAAACATATACTCCCTCTCCCCCTTCCCTGATAACCTCTAATGTATTTTCTGCTCCTGTGGGTTTAATATTTCTAGACATTTTTAAAAGTGATGTCATACAGTGTTTATTCTTATGTGTCTTTCTTATTTCATTGAGCATAATGTTTCAGTGTTCTTCCACATAGCCACATGTCTCAGAATTTCACTCTTTCTTAAGGCCAGATAATTTTGCATTGAGTGTACAAATCACATTTGTTTATCCATTTGCTGATGGATACTTGGATTGTTTCTACCTTTTGGCTATTGTGAATAATGCTGCAATAAACATTGGTATACAAATAAAATACCCTGTTTTCCTTGTTTTGAGTATGTGCCTGGAAGTGAAATTGACAGTCAAAATGTAATTCTGTTTAACTTTCTGAGAAACTCCTATATTGCGTTCTATCTACAGTGCATTGGCATTCCACCTTCCCCGCTCCTTTTGAACACTTACTTTCCATTTTTTAAAATAATAGCCATCCTTTTGGATGTGAAGTAGTATGTCATTGTGGTCTTTATTTGCATTTTTAAATGCCTGATGATGTTGAACTTCTTTCATATGCATATTGGCCATTTGTATGTTTTGATGTCAGTTAGTGTAAGCCCAATATCCTAGATCTTCTAAATTTCTATGTGAATTTTAGAATCTGCTTGTTTCTTCACAAAAGACTGCTTAGGTTCAATGGGCTAAAGGAAAACATGGATATAGAACTAAAGGAAATCAAGAAGGAAATTGTATGAACAAAAGGAGGAATTAGAAATTTTGGAATTGGAAAGGAACCAGTGCCAGCCAGTTCCATTGTCTGGTTCATCTCTGGATACGCTTCTGTTGGCTCTTATCTCTTGACTGTTGTTTATGTGTTTTTTGCTTTTGGTATGTGTTCTAATTTGAAAGAGCTGCTGGAATGTGATATACCGGAAACAGAATGGCTTTTAACAAGGGTTGCAAGTTTAGAGTTCTAAGGTTCTGAAAATGTCCAAATTAAGTCACTAACAAGAGATTACCTTCACTCAAGAAACGCTGATGAGGTTCTGGTTTCTCTTTCAGTTGAGAAGGGACTTGGGAATGTCTGTTGGCTTTCTCTCCTGGCTTCTTTTTCATGAAGCTCCCCCCACTGCCCCCCTCTCTGGGGGTGTTTTCCTTGTTCATTTCCAAAGGTCTCTGGCTGCATGGGCTCTGTTGGTTCTGGTGGCTTTTGTGGCTCTTTAGGTCTTTCCAAAATGATTTTCCAAAATGGTTCCCTCTTAAAGGCCTCCAGTAAGCAACTTTAATAGGTGGAGACGCATCTCCATGGAAGCCATCTAATCAAAAGTTATCACCTGCAATTGGATGGGTCACATCTCCATGGAAACAATTGAAAGATCTCACCCAGCAGTATTGAATGAGAATTAAAGGACATGGCTTTTCTGGGGTACATAATAGCTTCAAAATGGCGCTGTATATCAAGTCATTTTTTATTGCATACTAGACTTTTTATATAAAAGGATTGTAGAGACTGAAATAAATAATATTCATTCCCTTACCCCTTCTTCTGTAAAGTATCTAGAGTGGTGATTGAGTCACTCCAATCTATGTTTTTTGAGGCTTTTTCATCTGTAGTTTGTTTTAGGTCACTACTGGTTTCAGGTGATTTTTGAGTCACATCTTTCTCTTCAGCAGGGTCTGGTACCTGACCACTGACAGATTCCAGAGATTTGTTCTTGCTTCATGGTTAAGCCACCAGCTTAGAAACTGTGGGAGATCTATTCCTCTCTGTTACTGCCCAACTACTGCATTTATGGTTCATGTTCCCCTTTTTTGTTCCTAGAGAAATCTCCTTCAGCCCTATACCCTGTTTCCTCTGTTATATCTTGAATGCCTTGGAGTCATGTTTCTCAGGTTTCCTAAGAACCTTCATTCAACTTTTTTTATTTTTTGGCTTTTAAAAATGGGAATTTATTAAATTGCAAGTTGACAGTTCTAAGGCCATGGAAGTGTTCAAATTAAGGCAAGCCTATAAAAATGTCCAAATTTAAGGTATCCAGAATGAGATACCTTGGTTAAGAAGGCCAATGACATTTGGGGTTTCTTGCTCAGCTAGAAAGGCACATGGCGACATCTGCTAGCTTTCTCTCCAGGCTTCTTCAGTGGCTTCCCTGGGAGCATTTCCTTTATGCATCTCCAAAGGTCTCTGGCTATGTGGACTCTGTTGGTTCTTTCCAAAATGATTCCCTCTTAAAGGGCTCCAGTAAGCAACCCCACCTTGAATGGGTGGAGATACATCTCCATGGAAACCATCTAATCAAAATTACCACCCCCAACTGGGTGGGTCACATCTCCATGCAACAATAAAAAAGATCCAACCCAGCAATACTGAATGAGGATTAAAGGACATGGCTTTTCTGGGATGTATGACAAATTCAAACCAGCACATCTCTCCTGCTCTGCCCTGTCCTGTCTATAGTAGTTTGAAGCTGAAATCCTGAAATGCTCACAGGATACCTCTCTGATACACTGCCCTGGACTAAGTTTTCTGTAGCTGAAAACTCAAAGTGCCTTTAATGGATTTCTCCCAGCTCTCCTTTCCAGCTTTTGTCATATGGTGGAAAAAGTGGAAGAGTTGGCAGATGGTTGCAGATTTGGTTATTACTGGAGATCCTTTAGATTCTAATCTGTCAAACCAAACTATATGGCTATTAAAAAGTTTGTTAAAAGTCTGGCTTATTTCTAGTGTGGCAGATTCCTCTTCTTTAGGCAGGGATAGAACATCTGTGGGAATCTTCTCTCCTGTGAATAACTTGTCACTTTCTGGAGTTTAGTTCATTTAAATTTCTTTGTGTCCCCACTCTCTGATGGATTTATAAAAACCTACGATTTTGTAGCTTATCCAATTTGCTTTGGTTGTTGTGTTGAGAGCAATGGTCTTTCGCAGCTTTCTCCATCAGAATTAAGTAGAATGCCATGTTACTCTTAATATTTCTAATTTCATAGAGATTTTTCTTAATAGGAAAAAATAAGTAGAATAAATGACTGATGAATCATTCTCTTTATCTTAAATTATTCTTATGATTTACTTAAATATAATTTTTATAAGCTTAAGGTGGAATATTAACTGTGTATTTATAACTAGAAATAGAAAAGGTTAGCTCTTTGTCTTAGAATGTCACTGATCAAAAGTTTTTTTTTTTTAGCAAGTTTTTTGAATATATCCTTTGGTCATTGTGACAATGCACTTTTAAACTGGAAATAACATGGTCATTGTGTTTGTTTGCAAGCTGCCAGAACACGATATACCGGAACTGGAATGACTTTTAAAAAGGGGATTTTAGTAAATTATAAGTTTACAGTTCTAAGCCTATAAAAATGTCTAAACTAAGGTATCCAGGAAAAAACATCTTACTTCAAAGGAAGCTAGTGTGTCAGGAACACCTTTGTCAATGGGGTAGTCATTTGGCTGGCATCTGCTGGTCCTTTGTTCCTGGTTCCATTGCTTTCAGCCTCTGATCCTGTGGGTGGGTTCCTCACTTTGCTTCTCTGGGGCTGGCTTTTATCTATTGGCTTTTCTTGACTCTTTCCAGTTTTGGCTTGCTTAACGTCTCATATTGACATGTGCTGGGTGCCAAGCATCTCCAAACATTCTTGTCTTTTCTCCGCGTGTTGGCATCTATGTCAACTCTGCTGTGGTTTCTGTCAGCTCTCTTTCTGTTGGCTCTGAGGTTTCTATCATTTCTGACTCTCTCCAAAATGTTTCCTCTTTTAAAGGATTCCAGCAAATTAAGACTCACCTGGACTGGGAGGATTTACATCTCCATTTAATCAAAGGTCACACCCACAATTATGTGTGTCACATCTCAGTGAAGATAATCTAATTAAAAGATTCCAACCTACAGTATTGCATCAAGATTAAAAGAAATGGCTGCCCTCACAAGACTGAATCAGGATTAGAACATGACTTTTCTTGGGTACATAATACTTTCAAACTGACACAGTCAGTAGTCCAACCCCTTTACTTTACTAATGGGGAAATATTTTTATTTTCTAGATGACCCTATGAAGTTGCATGTGCTTCTAAGTTATCTGTAGCCATTCTATATTTTCTTTTGTCTTTTAGCAGAGTGCTTTTGTGTTTTTTATTTCCGTTCTTAATTTTTATTCTGGTGGTTATCTTATTTTTTTAGACTTTAATTTGGATTTTAATATGTTTAGAAAGACAGATTGTTTCTCTGTGGTGCTAATTATTTGTTAACTGGATAGCATAAATTGTCTTATGCTTATATTTGATTTAGTGTGTTACATTGGCATTTACTAAAACTGTTGATAATATTGTGAGTCTAGTGGGTTATTTTAAAGTACAAATTAGTTGTCATAAAGAATGTTTCCCTTTAAATTGTTTCTGTAGCACAATTTTTTTTCGTAAGTTTTGAACTTTGATACTCGTTTTTGAGGTATACGATTCTGAAGCAAATAATTTTAATTTCTTTTAATTATGAAAAGAGGATGCTAATTTTAATTTCAGATATATAACAGTAGTTAGGAGTGAATGGCCATGTGTTTTCAGATAGAGAAATATAAAAGTATAAAGTGGAATCCCCCAAATATGGTGGCCCATATTTGGTTCATGTTTTTATAAATGATTGAAAGGTAGAAAATTTCTGAGTGTAGAAAATTTGTAAGTTGCCCAGAGACACTGAGCAAGCTTTTCTAATAGGTAAAGAGCTAAATTCATGAGGTGAAAGCATGGGAGGATCTTTTGATTAGTTCATCTTTGCAGTTAAAAGCTAAATTTAATTAAATGTGCTGTAAAATAAGCACATTTTATTTGTTTTCTTTTTTCTTTTTTTCTTTTTTTTTACATGAGCAGGCACTAGGAATCGACTGGGTCTCTGGCGTGGCAGGCAAGAATTCTGCCTGCTGAGCCACTATCGCACCACCCACATTTTACTTATTTTGAACAAAATACAGGCCCAGTAAAATTTTTTTTGCTTTACTCTTTGCTAATAAATTTTGGCACAGTGGTCTTAGATAACCAGGATCTTCGATAAGTAGGGACTTCTCTACTTTTTACAAAGAACATTATAATAATACTCCATGATTATTCCTTGTATCTGCCATAAATTTGATTATGGGATTTCAAATTTTCTTTCTGTTTTTTTCTGTCTTCACCTGACTCTCTGCAGTTACACTTTATTCCCTTCTGCTTCAAATTTTTTATGCTTTGAAAAGGGATATGATTAGTGGATCAATACTTTAAGAGCCATATTATTTCTAAGGCAAATTAATAGAAAAGCCTTCAACACTTCCTCTGTATACCTGTGCTAGTTTAAAACTGTTATGTACCCCAGAAAAGCCTTATTCTTCTAATCCTGATTCAGTATTGTAGGGTAGGACCTTTGGATTAGATTGTTTCCTTGGAGATGTGACACCCAATTGTGGGTGTGACTTTTGATTAGATTACTTCCATGGAGATATGACATCTATTTGTGGCTGTTAACTTTTTATTAGATTACTTCCATGTGATACCCAATTGTGGGTGTGACCTTTTGATTAGATGAAAATATGACTCCACCCATTTAAGGTGGGTCTTGCTTAGTTTACTAGGGTCCTTTAAAAGGGGAAATGTTCTGGGAAAAGCTCAGAAAGACATAAACACAGACATTTGGAGTTGCTTGGTGTGCTGACAGGGATGCTTGGTGTCATGGTCAAGGTTCATGTGTCAACTTGGCCAAGTTGTGGTACCTGGTTGTCTGGTTGGGCAAGTGCTGGCCTGTCTGTAGCAATGAGGACATTTCATAGAATTAGATCATGATCATGTCAGCTGCGACCACAGTTGATTCCATTTGTAATCAGCCACAGGGGAGTGTCTTCTGCAAAGAATGATGCTTAATCTAATCACAGGAAGCCTTTTCAGGAAGATTCAGAAGAGATAGGCTCTTCCTGTTTTGGCTGATGAGCCTCTCCTGTGGAGTTCGTCCAGACCCTCCATTGGAATCATCGGCTTCGCAGCCTGCCCTGTGGATTTTGGACTCTGTGTTCCTGCGGTCACGTGAGACACTTTTATCAATTTTATATTTGCGAGTGTTCCCTGTTGATTCTGTTTCTCTAGAGAACCCTAACTAATACATCTTGGTACCAGGAGTGGGGTGCTGCTGCAGTTTGCAAATACTAAACATGTTGGAACGGCTTTTTAAATGGATAAGGGGAAGAATCTGGGGGAGTTGTCAGAAGCTTGATAGAGAAGGCCTAGAATGCTTTGAAGAGACTGTTGATAGAAATGTGGATTCTAAAGACATTTCTGATAAAGCCTTAGACAGAAATGAGGCATATATTATTGGAGACTGGAAGGAAGGTGAGCCTTGTTTTAAAATGGCAGTTAATCTGGCAAAATTGACCAGTGGTTTTGGCTGAAAGACAGATTTTAAAAACCATGAACTTAGATATTTAATAGAAGAGATCTCCAAATCAAATGTGGAAAGTACAGCCTGGTTTCTCCTCGCAGCTTATAGTGAAATGCAACGGGAAAATGATAAGCTGCTGAACTCTTGGGTAACTGATGTTCTGGACAATTCTGGGCTTCCAGGAGGGGAGATCGCAAAGAATGGTGCCCTGTGAGGATTTGGTCAAATGTGAATTTGGCCAGCCAGCCATTTCAGAGAAAGCCAGGATTGGACATGGAGTTATCCAGGAAGGATTTGTGAAAACTCCTTATGTCTGATGGGCATGAGCCAAAGCTATTGCATAGAAAGCCAGTGAGAGTGCTGTGGGACCTGTATTAACAGAGCTGCTGCCAGTCTGGACTGGGGGATTCAGAGAAGGGACACATTGAATGAAAAATAACTTCAGAGGCAAAACCATGGAGGCTGAGGTCTGAAGTCAAGAAGCTTCAGGCTAGGAGAGCGGACCCACTCAAGCCCGTGGAAAGGGTGAGTTTGCCCCGAAGGCAGAGGATGGGCCTTCCACCTCGTGGCAGTGAAAGAGTCATGCTGCCTCAGGCGTTGGAGAGGGTGAAGCACATTCCTTGGGGTTTGGGGAGAGCCTGGCTGCCACCGCATGGAGGGGTTGCGCATGTGCCCCAGAGAAGGCAGAGAGCCCAAATGCAGCCCCAATGCATGGAGAGGGTGGAGCCGAGAAAAAGCTGGTCTCCCCAATGTCCCCCAAAAGTTTCTCTTTCAGAGAAAGACAGGCCTCTGTGTAAGCCTTTGGAAAGGGTATGACTGCTGCTTTCTAAAACCTTGAAGATAAATGATTCTCAGACATTTGAAAAAATGGACTTTGCCCTGCGGGTTTTTAAAACTATGTGGGTCCAGTGACCCCTGTCTTCTTTTCTCCTTATGGAAATGCGTATATATATCCCATGACTGTTCCCCCTTTGTATGTTGGCAGCAAATAGCTTTTTTTTGAGATTTTACAGGCCTAGAACCATAGGATAATTTTGCCTTAGAGCAGCAGACCATGCCTGTAACTAACTTTGATAGGAGTTCGTACTGTTTCTAACTTTGTATTTCATTTGTATTGCTATTGAAATGGTTTAAGAATTTCTGGTATTATGATGGAATTAATGTACTTCATATATGGGAAAAAACATGTCTTTCTTAGGGTCCAGAGGGTGGAATGTGTTGGTTTGAAAGGATGTATGTACCCTAGAAAAGCCATGTTTTAATCCTAATCCCATTTTGTAAAGGCAACCATTTCTTCTAATCCCTATTCAGTACTGTATGTTTGAAACTGTAATTAGATCATCTCCCTGGAGATGTGACTTAGGGAGTCACATCTTGATGTGATCTTGATGTGATCTTGAATGATCAAGAGTGGTTGTTAGGCTGGATTAGGTGGAGATGTGTCCCCACCCATTTGGGTGGGTCTTGATTAGTTTGTTGGTTCCTATAAAAGAGGAAACATTTTGGAGAAAGCTGGAGATTCTGAGATACCAGAGGGCGATGTAGCCACTAGAAGCAGAGAGTCTATCAGGCAGCAACCTTTGGAGATGAAGAAGGAAAATGCCTCCCGGGGAGCTTCATGAAACAGAAAGCCAGGAGAGAAAGCTAGTAGATGATGCCATGTTTGCCATGTGCCTTTTCAGATGAGAGAGAAAACCTGACTGTTCATCACGGGACTTTCCAGATGAGAGAGAAACCCTGACTGTTTTTGCCAGGTGCCTTCTCACTTGAGAAAGAAACCCCGAACTTCATCAGCGTTTTTGAACTAAGAAGTTCAAGAACCTGGATGCCTTTATTGGACATTTCTATAGACTTATTTTAATTGGTACATTTTTTCAGCCTTAGAACTGTAAGCTAGCAACTCATTAAATTCCCTCTTTAAAAACCTGTTCTGTTCCTGGTATATTGTATTCCAGTAGCTAGCAAACTAGAACACTTGGGTAACCAATATGGAAAAAGGTTAGATGCAGATGTTTAAGATGCAGAGGAAAATGCCAGAAGGAACCACAGGATCTGCAAAGTTGTTTGAAACAAGCTGAAGTACCAGCAGATGCCAGTCGTGTGCCTTTCTAGCTGACAGACGTGTTCCAAATGCCATGGGCCTTTCTTGAGTCAAGGTAGCTCTCTCTAGATACCTTAGTTTGAACATTTTTATGGCCTTAGAACTGTAACTTATTTACTTGTAACTTGTAACTTAATAAATCTCCTTTATAAAAGCCAACCATTTCTCAGAGCAGCTAGAAGTAAAAACCTGATGTGTTTCTTTCCATCTATTTCTCTCTTTCTGTCTTTATTGTGGTCAAATACCTCACTGCCAGAATTTCAGTGTATGGCATTGAATAGTGGAGGGTGAGAGGATGTTGACCATTTTTCTTCTCCAAGTTCTCCCCCTCTTCCTCTTCTCTCCCCTCTCCTCCTTTGTTTCATATGTAACCCTACCCTCTAATCATCCTCCACTCTAATAAAAATAAACATTTAAAAAGCTGAAAAAATACCCTTCAGTGATGACTGAAGTCCCAAATTAAAATGTCATAAGACATGGAGGTTATCAAATGAATGAAACACAGCAAAATGTAGAAATCTACTCTGCATAAAGATAATAATGGAAAGCCTTACAGGGATCTAGAGCAAGCTTTAGCATTTTGAAATTGATCTAGAGAAAGAGAAAAACTCATGAAATAATATTTAGATTTAGGGCCTTTATAAATTGCTACCGACCTTTCTTGGAGGCATAGTTTTATTTGTTTTTAAGATTCATTTATTAAGTTCTGAGTGCCAGAAACTGGAGTGAGCATTTTTCATATGCATTGGCATTTATTATTCAACAAAAACCCATGGATTTTTACATTTTACAGATTAAAAAAAAAACCCTGATGTTCAGAGAAATCAACTAATACATTCTTCTTTTATTTTTCTTAAGCTTTTTATTTTGAAGTAACTTCAACTTACAGAACAGTTGCAAAAAACAATATAAAGCCCATTTAGAAGAACTCCAATATATTCTCCCTCCTCCCCAATTACCTGGATACCCCAATTTTAGCACATTTGTTGTATCATTCTATTTATCCATTTATCTAACTTTCTGTTTTCTGTATGTTTGAGAGTAGGTTGTTATGTGCGTTGTGCTCCTTGAAAACGTAATGCTTCCATGTATATTTCTAAAGAACAAAGATATTTACTTATGACACCACTTATCAAGTTTGACAATTTTAATATTGATTTGAAGTTTTGGAGTCACTACAGTATTCCCTTAATAACGATTTTACATGAACATAAAGCTTCTCATTTTCTACCCTCATTCTGTCATCTAGTAACCTATATTCTAGATATTAACCCCATAAGTTTGTTCATTATATTTAGTTCATATTGGTAATTAGTGAGATCATACAATATTCCTCCTTTTGCATCTGGCTTATTTCACTCAACATAATGTTCTCAAGGTCCATCCATGTCATTATATGCATCAGGATTTCATTCATTTTTACTGCTGAATAACATTCCATCATATTTATAGTATTAATATCTTAATGGTACCAAATCTTCCATTCCATGAGCACATATCTTTCCATTTATTTAGGTCTTTAATTATGCAGTTCATTTTTTACATGTACCCTTTCACAAAGTGTGTTCAGTCCATCAAATATTTATTGACTACCTTTAGCCAGGTAGGCACAGTGCTAAAGATGCCTTATTATCTTGAGGAATTCTGAAATGGAGAGGACTGGTTTTCTGTACTAGTAACAAAACATAGTGATATTGATATATTGTCATAGAGCAGTGTTTGAGAAAGGAAAAAATTCAGGGAAGCCTGATCCTGACTGAAGAAAGACAACAGAGGACGAGATTTTTGAACAGGGTCTTGAGGATTGAATAGGAATTTGTTTGGGATAGGGTGAAGAAAACATTTTAGGTTGAGGGCAAGGGACAAACAAAAGAAAATGTAAGGTGAAAGACATTTTTTTTTTAGTATTTGGTAATTTGAAGTAATCTCAGGTAACTTATTTATGAGCACAATGTGGTAGCAGTGTAAGGTGACATGTCTGGTTTTGAAGTTGAAATGGTTGACTGGGGCCAGGTTGTTTGTCATTTCCTTCCTGTGTGCCTTGTAAGCACCTTTACTGACTCTTTTTCCTTTGCTTCTCTTTCTTCATTCATTCATCTAATATCTAATATGAATCTTATGCATGCGAAAGATTTATGTTTTAGAGGCTCTCTTCTCATTTTATATGCGTGCACTGAGTCACACAATATTTTCTTATTGCTTCAATTACTGCTTCTCAGTTGTTCATCTCCAGACAACTCTCCTGAATTTCATCTGCGTGCTGGACATATCCATTTGGCTATCTTCTAGACATCTCAAATCAAACATGCCCCAAACTAAACACATCATCATTCCCCTACCTGCTTCTCACTAATGACTGTCACACCCTGTCTTCCCTCTCTCTTTCTCCTCCATCAAGTCAGTCACCTGATACTATGGAGTTTAACTCCCAATGCTTCTTCTTTTTTTTTTTTTTTTAATTTATTTTACTTATTAAACGTACCCACATACATTCTTACCATATGATCATATCATCACATAGCTGTATATTCATCATCATGATCATTTCTTAGAGCATTTGATTCAGTTCAGAAAAAGAAAATAGAAAAAAAGTTCATACATACCATACCCCTTATCCCTCCCTTTCATTGATCACTGGCATTGCAATCTACTAAATTTATTTTAACATTTGTTCTCCCTATTATTTATTTATCTTTAATCTATATGTTTTACTCGTCTGTCAATAAGCTAGATAAAAGTAACATCAGACACAAGGTTTTCACAATCATACAGTCACATTGCAAAAGCTATATCATTATACAGTCATCTTCAAGAAACATGGCTACTGGAACACAGCTCTACATTTTCAGGCAGCTCCCTCCAGCCTCTCCATTACATCTTAACGGTGCTATATATTTAATGAATAAGAGTAACCTCCAGGATAACCTCTCAACTCTGTTTGGAATCTCTCAGCCATTGACACTTTATTTTGTCTCATTTCACTCTTCCCCCTTTTAGCTGAGAAGGTTTTCTCAATCCCTTGATGCTGAGTCCCAGCTCATTCTAGGATTTCTGTTCCACGTTGCCAGGAAGGTCCACACCCCTGGGAGTAATTTCCCACATAGAGAGGGGGAGGGTGACGAGTTTGCTTGTCGTGTTGGCTGAGAGAGAGAGGCCACATCTGAGCAACAAAAGAGGGTCTCTTGGGGGTGTCTCACTGGCCTAATTTTAAGTAGGCTTAGCCTATCCTTTGCGGGGTTAAGTTTCATATGAACACACCCCAAGATTGGGGGCTCAGCCTGTTGCTTTGGTGTCCCCACTGCTTGTGAGAATATCAAGAATTCTCCATTTGGGGAAGTTGAATTTTCCCCCTTTCTCTTCATTCCATGAAGGGGACTTTGCAAATGCTTTTTTATTCACTGTTCAAATCACTCTGGGATTTATCGGGGCATCACTGTGGACAAACCTACAAAATCTCCTGCCCTACTCAAGTTCCATGTATATTTAGTATTCAATTAAGCTGCTCACCTAAGTTATATTAGGAAATGCACTAGTCAAAATATAGATTTTGTACCAAATAAACATTTTTTGCTTTAGTCTCACACATAAGTTAAAGTTATAAAGTACTAATTACCATCTATTTTCAACATGCTACAGTACTGACATTACTTTATTCTTCCTCATGCAAAAACATTTTTAAATTTGTACATTTAGTCACTATCATTAAACACTCTAGTTATTCCTAGATTGTATCTTCTCAGTCTTTATCGTCTATTTTTCCTTTTGATTTCATTTGTGCCTCCAGGCCTCCTCCCTCTATCATTCTCACATTCAGCTTCATTCAGTGTTCTAAAATTATTGTATTATAGTTAGGTAGTATTGTGCTATCCATTTATGAATTTTTACCATCAGTCCTGTTGCACAATCTATATCCCTTCAGTTCCAATTACCCAATATCTACCCACTTTCTATCTCTTGATGTCCTCTCTTCTTAACTGAAATTCTCCAAGTTCATCCATTAATGTTAGTTCATATCAGTAAGACGATACAGTATTTGTCCTTTTGTTTCTGGCTAATCTCACTCAGCGTTATATCCTTAAGGTCCATCCACGTTGTTACATGCTTCATAACTTTATTCTGTCTTACAGCTGCATAATATTCCATCGTATATATATACCACAGCTTGTTTAGCCACTTGTCTGTTGATGGACATTTTGGCTGTTTCCATCTCTAGGCAATTGTAAATAATGCTGCTATAAACATTGGTGTGCAAATGTCCATTTGTGTCCTTGCTCTCGTGTCCTCTGAGTAGACACCCAGCAATGGTATTGCTGGGTCATATAGCAATTCTATACTTAGCTTCCTGAGAAATTGCCATACTGCCTTCCATAGCAGTTGTACCATTTGACATTCCTACCAACAGTGGATAAGTGTGCCTCTTTCTCCACATCATCTCCGACATTTCTCGTTTTCTGTTTTATTGATAATGGCCATTCTGGTGGGTGTGAGATGATATCTCATTGTGGTTTTGATTTGCATTTCCCTAATAGCCAGGGAAGTTGAGCATCTTTTCATGTGCCTTTTGGCCATTTGTATTTTCCTCTTCTGGGAAGTGTCTGTTCAAGTCTTTTGCCCATTTTGTAATTGGATTGGCTGTCTTTTTGTTGTTGAGTTGAACAATCTCTTTATATATCCTGGATACTAGACCTTTATCTGATATATCATTTGCGAATATTGTCTCCCATTGTGTAGGCTGTCTTTTTACTTTCTTGACGAAGTTCTTTGATGCACAAAAGTGTTTAATTTTGAGAAGCTCCCATTTATTTATTTATTTCTTCAATGCTCATGCTTTGGATGTATGGTCTAGGAAACCACCTCCTATTATAAAATTTATAAGATATTTCCCTACATTTTCTTCTAACAGTTTTAGGTCTTAGATCTAATGTTTAGGTCTTTGATCTATTTGAGCTAATTTTTATATAGGTTGTGAGATATGGATCCTCTTTCATTCTTTTGCATGTGGATATACAGTTCTCTAGGCACCATTTATTGAAGAGACTGTTCTGTCTCAGGTGAGTTGACTTGACCACCTTATCGAAGATCAATTGTCCATAGATGAGAGTCTATATCTGAATACTCTGTTCAATTCCATTGGTTAGTGTATCTGTCTTTATGCCAGTACCATGCTGTTTTGACCACTGTAGCTTCATAATACACCTTAAAGTCAGGTAGCATGAGACCTCTGACTTCATGTTTCTTTCTCAGGATACTTTTAGCTATTCATGGCACCCTACCCTTCCAGATAAATTTGGTTATTGGTTTTTCTATTTCTGAAAAGTAAGCTTTTGAGATTTTAACTGTTATTGCATTGAATCTGTAAATGAATTTAGGTAAAATTGACATCTTAATTATATTTGGTCTTCTAGTCCATGAACACGGTATGCCCTTCCATTTATTTAGGTCTTCTGTGATTTCTTTTAATAATTTCTTGTAGTTTTCTTTGTATAGATCTTTTGTCTCTTTAGTTATATTTATTCCTAAATATTTTATTCTTTTGGTTGCTATTGTAAATGGATGTTTTTTCTTGATTTCCCCCTCAGATTATTCATTACTAGTGTATAGAAACACTACAGATTTTTGAGTGTTGATCTTGTAACCTGCCACTTTGCTGTACTCATTTATTAGTTCTAGTAGTTTTGCTGTGGATTTTTCGGGGTTTTCGACATATAGTATTATATCATCTGCAAACAGTGAGAGTTTTACTTCTTCCTTTCCAATTTTGATACTGTCTATTTCTTGTTCTTGTCTAATTACTCTGGCTAGAACTTCCAATACAGTATTGAATAACAGTGGTGATAGTGGACATACTTGTCTTATTCCTGATCTTAGGGGGAAAGTTTTCAGTTTTTCCCCATTGAGGAGGATGTTAGCTGTGGGTTTTTTTGTGTATCCCCTTTATAATGTTGAGGAAGTTCCTTCTATTCATATCCTTTGAAGTGTTTTCAACAAGAAAGGATGTTGAATTTTGTCAAATGCCTTTTCTGCATCAATTGAGATGATCATGTGGTTTTTCTGCTTTGATTTGTTGATATGGTATATTACATTAATTGATTTTCTTATGTTGAACCATCCTTGCATACCTGGGATGAATCCTACTTGGTCATGGTGTATAATTCTTTTAATGTGCTGCTGGATTCTATTTTCAAGGATTTTGTTGAGGATTTTTGTATCTGTGTTCATTAGAGAGATTGGTCTGTAGTTTTTTTTTTTTTTGGGTAATATCTTTGTCTGGCTTTGGTGTGAGGGTGATGTTGGCTTCATAGAATGAGTTAGGTAGCTTTCCTTCCTCTTCAGTTTGAGCAGGATTGGTATTAATTCTTTCTTGAATGTTTGGTAGCATTCACATATGAAGCCATCTGGTCCTGGACCTTTCTTTTGGGGGAGCTTCTTAATGACTGATTCAATTTCTTTACTTGTGATTGGTTTGTTGAGGTCATCTATTTCTTCTTGAGTCAGTGTTGGTTGTTCATACCTTTGTAGGAAGTTGTCCATTTCATCTACATTGTTGAGTTTATTAGCATCAAGTTGTTTATAGTATCTTCTCATTACTTCCTTTATTTCTGTGGGGTCAATGGTTATGTCTCCTCTTCCATTTCTGATTTTGTTTATTTGCATCCTCTCTCTTCTTTTTGTCAACCTTGCTAAGGGTCCATCAATCTTATTGATTTTCTCATAGAACCAACTTCTGGTTTTGTTGATTTTCTTGATTGTTTCATGTTCTCAATTTCATTTATTTCTGCTCTAATCTTCATTATTTCTTTCCTTTTGTTTGTTTTGGGGTTAGTTTGTTGTTCTTTTTCCAGTTCTTCTAGTGGACAGTTAATTCCTTGAGTTTTGCTCTTTCTTCTTTTTTGATATAGGCATTTAGGGCAATAAATTTCTCCCTTAGCACTGCTTTTGCTGCATTCCATGAATTTTGATATGTTGTGTTTACGTTTTCATTTGCCTCAAGATACTTACTGGTTTCTCTTGTAATTTCTTCCTTGATCCATTGGCTGCTTAAGAGTGTGTTGTTGAGACTCCATATATTTGTGACTTTTCTGGTACTCTGCCTATTATTGATTTCCAACTTCATTCCTTTATGATCTGAGAAAGTGTTTTGTATAATTTCAATCTTTTTAAATTTGTTGAGACTTGCTTTGTGACCCAGCATATGGTCTATCTTTGAGAATGATCCATGAGCACTTGAGAAAAAGGTATATCCTGCTGTTGTGTCATATAATGTTCTATAAATGTTTCTTATGTCTAGCTCATTTATTGTATTATTCAAATTCTCTATTTCTTTATTGATCCTCTGTCTAGATGTTCTGTCCATTGATGAGGTAGGGAATTGAAGTCTCCAACTATTATGGTATATGTGTTTATTTCTCTTTTCAGTATGTGCCTTGTGTATTTTGGAGCATTCTGGCTTGGTGCATTAATATTTGTGAATGTTATGTCTTCTTGTTGAATTGTTCCTTTTATTAATACATAGTGCCCTTCTTTGTCTCTTTTAATGGTTTTACACTTGAAGTCTAATTTGTTGGATATTAGTGTAGCTACTCCTACTCTTTTCTGATTGTTATTTGCATGAAATATCTTTTCCTAACCTTTAACTTTTGACCCATGTTTATCCTTGGTTTAAAGATGCGTTTCCTGTAGACACATATAGATGGGTCCTGTTTTTTAATCCATTCTACTAGTCTGTGTCTTTTGATTGGGGAGTTTAATCCATTAACATTTAGTGTTATTACTCTACAGGCAATACTTTCTTCTACCATTTTGCCTTTTGGATTTTGTATGTTGTCTCTAATTATTTCTTTTTACCTTACTGATAGTCTTTGTTTCTACACTCTTTCCCACACCTCTCTCTCCTGTCTTTTCCTGTCTGTCTCTAGTGCTCCCTTTAGTATTTCTTGTAGAGCCAGTCTCTTGGTTATAAATTCTGTCAGTGATTTTTTTTTTTTTTTGTCTGAAAATGTTTTAATTTCCCCCTTATTTTTGAAGGACTGTTTTGCTGGGTATAGAATTCTTGGTTGGCAGGTTTTCTCTTTTAGTAATTTAAATATATCATCACACTGTCTTCTTGCCTCTCCATTATGCTAAGAAATCTACACATAGTCTTATTGGGCTTCCCTTTTATGTGATGGATTGCTTTTCTTGCTGCTTTCAAGATTCTCACTTTCTCTTTGACATCTGACATTCTGATTAGTAAGTGTCTTGGAGTATGTCTATTTGGATCTGTTCTGTTTGGGGTATGCTGCACTTCTTGGATCTGAAATTTTAACTCTTTCAAAAGAGTTGGGAAATTTTCAGTGATAATATCCTGCATTAGTTTTTCTCCTCCTTTTCCCTTCTCTTCTTTTGGGACACCCACAACACACATACTGTGTTGTCGTTCGATTCCCTGAGTTCCTGCTCATATTTTTCCATTCTTTTCCCTATATTTACTTTGCTTGTCCAATTTCAGATGTTCTGTCCTACAGTTCACTAATCCTGTTCTGTCTCTTGAAATCTGACATTGTAGATTTCCATTGTTTTTTCATCTCTTCTCCTGTGCCTTTCATTCCCTTAAGTTCTGTGATTTGTTTTTTCAGACTTTTGATTTTTTCTTTTTGTTCATTCCTTGCCTTCTTTATATCCTCCCTAAGTTCATTGATTTAATTTTTTATGAGGTTTTCCATGTCTGTTCAAATATTCTGAATTAATTGTTTGAACTCCTGTATCTCATTTGAATTGTTGGTTTGTTCCTTTGATTGGGCCATATTTCAGTTTTCCTGTTATGATTTGTTATTTTTTGCAGGCATCTAGGTGTTTAATTACCTTAATTAGTTTATTCTGGAGATTGTTTTCACTTTTTTCACCCTAAATTTTCTTACTGGATAACTTAGTTGTCTGTCTGTTCTTTGACATTCAGTTCAACTTATTCTAGACCTCTGTCTAGGTTTTGTTTACCAGATCAGAGTTTTTCAGTTCTTGTTTTCTTGCCCTGCCTGTATGGTGCCTTTTCTTTCCCCCCTTAGGAGGGTCTACTTAGGGATTATAGATCCTAGCCAGATTTTCCCAGACCAAAGTGTCCTCCTCTCAGGAGGAAAGAGTCACCTGCATCAGTTTTCCCTGAGGGTGAGACCCAGCAGATTGGAAGGTTTTCCTATGAAGCCTCTGGACTCTGTGTTTTTCCTATCCTGCCCAGTATGTGGTGCTTGTCTGCCTGCATGTCCCACCAGCATAAGGTGATGCAGTATCTTTAACCTCAGCAGAGTCTCCCTGCTGGGGATGTTGGTTTGAGATAGAGGAAAGGTTTTCGACTGGCTGTAGTTGGTTCACTTTTCCAGACCCTGGGGTCTGAATTCCTTGAAGGAGTGAATCCACCTGAGCTGGACCCCAGCCCTCTCCCATGGAAGGCACAGGCTCCAAACAAACACTCAAACAAGCTTAATTCTGCCTATACCTGGGGCAGTTGTAGCTTGAGAAGCCTTGCAGCTGTATCCAAAGAGTAGTCAAGCTGTAGAAGCACAGCCACAAAAAAGAAAGAGAAAAATCCTTTTCAGGGCAGAACCCCTGTTCCCTGGGTTTGCCAGTCAAGAGCTTAAGTTGATATGTTGCTTTGTGTACCTTCAAGTCCTGTGTGCCCTTGCCTTCCTTCAGGGCCTGGACCCTTTCAAGTATTATGTACTATTGATCAATCCAGAAAACCTCTGTTTCTTTCTTTCTTTTTTTTTTTTCAGCCCTGCTCCCTCTGCACTGGGGCAAAAACCAGCAACCTCTGCTTTGACTCAAGGTTCAGCTGAGCTAGGTAGTAGTAGTCTCAATTTGTTAATTCCACATTTGGAGCTTGGTTGGCTCAGCCCATGCTGCTGGTAATGTTTCTTTCCTTTCCCCTCTGGGAAGCAGCCTGTGGGGGAGGGGCATCAGCTGCCGCGGTTTGGGGGACTCAGGTTCTGGGTGGGCTCACAGTCGGTCCAGCTGGTCCATGCTGTGTGTCTGGTCACTGAAGTGGCCCCAGCAGTTGTTCTGTACTGTTCTGGCTATTTATTAGTTGCTCTGGAGGGCGAACTAAATCTTACACCTTGCTAAGCTGCCATCTTGGCCCCTCAATCCTGCCATCTTCCCCTAATGCTTCTTGATCTTCCTACATATCTTTACCCTCAAGGTCAGTGTTCTAGACCAGGTCAGCATCATCTCTGATCTGGATTGCTGCAGTAACTTCCTAACTTGTCTCTTAGTTTTCAATATTGTTTCCCTGCAGTCTGATCTCCAGTCTGTTTGTGTGTGCCCAGTCAAAAGCATTACTAATTGATCCACATGGTTAAAGAAAAGAAAGAGGTCTGCGGAGAGGAAAGTACGGTCACATAAATTGAAGATGAAATAATAGTCTTCCTTGAAAATATTTTGGAATCAAAGAAAAGAGAACAAATCATGAAACTATTTTAGATGTTGAGATAATAAATAGAGTTCAAAAGCTTTCTTCTTTGCCCCTAGTAAGTAATTTGTTAAGAAGTGCAATTTTAAAAAGTAGCGTATTATCAAGAAATAAACTTAAGACATGGGCAAGACTATTTACTGAAGTATGTAAAAGAAAAGTTGAATAAATGGCTAGACAGATAAAGTTTTCACAGCGTCAATTAACAGTACAAAGACATTTCCCCCCAATTTATATATATGTGTGTGTGTGTTATTTTCCCGTGAAATTTTGATTATACTCACATCGCTTCCCCATTTTTTTTGGATAGGGAAGGGATAGATTGAAAAGGTAGTTATAAAGTTCATCTGGAAGACCAAATGCTTGATTTAGCCAAGAAATATTTTGCAAAAGCAAATATTGAAAGAAATCTTGTTGTATTGCTATCAAAACCTATTTATCAATACTGTAGTACTTAATCCATGGCCCAGGGATAGATAAACAGAAGAGAACAGAGGTATAGGGATGCTTGGGAACTACGTGTATGACAGCTGTGGCTGTTTAGATTAATGGAAAAGTAAAATTTAGCTTTCACATCATGCCATACAGAATGAATATATTTCAGATGTCTATATTGAGAATCTAAATTCTTCTATAAAAGTATTAAAAGAAAATATGGGAGAATATTTTATAGTTTTGGGGTTGGAAAAGGCACTGTTGAATAAGACTGACAACAGAAATTACAAAGGAAAATATCGACAAATTTGACTCTATTAAAAGAAAAGAAAATGCTCTGTGCAAATTTATAAAAATTTAAACGTGCTTTGTAACCTGCTGTTTCCCAGTCACGATATATTGTGAACCTATTTCCACATTACTAAAAATTCTATAACATTTCAATTTCTGCTACAAATTAAATTCCCTTAGTATTAAAGTGCATATGTATCCTGGGAAAGATTAATTTGTTATACAGCTTCTTCTAAAATATTTTCCATATAGAGGTATAATACAACCTACTATAATACCATGTTTTTATTTTTTCCCATGCTATGACTCAGTGATAGCTGATGTAACCCACTGCATTGTATTCTCTTCCAGTGAACACCGAAGTAATTCTGTGTTGTATGTTGTCCAAGATACCTTATTACTTTTTGGTGGCCTTCTTTTGCCAGACAAAAGTTCTGCAGTTAGTATTGGTTCTGCTTTGAAGTAGGATATTATCCTGAATGTTAAAACTCAAGTTTTATAGTGGTATTATATGGTGCTTTTAAGGAAATGGGTGCAGAAACTTGGAGAAAGGACAGCCAGCATGGGAAGGTGGTCCTGTAGTTGCTGAAAACCACATTCAGTGTATTACAACTTCAGAGATGTTTAATGATTTAAATCTAGACAGGATGTTAGAGATCATCTTGTTCAGTCGCTTATTTTTATATATGAGTAACCTGAAGTGCAAGTACCTTATGTTAGGTCATGCTGTGAGTTAGTGCTAAATTCAGATTTTCTGACTCTGAGCATATTTTTTCCTCTGGTTTTAAGTGTGATTACTGGAGTATAGATTTGAAGCCAAACTCCTGGAATTAGCATGCACCTCTATCCTTTCCAAGTTGTATGTCTTTGAACAAATTATTTAAGCTCTTTGTACCTCAGGTGTTTCATTTGTAAAATGAGATAATAATTGTACCTACCTCACAGCACTATTGTCAGGTTTAACCGAGTAATTTATGTAAAGCCCTTAGAACAGTGTCCAGAACATATTAAGTGGCAATATTATGCATAGTAGACAGTGTTAACTGTTGTAGTTGTTGTTATGTTATTATTATTATAAGGTATCTTGAGTTTAGTTTTATATATGGCAGAATGTATGTCATGTTACTTAATATCTTAATACTTTAATTTTACAATATAAGGAAATAGCCATGGTGCTTAAAATATATTCCTCATCTATTATGGGGATCCTAGTAGTCGCTTGATATTTGTGAGGGATATGGCCTGATTCCACCCCCACAAAGCATCCATTTGATATGCTTCAAATTTGTGTTTTAGCAAAATTTTACATCCCCCCATTTGGTCTTTTAGTTTCGATTAAAAATAGTAAATCTTCAAATATTAATATGCCATATTGTTTCTTAAATATATTCTAAGGCTGTTAAATGTTAAAGTAGGTTCTCTTGACAAATAAATTTGGTAAACTCTGTATTAAAAGAAAGGAAAACAGCTTCTTCAGAGCCTTTAGTATGTTATGTTAATTGGTCTTTTGTCTTTCCTAAAAGACAACATGATATGTAGTCAAACTTATTTTGTCCTGAGTCTAATTAATTTTATAGTATAGCAATCATTAGGATTGCCTTAGAATTGTATTAATATGCCCCAGTTATAAGTGAGATCTTTCTTTACTAATATAGGCATGAGAAACTCCATATTTGTCAGATAAAGACACTGTTTACTGGGAAAGGTATAAAATGGGTATTTTCAATTGCTTGGCTGCTCAAGCAGATACCATGAAATAGGTGGGATTAAGCAATGGGAATTTATTTGCTCATGGTTTGAGGCTGGGAAAAAGTCCAAATCAAGGTGTCATCAAGGTGATGCTTTCTTCCTGACAACTGTGGTGTTCTGGGACTGGCTGCTAACAATTTGTACTGGTTTGAAAGGAAGTATGCCCCCTAGAAAAGCCATGTTTTAATCAAAATCCCATTTCATACAGATAGAATAACCCCTATTCAATACTGTATGTTTGAAACTGTAATCAGATCATCTCCCTGGATGATGTGATTTAGTCGAGAGTGGTTCTTAAGCTGGATTAGGTGATGGCATGTCTCCACCCATTTGGATTGGTCTTGATTGGTTTATTGGAGTCCTATAAAAGGAAACATTTTGGAGAATGAGAGATTGAGAGAGAGCCAGAGAAGAACGACATAGCCATGAGAGACCACAAGCCAGCGACCCTTGGAGAAGAAGAAGGAAAATGTCTCCTGGGGAGCTTCATGAAACAGGAAGCCAGGAGAGAAAGCCTGCAGATGATGCCTTGCTCGCCATGTGCCCTTCCAGCCGAGAGAGAAACCATGACTGTGTTCACCATGTGCCTTCTTGAATGAGAGAGAGACGCTGAACTTCATTGGCCTTCGTGAACCAAGGTATCTTTTCCTGGATGCCTTAGATTGAACATTTCTCTAGACTTGCTTTAACTGGGACATTTTCTCGGCTTTAGAACTGTAAAGTAGCAACTTATTTTTTTTTTTAACTTTTTTTATTAATTAAAAAAATTAAACAAAACATTGATATCATTTCATTCTACATATACAATCAGTAATTCTTAATATCATCACATAGTTGCATATTCATCATTTCGTAGAACATTTGCATCAATTTAGAAAAAGAAATAAAAAGACAACAGAAAAAGAAATAAAATGATAATAGAGAAAAAAAAGATTATACATACCATACCCCTTACCCCTTGCTTTCATTTACCACTAGCATTTCAAACTAAATTTATTTTAACATTTGTTCCTCCCGATTATTTATTTATTTTAACTTTTTTATTAATTAAAAAAAATTAACAAACAAAACATTAAGATATCATTCCATTCTTAAGTTGGAGCTTAATTCTAAAGCTGGGGGCTCAGCCTATAGCTTTGGTTGTCCACACCGCTTGTGAGAATATCAAGAATTCAACTTGGGAAAGTTGAATTTCTCCCCGCTCTAACCATTCCCCAAAGGGGGCTTGCAAATACTTTTCCAGTCACTGATCAAATCACTTTGGGATTCATCGGGGCATCACTCTGGACAAACCAACAAAATCCCATGTCCTACCTGAGATTCCAAGTACTTATGACATTCAATCAAACTATCTACATGAGTTATATTAGGAGATGCTCTAGTCAAAATATAAATTTTGTAACAAACATTTTTTGCTTTAGTCTCACACATAAGGTGACATTTTAAAGAATTAATTGTTATCTATTTTCAGCACCCTGCAATAATGACATTCCTTTGTTCTTCCTCATGCAAAAACATTTTTAAAATTTGTACATTGTACATTTCACTATTATTATACACTCTAGGCATTCCTAGATTATACCATCTTGATCTTTACCATCTATCTTTCTTTCTGATTTCATTTATGTCCCCAGCCCTCCTCCCTCTGTCATTCTCACATGCAGCTTCATTCAGTGTTTTAACATATTTACACACAGTTAGGTAGCATTGTGCTGTCCATTTCTGAGTTTTTGTATCCAGTCCTGTTGCACAGTCTGTATCCTTTCAGCTCCAATTACCCAATATCTTACCCTATTTCTGTCTCCTGATGGTCTCTGTTACCAACGACATATTCCAAGTTTATTCACTAATATCAGTTCATATCAGTGAGACCATACAGTATTTGTCCTTTAGTTTTTGGCTTGTCTCACTCAGCATAATGTTCTCAAGGTCCATCCATGTTGTTACATACTTCAAATTTTATTCTGTCTTAAAGCTGCATAATATTCCATCGTATGTACATACCAAAGTTTGTTTAGCCACTCGTCTGTTGATGGACATTTTAGCTGTTTCCATCTCTTGGCAATTGTAAATAATGCTGCTATAAATATTGGTGTGCAAGTGTCCGTTTGTGTCTTTGCTCTTAAGTCCTCTGAGTAGATACCTAGCAATGGTATTTCTGGGTCGTTTGGAAATTCTATATTCAGCTTTTTGAGGAACCGCCAAACTGCCTTCCACAGTGGTTGCACCATTTGACATTCCCACCAACAGTGAATAAGTGTGCCTCTTTCTCCACATCCTCTCCAGCACTTGTCATTTTCTGTTTTGTTGTAATGGCCATTCTGGTGGGTGTGAGATGATATCTCATTGTGGTTTTGGTTTGCATTTCTCTAATGGCCAGGGACATTGAGCATCTCTTCATGTGCCTTTTGGCCATTTGTATTTCCTCTTCTGATGGGTGTCTGTTCAAGTCTTTTTCCCATTTTGTAATTGGATTGGCTGTCTTTTTTAGAGTTGAACAATCTCGTTATATATTCTGAATACTAGACCTTTATCTGATATGTCATTTCCAAATATTGTCTCCCATTGTGTAGGCTGTCTTTTTACTTTCTTGATGAAGTTCTTTGATGCACAAAAGTGTTTAATTTTGAGGAGCTCCCATTTATTTCTTTCTTTCTTCAGTGCTCTTGCTTTGGGTGTAAGGTCTATAAAACCGCCTCCAATTGTAAGATTCATAAGATATCTCCCTACATTTTCCTCTAACTGTTTTATGGTCTTAGACCTAATGTTTAGATCTTTGATCCATTTTGAGTTAACTTTTGTATAGGGTGTGAGATACGGGTCCTCTTTCATTCTTTTGCATATGAATATCCAGTTCTCTAGGCACCATTTATTGAAGAGACTGTTCTGTCCCAGGTGAGTTGGCTTGACTGCCTTATCAAAGATCAAATGTCCATAGATGAGAGGGTCTATATCTGAGCACTGTATTTGATTCCATTGGTCGATATATCTATCTTTATGCCAATACCATGCTGTTTTGACCACTGTGGCTTCATAATATGCCTTAAAGTCAGGCAGCGCGAGACCTCCAGGTTCATTTTTTTCCTCAAGATACTTTTAGCAATTTGGGGCACCCTACCCTTCCAGATAAATTTACTTATTGGTTTTTCTATTTCTGAAAAGTAAGTTGTTGGGATTTTGATTGGCATTGCGTTGAATCTGTAAATCAATTTAGGTAGGATTGACATCTTAACTATATTTAGTCTTCCAATCCATGAACATGGTATGCCCTTCCATCTATTTAGGTCTTCTGTGATTTCTTTTAACAGTTTCTTGTAGTTTTCTTTGTATAGGTTTTTTGTCTCTTTAGTTAAATTTATTCCTAAGTGTTTTATTCTTTTAGTTGCAATTGTAAATGGGATTCGTTTCTTGATTTCCCCCTCAGCTTGTTCATTACTAGTGTATAGAAACACTACAGATTTTTGAATGTTGATCTTGTAACCTGCCACTTTGCTGTACTCGTTTATTAGCTCTAGTAGTTTTGCTGTGGATTTTTCAGGGTTTTCGACGTATAGTATCATATCATCTGCAAACAGTGATAGTTTTACTTCTTCCTTTCCAATTTTGATGCCTTGTATTTCTTTTTCTTGTCTAATTGCTCTGGTTAGAACTTCCAACATGATGTTGAATAACAGTGGTGATAGTGGACATCCTTGTCTTGTTCCTGATCTTGTTCCTGAGGATGATATTAGCTGTGGGTTTTTCATATATTCCCTTTATCATTTTAAGGAAGTTCCCTTGTATGCCTATCCTTTGAAGTGTTTTCTACAGGAAAGGATATTGAATCTTGTCAAATGCCTTCTCTGCATCAATTGAGATGATCATGTGATTATTCTGCTTTGATTTGTTGATATGGTGTATTACATTAATTGATTTTCTTATGTTGAACCATCCTTGCATACGTGAGATGAATCCTACTTGGTCATGATGTATAATTCTTTTAATGTGTTGCTGAATTCGATTTGCTAGAATTTTGTTGAGGATTTTTGCATCTATATTCATTAGAGAGATTGGTCTGTAGTTTTCTTTTTTTGTAATATCTTTGCCTGGTTTTGGTATGAGGGTGATGTTGGCTCCATAGAATGAATTAGGTAGCTTTCCCTCCACTTCAATTTTTTTGAGGAGTTTGAACAGGGTTGGTACTCATTCTTTCTGGAATGTTTGGTAGAATTCACATGTGACGCCATCTGGTCCTGGACTTTTCTTTTTTGAAAGGTTTTTAATGACTGATTCAATTTCTTTGCTTTTGATTGGTTTGTTGAGGTCATCTTTGTCTTCTTGAGTCAAAGTTGTTTGTTCATGCCTTTCTAGGAAGTTGTCCATTTTATCTACATTGTTGTATTTATTAGCATAAAGTTGTTCATAGTATCCTGTTATTACCTCCTTTATTTCTGTGGGGTCAGTGGTTATGTCTCCTCTTCCATTTCTGATCTTATTTATTTGTGTCCTCTCTCTTCTTCTTTTTGTCAGTCTTGCTAAGGGCCCATCAATCTTGTTGATTTTCTCATAGAACCAACTTCTGGTTTTATTGATTTTTTCAATTTTTTTCATGTGCTCAATTTCTTTTATTTCTGCTCTAATCTTTGTTATTTCTTTCCTTTTGCTTGCTTTGGGGTTAGTTTGCTGTTCTTTCTCCAGTTCTTCCAAATGGACAGTTAATTCCCTAATTTTTGCCCTTTCTTCTTTTTTGATATAGGCATTTAGGGCAATAGATTTTCCTCTTAGCACTGCCTTTGCTGAATCCCATAAGTTTTGATATGTTGTGTTTTCATTTTCATTCACCTTGAGATATTTACTGATTTCTCTTGTAATTTCTTCCTTGACCCACTGGCTGTTTAAGAGTGTGTTGTTGAGCCTCCATGTATTTGTGAATTTTCTGGCGCTCTGCCTTTTATTGATTTCCAACTTCATTCCTTTATGATCTGAGAAAGTGTTGTGTATAATTTCAATCTTTTTAAATTTGTTGAGACTTGCTTTGTGACCCAGCATATGGTCTGTCTTTGAGAATGATCCATGAGCACTTGAGAAAAAGGTGTATCCTGCTGTTGTGGGGTGTAATGTTGTATAAGTGTCTTTTAAGTCTAGCTCATTTATTGTAATATTCAACTTCTCTGTTTCTTTATTGATCCTCTGTCTAGATGTTCTGTCCATTGATGAGAGTGGGGAATTGAAGTCTCCAACTATCATGGTAGATGTGACTATTTCCCTTTTCAATGTTTGCAGTGTTTGCTTCACATATTCTGGTTCAGTGCATAAATATTTATGATTGTTATGTCTTCTTGTTGAATTGTTCCTTTTGTTAGTACATAATATCCTTCTTTGTTTCTTTAACTGTTTTACATTTGAAGTCTAATTTGTTGGATATTAGTATAGCTATTCCTGCTGTTTTCTGGTTGTTATTTGCATAAAATATCTTTTCCCAACCTTTCACTTTCAACCTGTGTTTATCTTTGGGTCTAAGATGTGTTTCCTGTAGACAGCATATAGAAGGATCCTGTTTTTTAATCCATTCTACCAGTCTATGTCTTTTGATTGTGGAGTTCAATCCATTAACATTTAGTGTTATTACTGTTTGGGTAGTACTTTCCTCTACCATTTTGCCTTTTGTATTTTATATGTCATATCTAATTTTCCTTCTTTCTACACTCTTCTCTACACCTCTCTCTTCTGTCTTTTCGTATCAGTCTCTAGTACTCCCTTTAGTATTTCTTGCAGAGCTGGTCTCTTGGTCACAAATTCTCTCAGTTACTTTTTGTCTGAAAATGTTTTAATTTCTCCCTCATTTTTGAAGGACAATTTTGCTGGGTATAGAATTCTTGGTTGGCAGTTTTTCTCCTTTAGTAATTTAAATATATCATTCCACTGTCTTCTCGCCTCCATGGTTTCTGCTGAGAAATCTATACATAGCCTTATTGGGTTTCCCTTGTATATGATGGATTGTAAAGTAGCAACTTATTAAATTCCACCTTTTAAAAACCATCCTGTTTCTGGTATATTGTATTCTGGCAGCTAGCAAACTAGAGCACAATTCTTGGCCCTTAATTTGGCACATGTTAAGGCACATGGTTTCTACCTTCTCTTCCGGCTTCCCTTCATATTCGGCTTCTTGTATCCTGCGGCTTTCTCTCTGTCTAAAATTCATTCTGTTTATAAAGGGCTTCAGAGTAATAGGATTAAAACCCATCCTGATTGAGGTGGGCCACATCTTAGCATAAGCCACCTAATCAAAAGATTCCATTTATACTGGATTCACGCCCGAAGGAATATATTAGGTTTAAGAATATGTTTTTCTTGAGTATGTACAACTTCAAATCACCACAATGAGCAAATGATACCTTTCTTACTCATTTCAGTATTTATGATAATATAATGGTTTAACATTGCAATTATAGACCATAACATAACATAGAACGTGTTAAGCTGCAGTTTGCGTACCTATTTCACAGCTCTGAACCTTTTCCAATCATGAAGAGTTTATCGTTCACAGAAATGATTACTAGTTTTGTTGGCATTAAGAAGAAAAGCCAAGGATTGTTTTTTTGATGTCCCAGGCTCAGGGTTGTGTTCCTTCTAATCTCATGCAATGATACCACCTCCTGTTTAGTCTGATCTTTTCATGTAGATTTAGCCACCCAGTGCATCCTTCATACTATGAATATTAGAGCATTTTTACTTCTTTTGATTATTGTTTTTTTGTTTTCATGGCACCAATTCACTGGACAATAGACTCCTTTAAGGTAGAGCCTAACTTTTACCTTTGTATTTCTTGTAGTGCCAAATAGGTCCCACATAAAATTTTCTTGATTGGAGGAGGAAGGAGAAAGTAATTTGTGAGACTTAATTACCTTTTAGGGATACCTTTAAAAAATTTTTTTTATTAATGCTTTTGCCCTTATAAAAGGTAATTGCTTCTTATAACCTAATTGACATAAATGAGTCATAAATTATACACATAAGAAATATATCTATATTGATATCCATTACCAATTATCAAGGTAACAGATTTTTTTTGACAGATAAAATAATAGGGTTTGCATCTTAATTTAAAATTGTCTGCACAACAAATGCCAAAATGTGAGCGCCATAGTTTTCCAAATTATAGAAGTTATAAAAAATTCTTTGTGAATTTTGATTCACAAAATGCAGCTTTTTCAACATTTTTGTTGAGGCATGATTTTTTTTTCTTTTTGCTTTCTGTAGTAATTTTTAAAAAACATTGACTAGAACGTGATCTAGTGGAATGAAATACCCAATTTTACGTCTATTAGAATACTTATATTGTGCACATTCTATGTTTTTCTTTTTTAAACTTTATGCTTTATTTTCAAATACTTTCAAACTTACAGTTGCAAAAATAATAGAAACCCTATACAGAAAACTGCACCATCCCCCATACCGCAACATAATCAGACTTACCAATTTAACATTTTACCACATTTATTGTATCAGTCTTTCTATCCACCTACTAGCTATCTGTCTTTCTATCTGTTGATCTATCTATCTGTTTTCTGTACATTTGCGAGTAGATTGCATACCTCATGCTCTAAGAACATGTAATACTTTCACGTATGTTTCTTAAGGATAAAGTTATTCACTTAGGCAACTGCTTTAAATGTGGTTATGAAGTTTAAGAACTTATCATTGATATGAACTTGGAATCAGTATGCCAATTTTTTGTATGTTCTAATTGAGCCATTTCTCCTCCATTATTAGATCATGTCCAGGATCATGTATTACATGTGCATCTTATTACAGTTCCTTTAGTTGCTTCTCCCTTCCTCCCTCCCTCCCTTCCTTCACTCCTCTCTCCTTTCTTTTTCACATTTACAACATAAACTTTTCCATCTCAACCACTCCCACACATATTATTCAGTGGGACCAGTCACATTCCTAGTACTTTGCTATTTCCTCCACCATCCACCACAACCACTTCCCTATTACCCCAAACAGAAACCCTACATCCACCATGCATCAGTTCCCCATTCCCCCTAGTGTGGACCCTTGTGTTTTAGTTTCTTACGCTGTTTCAGGCAAATACTATGAAATGGATTGGCTTAAACAGTGGGAATTTATTAGCCTAAAGTTTTGAAGCCATGAAAATGTCCAAATCAAGGCATCATCAAGGCAATGCTTTTTTCCCGAAGACTGACTTCAGTAATCCTTGGCTCCCTTCCCCAATTTTTTTTTTTTTGTTAATTAAAAAAATTAACCAACACAACATTTAGAAATCATTCCATTCTACATATACAATCAGTAATTCTTAATGTCACGACATAGATGCATATTCATCATTTCTTAGTACATTTGCATCGATTCAGAAAAAGAAATGAAACGATAGTAGAGAGAAAAAAATAAAAATAAAAAATAAAATAAAATAAAATAAAACTGTACCTCAGATGCAGCTTCATTCAGTGTTTTAACATAATTACATTACAGTTAGGTATTATTGTACTGTCCATTTCTGAGTTTTTGTATCCAGTCCTGTTGCACAGTCTGTATCCCTTCAGCTCCAATTACCCATTATCTTACCCTATTTCTATCTCCTGATGGTGTTACCAATGACATATTCCAAGATTATTCTCTAATGTCGGTTCACATCAGTGGGACCATACAGTATTTGTCCTTTAGTTTTTGGCTAGTCTCACTCAGCATAATGTTCTCTAGGTCCATCCATGTTATTACATGCTTCCCAAATTTTAAGGGGCATGGCAGTGTTTCTCAGCCTTGTCCTTCTGTTCTGAATTTCATTTCAGCTTCTTGCTTTCTGTAACTTTCTCTCTCCTTGTTTGAATTTCACTACATTTTTAAAAGAATCCATTAATAGGATTAAGACCAATCCTGAATGAGCTAGGTCATCAAAAGTTCCTACTTACAATGGTTTAAACCCAAGGATTAGGAATGGATTAGATTTAAGAATATGTTTTTTGGAAGTGCATACAGTTCCCAACCACCACATCCTGACAACCTGTGCTCCACCTCTGTGCATTCTCCAAAATTTTCCTTGTGGTACATGGAGCTTAAATTTAAAATCCTCAATCATTACAATCTTGTTTGGCTTGATACCAGGTTAAGTTCAGTAGCATAGATAAAGTAAGTTCCTACATCGCTGTTTCTTCCTACCTTAGGGTAGTAGTTGTCACACATTACATACTTTCATATTATGAGTCTAAAATCATAGATTTATCATTACTTTTTATATATTTGACTTTTCGTCCTGTAGGAAGTAAAAGTGAAATTACGAAACAAAAATACGGTAGTACTGGCATTTATATCTACCCATGTAAATTTACCTTTAGCAGAGATGTTTATTTCCTCATGTGGCTTCAGTCTGTTGTCTAGTCTCTTTTCCTTTCAATATACAGAATTCTCTTTAGCATTTCTTGTAGGACTGGTCTAGTAGTGATAACTCTCCCAGCTTTGGTTTTCTGGGGATGCCCTAATCTCTGAGTTTTGAAAGACAGTTTTGTATATAGAATTCTTGGTGGGCAATTTTTTTTTTTCAGCATTTTCGATATGTCATCCCACTGACTTCTTGCCTCTGTGGTTTCTGATCAGAAAATTGTTCCTTAATCTTCTTGAGGCTTATTTATATGTGACTATTTGTATGTGTTTTCGGTTTATCTGTTAGGAGTTCATTGAGCTTCTTGGATGTATTTAGTCATGTTGTTTTGTTAATTTTTTTGTTTAATTTGGGAATTTTTAGCCGTTTATTTACATATCCTGTCTGACCCTTTCTCCCTCTCCTTTTGGTACTTCCACAGTGTATCTATTGGTATGCTGGATGGCATTCCATAGGTTCCTCAGGCTCTGTTCTATTACTGTGGTCTTCAGCTCTGTTTGGTTCCTTTCATAATTTTTATCTCATTGATATTCTTTTTTTATGTTCATCTATCATTTTCCTTGTATCTTTATTTATTTATTTTGGCCTGGGCAGGTTCTGGGCATTGAACCTGGGTCTCCGGCGTGGCAGGCAAGAATCCTACCACTGAGCCACCATTGCCTCCCCATATCTTTAGTTTTTGTTCATGTTTTCCTTTACTCTTTGAGCATATTTATTTGTAGGACTCTTTTGAAAAAACGTTTTTTTCTGGTATGTCCCAAATCTGATCTTCCTTAATTGGAAGGAAAAACACCTTTCCTTGTCTTTGCAGATTGCCCTGTGGGAGTGTTTTTCTAACTCTACAGTCAATTTAGAGAACAGTCCTAGACAAAAGTGTAGGAACTCCCTGGTCTTTTCTGCATATATGTCTTATCCTGAGCGTGGGAGTGGGTGGCTCTAGACATTCCCCTGTTTACCTGTATCCAAATGTCCTCATCCCCTAGGAAACAGTTGGCAACTTGATTGCTTGTTTATAGCATTCTGTAAGAGAGCTCTCTGAGCTGCCTCTACATCCAAAGCAAATTTTGGGATGGTGACCCTTTGATGAGTGTCCTGATTCAGATTTTTAGGCTGTCACCACACAGATGGACAGAGATGTATATACTTGCATATGTGCAGGAGGGTTACTCCGCGTTTTCTGAAATCAAGACCAGAGTTCCCCTCTGGGAGCTCAGGCTGGCCCTGTGATTCAGTGAGTGGATGGAATAGGAACAGCAAGGGTGCCATGAGGTCATGTTGTTTATAAGTTAATCACTCTGTTACTGCAGTTATTTAACTCGTTTCTGGAACTTTGAGATGGAGTCATGGAATCTCTCAGTCTACTATTCTTTAAAATAATACTTCCCCAAGCAATGTGACCTCTTGATATTCTGGCTTTTATTCATTTTAGAAATTTTACTTCCATTAGTGTTCAATTAGAAATGTACTCAGTTATTTGTTTAAATATCATCTTTGTTCCTCTGTGTATTTTTAAAGGAAAATTGTTTTTTATTGGAAATTGGTGATGGTTTTGTGCTTATAAAATGTTGAAATTTTATTCTGTAACAGTTCCTAATTTTTATATGCCAGAAATTGTAAAATAAATTGCTTTATTGCTCTTTTAAAATTAAGATTTATATCAGACTTTCTTTATGATTGGATTAATGAAGATGTATCTATTGCATGAAGCATGTGCTGGTTCTCAACATTCTACACATATGAAAATGAATAAAATGTTCTATAAATAAAAATGAGTTTATCTGGAAAACCCAATTTGCAGTCTAACATCAGATATTTATTCCTAGCCTCTCTGCATTTTATGTTTGTATCTCCTTTCTCCAACAGTGAGAATCCTGACTTTACAACATCAGTGCATTTATTCTCTTGGTTAAAGTAGTTTCAGAGTTGCTATACCCATACACTGTAAAAAGGAAACCTACTAAGTAGAATTGAAATTTTGTTTAGAGGTGGTTTTTGTTGTTGTTTTCTTTTCATTGAAGGTATTTAAAGTGTGGTGTTCAAAGTTACATGGGTTCTATTTTTAGTGTGGTTTTGTTACTGATTTAAAATAGTTGATTTTTTCTGATTGTATTTGATTTTAGGCTCCTCCATCTTGTCAATTAAATTTTATTTTTTGAATATGTATTTTTATCTTTATTTTTAATATCTGGAGAGCTTTGAGACAGCCCTGGTATAATGTAAAGAAGACTGTAATAGGGATTTGAAGATGTTGGTTCCATCCAGTTTTGATTTACTGAGTATCAGTAAATTAGAGAAGTTCTGAACTTTTGAGCTCTGTCTTCTTCCCCCCTCCCTCTTTTATGTTTATTACAATATTATTTAGCTATAATGCAGTTCACCAGTTTTAAGAGTATAGTTTAATGAATTTGGTAATTGTATCCAATTGTGTAATTATCATGAATATTAAGATAGTGGACAGATTTCTTACCCTCCAGCCCCTTTTTATTTGATCCCCTCCCCAAACCCTGGCCCTAGGCAGCTGTTGATCTGTCTTCTGTCACTATAGTTTTGCTTTTACTAGAATTTTATCTAAGTGGAATCATACCGTATGTAGTCTTTAGTGTTTACTTTCAGTCACCTTAGGACAATGTTTTTGAGATTTATCCATGTTGTTGAAATGTGTTGATATTTTGTTCCTTTTTATTGTCATATAAATCCATTCTCCAGTTGATGGACATTTGGGCAGCTTCCTGTTTTTGCTATTATAATAATGCTGCTTTGAACATTCATGTATGTGTTTCTGAGTAGATATATGTTCTAATTTCTCTTTTGCATTATTTTCCTAGGTATTACAGTATACATCTTTTAACATTTCACAGTTCATTTATAGCTAATGTACCACTTAATGTGAAATATATAAATCTTGCAACCTGTGTCTCACATTTAACTTACTCTTTCCACTGTTAATGTCCATTCTGACATTCATTCCATCTAGTGAATTTTTTATTTCAGAAATTATTTTTCCATTATACGATTTCCGTGATGTAAAAAAATTGTTTGTATTTCTCTACTGAGACTTCTCAATTCTCTGCTCAGATTTTATATATTGGAAACACTTTTTTTCCTAATTGAGAGTAGTTATAATTTCTACTTGAATATCCTTGCATGTTAGTTCTAACATCTGGTTCATCTTGGGGTCAGATTTGGTTGATTTTCTTTTATGTAGAGACCGTGTTCCATTTTGTAGATTCTTTGTGTGTGTGATTATTTTGGATTGTATTCTGTAATTGTGAGTATTAAGTTGTGGAGATTTTGGTCCTGTTGGTTTTCACTGATGATTTTTGTTTTCCAGGTTTTAGCAGCTACGTTTTGGCTTGCCTTATGCTGCAAATTCTGTCTTGTGTGGCAGTTCTGTTCTCTGTTCAAATCTTTTGTGTTTAGCTGGGCTGCTTTGAATTTGTTTCACACAAGTATGGTTTTAAGTGTTCAGAATTTGGTGATCTCCTTAGTGGCTCTTTCTCTTGTAAGATTCCTCTGTTCACTTCAGTGTTCCAGTTTCCCCACTTCCGTTTTATGTTCCCTAAACCAGGAAGATGATGGGGTTGTCCTTGTGTGCATCTGCTATTGTATGTGCCATCAGGGCTACATTTTACCCTCAGCTAAAAGCCCCAGAGACCAGAAGTTTACTTGTATAGCTACCTGTCTCTTCTATTCATGAGGCTACAGTACCCTTCCCCAGCCCCCAGTGCATTCTGTTCACTTTCTTATACTTTTAGTTCCTTTTTGTGTTTTCTGTAGGTGGATGTCACATGCCCATTAGGGTCTTACTCCATCATACCTTGAACTAGTACTCTAGAGATCATATATTGAGCCCTCTCTTTTAATGGAATACTACTGCACACAACTTGCAGGATGGGGAATTCCACAGGGCAGATATGTTAACTTTAACATACTTGATTCATTGTGGGTAGATGAGTCATTAATCTGAATTCTTAGTTATTGAAAGTGCTTTAATTGTAAAATTCTTTAGAAGTATTTGATAATATTACTGGTGTTGATATACACAAAACAATAAATTTTAAAGCACAGCACCACAGTTAGTTGTAGAACATATTTCAATGTTTGACATGGGTTACAATTCCACAATTTTAGGTTTTCTAGCTGCTCTAAAGATACTGGAGACTAGAAGAGATATCAATTTAATGATCCCGCATTCATATTCATTTGTTAAATCCTATCTTCTCTGTATAACCCCACCATCACCTTTGATCTTTCCCTCCCTCTCTTTAGGGGTGTTTGGACTATGACCGTTCTAAATTTTTCATATTGGAAGGATCTGTCACTAATATGGGGTAGGGAGATGGAACTTTCTGATGTTCTGGAGAGGCTGGGCCCTCTTGGTTTCAGGACTTATCTGGACCAGGGACCCATCTGGAGGTTGTAGGTTTCTGTTAAGTTGAACCCTTGTGGAATCTTATATATTGTCCTAGGTGTTCTTTAGGCTGGAATGGTCCTAGTTGGGGTTTGACAGGTTATGATAGATAGCAATTTCTAACTGAAGCTTGTGTAAGAGCAACTTCCAGAGTAGCGTCTCGACTCTAGTTGAACTCTGTCAGTGATACTTTATTCGTTACTCTTCCTTTTCCCCTTTTGGTCAGGATGGAATTGTTGATTGCACAGTTCCAGGCCCGGACTCATACCTGGGAGTCATCTCCCATGCCCCCAGGGAGACTTTCAACCCTTGATGTTATGTCCCATGTAGGGGGGAGGGCAATGATTTCACTTTCAGAATTGGGCTTAGAGTGAGTGAGGCCACATCTGAGAAACAAAAGAGGTCCTCCAAGTAACTCTGAGGCATTCATTCCTATTGGTAGAATAAGCTTCTCCGCTTCCTACCTAAGTGTCACAAGAGTAAGCCTCAAGATCAAGGGCATGGTCTGTTGATTTGGGTGTCTGTAAAGTTTGACACAGTATTAAGGGATTTCCTGATGGTAAAGTTTAATAGTTGCATATTTTTTTCTCCCATCCCTAAAAGGACTTTCCCAGTACTTTTTGATTATCTACTTACTATATTGTAGGATGTATCCAGGCATTACATTAAGCTATACAGGATTAAAGGACCTCTTTCTTATTCTGGGCTCCCTATGTTTCAATTGTTCAAATGAGCTATACAGTTAGGTTGAGTTAGATTTTTCCACAATTAAAAAAAAAAGTTTATAGACAAGAACTCCTCTTCCCCCCCTTCCTGTAACCTCAAATATGCTTTCTTTCTCTGCATATTGGCTATTTCTAATCATCTCTTATAAATGATATCATACAATTTTTGTTCTTAGGTGTCTTGCTTATTTCATTGATCTTAATATTTTCAAGATTCTTCCGTGTTGCAGCATGTTTCCTGACGTCATTTTTTATGGTCTAATAATATTTCATTGTGTGTATGTGTTCTAGTTTGCTATCTGCCGGAATGCAATATACCAGAAACGGAATGGCTTTTAAAAAGGGGAATTTAATAAGTTGCTAGTTTACAGTTCTAAGGCCAAGAAATTGTCCCAATTAAAACAAGTCTATAGAAATGTCCAATCTAAGGCATCCAGGGAAAGATACCTTGGTTCAAGAAGGCCGCTGAAGTTCAGGGTTTCTCTCTTAAGTGAGTAGGCACATGGTGAGCACAGTCAGGGTTTCTCTCTCAGCTCCAAGGGCACATGGTGAACATGGCATCATCTGCTAGCTTTCTCTCCTAGTTTCTGGTTTCATGAAGCTCCCTCGGAGGCATTTTCCTTCTTCATCTCCAAAGGTTGCTGGCTCATGGACTCTCTGCTTCATGGTGCTGCATCATTCTCTGCCCTCTCCAAATCTCCTTCTATCTCCAAAATATTTCCTCTTTTATAGGGCTCCAGAAACTTATGAAGACCCACCCCAGTGGGTGGAGACATGTCATCACCTAATCCAGCTTAACAACCACTCTTGACTAAATCACATCTCCAGGGAGACGATCTGATTACAGTTTTCAAACATACAGTATTGAATAGGGATTATTCTGCCTTTACGAAATGTGATTTTGATTAAAACATGGCATTTCCCTTTCAGAAATTTAAGCAACATACACAGTTGTATTTAAGATGCATTTTAAGGAAATTAAAATTAAAATTATGAATTCATATCTATTAAATAAGATATGTATGCTAGTTTAAAACTCTTAGTACCACACAAAAGCCATGTTCTTCTTGGGTAGAGACAGACCTATTATTGGGTGGGACCTTTTGATTAGGTTGTTTCCTTGGGAGATGTGACCCACCCAGTTGTGGATGGGACTTCTGATTTGATTGTTTCTGTGGAAATGTGACCCTGACCATTCAAGGTGGGTCTTAATTCTTTCTTGGAGCCCTTTATGAGAGAAAGCTCAGAACCGACATGGTGAGCAGACAAATGAAACCAAGACACAGATGTTTGGAGATGTTATGCTAAGAGATGAAATCTCGAGTTTGCCCAGGAGAAGCTAAGTGAGGGCCTACAGATTCTTAGAAGAGAAACTGGAATCAGAAATAAAGGCAGTGAACCATGAGCAAGGATCAGCAGACGCTGTCCATGTGCCTTTCCATCTGACTGAAGTGTTTCAGATACCAGTGGCCTTTTTACAAAATCAAGGTATTTTTCTCCGGATGCCTTAATTTCAACATTTTCCCGGCCTTAAATTGTAAATTTGTGACCTAATAAATCCCTTTTGTAAAAGCCAATTCATTTCTGGTATATTGCATTCTGGTAGGTTTAGCAAACTGAAACAATATATTTGTGGGAATACTTCACTCTTCTTGAAAAAATTTGTTTAATATTTATTTAATTTAGTAGTATATTTGAGTCCTTTTTTTATTTTTTAATGAGTATTAAAAATTACTGTTATTGTTATTATTTCTTTGTTGGAGAGGTTGTGGTTGACACTTTGCATTAGCATGGTACCTTTGTTACAGTTCCAGGAAGAATATTAAAATACTACTGTTTAATTATATTCCATAATTTATGTTAGGTATATATTTTTCACATATACCACCTTATTATTATACCTTGTAAAAGTGTTATACATTTGTTGTAATTCATGAAAGGACATTCTTATATTTACATGGACTATATTCTTACATAGTCCATTGTCCATAAAAGGGTTCACTGCATTATACAGTCCCATGTTTTATCTTCTAATTTGCCTTTTAGTAACACACGAAAGACCTGAAACTTCCCTTTTTAGCCACATTCGCCAACATAATTCAGGGCTATTTATTACACTCACAATAATGTGGTAGTATCATCACTGTCCATTTCCAAACATTTACAACCAACCTGAGTAGAAATTCTCCCTAAATTAAGCATCAGCTCCCCTTTCTCTACTCCTGTTCTATTCCCTGATAACTTAGATAATCTAGAACCTATATTCTAGATCCTGACTCTGTGATTTTGTTTATTATAGTTAGTTCATATCAGTAACATCATACTATATTCATCCTTTCGTGTCTGGCTTATTTCACTCAACATAATGACCTCAAGGTTCGTCCATGCCATTGCTTGTATCAGGACTTTGTTCCTTCTTACAGCTGATTAATAGACCATCACTTGTATATGCCGCATATTTTTCTTTATTTATTGGTTTATGGACACTTTACTTCCATCTTTTCTAATTACAAATAATGCTACTGAGAATATCAGTGTGAAAATGTCTGTTTGGGGTGGTGCAACAGTGGCTCAGTGGCAGAAGTCTTCCCTGCTGTGTCGGAGACCCAGCAGCCTGCCCAAGTTAAAAAAAAAGTGTTTATTCGATTCCTGCTTTCAGATTTTCTTGGTATATACCTACCAGCGGGATTGCTGGATCATATGGCAATTCCATACTTAGCTTCCTGAGGAACTGTCAGACTGCCTTCACAGTGATTGCGCTATTCTACATTCCCACCAGCAGTGAATAAGTGTTCTTTTTTTTCACATCCTTTCCAACACTTGTAGTTTTCTCTCTTTTTTTTTATATATAGTGGCCGTTATAGCAGGTGCGAAATATCTCATTGTGCTTTTGATGTGCATTTCCCTAAAAGCTTATGAGTGGATTGTGTTTGTCCTTTTTTATAGCCATTTCTATTTCTTCTTTGGAAAGATGTCTTTTGAAGTGTTTGTCAGTTTTTAAATTGAGTTATCTTTTTATTGTTGAGATGTAGGATTTCTTTGTATGTTCTGGATATTAATTCCCATTGGGTATGTGGTTTCCAAATATTTTCTCACATTGAGTAGTGAAATCAGCCTTTTCACTTTTGTGATAAAGTCCTTTGAAGCACAAACGTTTTTAATTTTGAGGAGGTCCCATTTATCTATTTCTTCTTTCATTGCTTGTGCTTTGGTTTTAAGGTCTGAGAAACCAATACCTACCATAAGACATAGACAGTGTGTTACACATTTCTTCTAGCTGTTTGATGGTCTTGGTTCTTATATTTAGTCTTTGATCCATTTTAAGATAATTTTTGTTTGTGGTGTGATATAGGGGTCTTATTTCATGCTTTTGCATATGTTGCTGTTCACCCAGCACCATTTGTTGAAAAGACTAATCTATCCCAGTTGAATGGACTTGGTAGCATTGAGTATCAATTGGCCATAAATGTGAGGTTCTGTTTCTGAATTCTGAATTTGATTCTACTGATAATACATCTTTAAGCCAGTAGCTTTGTAATATTTTTTAAAGTCAGGAGGCATGAGTACTCCAACTTTGTTCTTCTTTTTCAAGATGTTTTGGCTATTCAGGGTGCCTTACCTTCCAAATAAATTTAGTCATTGGCATTTTCATTTCTGTAAATGAGATTTTTGGAATTTTGGTTGGGATTGTATTGAATCTGTAAATTAATTTGAGTAGAATTGACATCTTAACAATATTTAGTTTTCCAATCCATGAACACAGAATATCCTTTTTAAGGTCTTGTTTGATTTCTGTTAGTAGTGTTTTGTTGTTTCCTTTGTACAAGTTCTTTACATCCTTGGTTAAATTTTTTTCCTAAATATTTGATTATTTTAGTTGCTATTGTAAATGGAACCTTTTTCTTTATTTCCTCCTTAGATTGCTGATACTAATGTGTAGCCACACTACTGACTTTTGCGTGTTGAGTTTGCATCCTGCTTCTTAACTGAGCTCATTTATTAGCTCAAGTGGCTTTGTTGTAGATTTCTCAGGACTTAACTAAATGTAGGATCACTATTTGCAGATGTGCAAATAGTGAAAACTTTACTTCTTCCTTTCCTAGATGAATGGCTTTTACTTCTTTCTCTTGCCTGTTTGCTCAAACTAGAACTTCTAGGACAATGTTGAATAATAGTGGTGACAGTGGACATCCTATTCTTGTTCCAGATTTTACAGGGAAAGTTTTCAGTCTCTCACCATTGAGTACAATATTGGTTGTGGATTTTTTATATACTCCCTTTATCATGTTGCTGAATTTAAGGTCTGAGAAACCAGTATCTACCACAAGACATAGACAGTGTGTCACATTTCTTCTAGCTTCTTTTTGTTAGCTGTTTGCGTGGAATACAGCTTTCACCTTCACCCTATTTGTGTTCTTTGGTCTAAGGTGAGTCTCTTGTAGAGAAGCATATAGATGGATCATACTTCTTTTATCCATTAACAATCTGTTTGCTTTTGATTGATTTATTTAATCCATTAGCAGTCAATTTATTATTGTATGGGCCATACTTACATCAACAATTTTATTCTTTGGCTTTTATATATCACATTTTATTTTGTCTCTGTTTTTAAAATCCTTTTAGTTACCCTTACTGATATCCTTCATTTCTACACTCTTCTTCCAGTGTCCCTCTCCTGTTTTTTCCTTTTAACCTGCAGAACTCCCTTTACTATTTCTTGTAGCACTGGTCTCTTGTTGACACAACTCTGTAAGTGTCTGTTTTCCTGTGACTATTTAAAATTCTCCCTCATTTTTGAAGGGTAGTCTTGACTGGCAGTTTTTATCTTTAAGTACCTTAAATACATTATGCCAATTTGAAGCCATTACGTACTGCAAAAAAGCCATGTCCTTTTTCCTCATCCAGTCTTTGGGGGGTCATGTTTCTTTTAATCCTGATTCAATATTGTGGGGTGGGACTTTTTGACTGGAGTGTTTCCTTGGAGATGTGATACACCCAATTGTGGGTGTGATGTTTTGATGAGATGGGGATGTGACTCCATCCCTTTAAGGTGGGTTTTGATTAGTTTACTGGTGTCCTTGAAAAGGTGAAACATTTTGGAGAAACCTCAGACACAGACATTTAGAAATGTAGACCCAGGAGACATCAGTTGCTTCAGAACTGACTGAGACAAAGACACCTGGTGATGCTTACAGTGATGACAGAAACAGCACACTTCACCATGTGCCTTTCCATGAGATGCTAAGCAAACCCAGGGTGTGTTACAGATGAGCTAAGTGTAGGCCCACAGAAGCTTAAAGAGGAAACCACTGGCATCAGAAGCTGGAAGTAAAAGAACCGGGAACAAGGACCAGCAGATGTAAGTCACATGCCTAGTCCGTGCATGTGATGAATCACTTTTTGCACTTTTAGAATTCTCTCTTTATCTTTGATATTTGACATTGTGATTAGTATGTATCTCTAGGTCTGTGAGGATTGATTCTATCTGAAGCACATCATGCTTCTTGGATGTATATGTTGTGTCCTTCATAAGAGTGGGGAAATTTCTGGCCATTATTTCCTCATATATTCTTTCTACCCCTTTTCCCTTCTCTTCTTCTTCTGGTACACCCATTATGCATGTGTTTTTTGAGCTTCGTGCTGTCATTCAGTTTCCTGAGACCCTGTGTAATTTTTTTCTGTTCGTTTCTCCATCCATTCTTTTGTCTGTGAGATTTTGATTGTCCTCTCTTCTAGTTTGCTGATTCTTTCCTCTGCCTGTAGTATGTCTCTTTTGCTGTTGTATCCTTCTAGTTTATTTTTAATCTCTTGTACTGTGACTTTCTTTCCCATAAATTCTGTTATATATTTCTATTCATACTTTCAGATTCTTTTTTATGCTCATCCGTTGTCTTCTTCATATCTTTTATTTCTTAAGCTTTATTTTCCTTCATCTCTTTGAGTTGATTTGGGAGATTTATTTGAACATCCTTGATTAGTTGTTCCAAATTCTGTGTCTCCTCTGTATTTTTAGTTTATTTTGACTGGGCTGTACCTTCCTGTTTCTTAATATGGCTTGTAATTTTTTGCTGATGTCTAAGTATCTGATTATCTTGATGAATTTACTCTGAAGGTCAGCTTCTCCTTTTGCCTAGGGTTTTATTGTTGAGTGGCTTTGTGTTAAGGGTCTTCTTTGACGCATTGTTCAACTTACTCTAGACTTTCAGAATTGCCCATGTTTGATTGGAGTTTTTTAGCACTTCTTTATCTGATTCTTCCCCTGGGAAGAATTTTCAAGATTGTACTATTTGTGTAATTGTTTCACCCCCATTGGGAAGCTGTTTTTCCTCGGTTCCCTCTTCGGGAATCTTGATGTCTTCTATTTGGTTTTGTTTTGCCTCTGTAATTTATTTTTTTATTCTTCTTTCATTGCCTCTAATTGTTTTTGCCTGGAGGGCAAAGTCTGGGAGGAGGGTCACCCAGAGAGGACTACACGTCAGTATTTCCTAAGCAAAACAGGACCAGGGACCTACAAAGGAGACATTGATAGTTCCAAAGAGCCCTGGGAGAGGGTCAGGAAAAAAAAAAAGCCAAAATGCCTTTTTGATGGCTCCCAAAAGCTGTGCTTTCCATGCCTGCCCAGCAGATGGCACACTTTAGCAAACCTTTCCCGCAGCCCAGTGTGGGCCTGCTTTTTTGAATGTCTACTCCTTTTGCACCTGTGGGGATAGAGTTGAAACAGTGGCACAGGTGTCCTTATCTGGAACTGGCTAGAAAAGCCTGGAGCCTGTGATGTAAACTGCAGATCAAAGAGTTGTGATAAGTATTTGACCTTTTCTCCTACTGTTTTTTTCCCAACGTATACATAAAAATGAGTTCCTATAACTAAAATATGCAAAATAATGACCTGACAAATCATTAACAAAGCCTTAAATCACTTATAAAACTGAGGAAGCAACTTGAAAAAGGAGACGAAAAGATAAGTAAATACATACAAAATGCTGTAAGAGTACAGAGAAGTGATCCATCAAAATGTCAACCATAATTCAAGGTTGGGCCTTAACCTTTTTTTAGTATTTTTATTGAGAAATCTTCATACACATGCAGTCCATACATGGTATATAATCAGTGGCTCACGATCTCATCACATAGTTGTGTGTTCATCACCATGATCATTTTTAGACTATTTGCATCACTCCAGCAAAAGAAATAAAAAGAAAAAAGGGAGCAGCAGTGGCTCAATGGCAGAGTTTTCACCTGCCGTGCTGGGGACCCATGTGATTGATTCCTGGTGGCAGCCCATGTGAAAAAAAAAAAAAGGAAAATGAAAACACTCATACATTCTATCCCTTACTGTTCCCTCTCAGTGACCACTTGTATTTCAACCTACCAAATTTTTTACCCTTTATCCCCTATTATTTATTTAATTTTTGTCTGTCTTTTTTTTTACTTTTCTCTCCATATCCTGGATAAAAGGAGTGTCAGCTGCAAAGTTTTTATAATCACACAGTCCCATTGTAAAAGCTATATGGTTATTCAGTTGTCAAACTATATGATTATATAGAATCAAGGCTACTGGAACACAGTTCAGCAGTTTCAAGTCCTTCCCTCTAGCCTCTCCAATACATGAACTAAAAAGGGATATCTATATAATGTGTAAGAATGACTTCCCGGATAACCTCTGGACTCTGAAATCTCTCAGCCACTGGAACTTTATTTTGTCTAATTTCTCCTTTCACCCTTTTGGTCAATAAGCCTTTCTCAATTCTGTGATGCCAGGTCCTGGCTCATCCCTGGGAGTCAGGTACCACGTTGCCAGGGAGATTTACACTTCTTGAAGTCATGTCTCATGTGGTGGGGGGAGGGCAGTGATTTCATCTGCTAAGTTGGCTTAGAAAGAGAGGCCACGTCTGAGCAACAAAAGAGCTTCTCTGGGGGTGACTCTTAGGCATAATTATAGGTAGGCTTAGCTTCTCCTTTGCAGGAATAAGCTTCACAGGGGTGAGCCTCAAAATTGAGGGCTCAGCCGAATTTGTTGTCCCCATTGCTTGTGAGAATAATAGGAATTCCCCAGATGGGGAAGTTTAATAGAAGGAAATATTAAAATCTCCTCCTGTTTTTTGGGAAAGAGATCATCCAAGTGTCTCTCCTTTCACATGAGCCGGCTTTGAATAGGACTCCAGGGCACTAGCCTTGAAGTGGGGGATGGGTACCAGCAGTTGTTGCTTAGCGATTTACTCACACTTTTTTTCTGCTGTGTCACAGCTTCTTTGTCCTGCTCTTCCCTGGATGCTGTATAGTGTTCTCCCTGTCTCTGTAGCCCCAGAACTGTGGTTTCAGACTGTTTCAGCCCATTCATCAGCTGTTTTGGGAGGAGGAGTGAGCATTGCAGCGCCCTACTCCCCCGTCTTCCCCGAAAGTTCTCCTTTTTTATTTTAATATTGTGCTTTTCACATAGTTCTTTTGTTTTTGAGGGCACATACAGAGAAGTTTTGGTATTAGATGGCAGAATATATGTTTACCTGTATTAGAAACAAACAATATTGTCATAATTGCCTATTGTAATTGGAGCAGTATATTTTCATTGTAGAGTTTTGAATGATATCATTAGTTTAAATAAAATTTAGGTATCAGTAAAATTCTAATTTCCCCCTTAACTACAGAATTTTGAACTTATTACTTACAGTTCTTTCTGGACATTGTTTAATTTTGACATAAATGGCAGGTTGGACAAAATGATTGTGGTGTATTTAGTATTAGAAATTCTGTTTGGAGCAGAACCAGTTCCGCAGTCTGGTGAGATAGCCTACTTTTTTTGATTGCTAAAATTTATTTATTTTCATCCATATCTGTAAAGTGGAAATATTTCAGAAAATTAAATGATAAAATTCCTTCCGTCATTCAGACCCTCTTCAGTTCTCAGTGAATTCCATGTGATAGCATGATATTAGAAAGTTCAACCTTACTAATAAGAAAACATATAAAACTTATGACTGTAAGTTGTAGGCTTTGAAGAAATTCTGGTCATTGTTAGGCAAATTTTCATTCTTTTACTTTCTCATAAGAGATCACAAGGCATTTTTGAGTACCATTATGTCTTGAAAATACTGTTTTACCAAATAAATACCAAGGGACCCTATTTAGAAAGGAAGAAAACTAATAATTTCACTTCTAATATATACCAAACATATAGTGGGTATTTGATGCTATCTCATTTTCCTTTTCTTTATTTAATAAAGTTTTATTTTTCAAAATGTATAGTTGGAAAGACCTGTTCATGCATCTTCCCCAGCAGCTGGAGCAGCTCCACCCTTGCTGTTTAGGGTATAAATTACTTGAGCTCTGTGTTTTGAAAACAGCTTGATATTGATAAGCCATTTATTAAGCAGCTCCTGAAGGGCTGCCTTGGCCAGGGAACCTTGAATCTTAATTCTCTCAGGGATGACAGCTGGAGTTATAAGCTTGTAATTGGGAACTTCCTTACAGAGTTTGTCATCAGTGGCTTTGTCAAACAGAAATTTGAGCTTGTACTGAGCTTTGCCTTTGGACCATTTGTTTTTTTGCTTTGCCCCCAGATTTGTTCACTGGGTCTTTGTCTTTCTTGGCTGACTTTCTGGCATCTTCCTCCTTCTTGTCATCCTTGGGCGTCATCACTAAGCCCAGAGAACAATAGCTGCCATTGCAGCCTTGCTAAGATGTTGGACAAAAAGGTATCTCATTTATTCTTAGAATAACTCTATAGATCATTATGGTATCCAGTTTTTTGTAAGGGTAGAAACTGAGACACAAAAAGATTAAGTAGGGACCCCACATGTTAAATTAAAGGGAGGGGCTGATACATCTACTTGTGCATCACTAAAAAGTGCAACTCAGATGAATGTGTCTCTGAGCTCTTCATAAGAATGTCTTCCAGTGTTTGATATGAGATGCTGTTTTTTATAGAATTTCTTAATCATAAGTCAGTATGTAGTCTCCTTGGGCTTAATCGTGGAAGGCTACCATGTGAGGCCTTTGGCATGGACTAAGCACTGATGCTGTAATGCACTAGTGAATTTACAGGGCATCAGGCCTGAAGTAATCCTTTTGACCTGATATATGACCTTATAACTATTATGGACTGTAGGAAAGATGCAGAAATATCAAGTATTACATTTTAAAATCTGAGTTATTAAAGATTAACCTCAGCTCTGCTTCTGAATTAAAGTATGAAAATGTTGAATTAGAGAAGGGCATAAATTACAACCTTCAATGAAAGTAAAAATAGGCTTTCATTTTATATTTTAAAATTTATGCAAACACTTGGTTTGCAGAAATGAATGATAATATAGTTAGGAGAAGGTTACCATTGTCACTATACTTTGTGATATATTAAATATGGACTTTCATAGGACTTATACACATTTTTACTTGCTTAGCTGCTTTAATTTTTTATACTAAAATATTCTAGGGTTAATGTTTTCATGGGTTGATTTATACTTGGGAAAATTCTTTAATATTTTGAATATGAGGTCATACATAGTAGAAGTTTATGATTCAATTTAACTTATCTCCTTATAGCAGTTTCATGTAGTTGTTGTTGTGCTTATTTATTGATCAGAGAACACCAACCATTGAAATAATAAATCTACTCTTTTTATCTCTTCCACAGCAAAAAAAGCATTAGTCTCTAAAAGTTTGCATGTAATTTGTTTTTATAATACTCTATTTCCAAAGAGTGAATGTAGGAGAGAAAATTGTCTTTTTTTAAATGTAAATTAGGTTCCATTTCACATAAATCTGATGACAGTTTTCTTTTAAATAAAAATATGAATGGAAATATGTTTTGTTTCTGTAGATAAAAAATAATGGAGCACAAAATTTCAATCTTAAAAGCAATATAAAAGAACATTTATTTGTAATAATTCCTACTGTTAGTAAAATTCACTGACATGTATCCCAAATGTATCAGGGTATCTCTTCCCCATCCCCCAAGATGAGATACAACAGCATTTAAAATCCACCCTACACTTGGAGATGTGCTGTAGATCAAAGTATGTCTTTTGAATACTTCAATTTTTTTTAAATGTGGAAGTATTTCTTTAATACTATGAAATGAGTTTTTTTTATAAAAAGCCCTGAATGATCATTATATCAAATACAAAATCTAAAATTATGAAAGTATTTCTTCTCCCCTCAACAAACAATAAATGTATCAAAAGCATTTGAAGCTAGTTTAGAAGATCTTCATTTCTTAGCCTCCAAAGGTGGCATAGTATTTGTGAAAACATTTGTGAAACAAGATTGTCATCTAGTGGTATTGTCAAGTAGTACAACTTTCAGAATCAGCTACCTCGTAATCTTCAGCTTTTTAAAGGAAGTGCTTAAAAACAAAGATTTCAGTTTTTCAGAATTTAAACACTTTTAAATGTTTTTAATATCCATCTTTCAACATTTAATATTGTACTAAGAAAAAGTTTTGTTAGGACAATGATTTATTGAACTTTGTATAGTGAGGATGTTAATGATGACGTATTTTAAGGCATTTCATATTGGTTCATGTCTCCAGAAGTAGTTTATTTTGGAAAAAAAGGTTGCATCTGTAGTACAAAGATTGGACTTAATATTTTTTACTTGTTGTCTATTCATGTAATCTTTAACTCAGTTTTTGTGCAGATTAAATTTTGAAATGTCAAAGTTTTCATGATGATTTCCTTGTTTTTGCTTTTGTGTTTATACATTTGTAATACGGCAATCTGAAGAGTTAACATAGATGATATTAAAATAGATTTTTCTAGTTTGTGCATCAGTATGTATGTATAGAAAAAAATTTATATCATAGCTTAATTAAATGGAGGAAGTAATTTAATATTTATACAGTCAAAGAAATCATAAAAACTAAAAAATATAATACATTTTACAGATAATTTATTGTTGAAAAAGATAAATCTTGCGTTGAGAATAGTTTACTAAATTGATTCACATCAACACTAATGCTCATACTTAAAAATACTTTAAATAATATGTAACTTTATTAGTTTGACCCATTTATGTATAAGCCACAGGAGGAAATGAAATTGTAAGCTCAAGTTCATTCAGGTCCTTATTGTAATTGTTGGGATAAAGATTGTGGTGCTCATAGAGAAGAAAAAAAATGTAGAGAGAGAAGAGATATGTGATTGTTAAGGGAACTGGTAGTAAAAGACATTTTTGAAAGAAAATTTTCACAATTTATGTGTCATAGTACTCCTTTCTGAATCATCTTTAGTAGGGTTCTAATCTTCCTTTTTGTCGTGGTTACTGAGAGATTCAGACATGCAATCCCATTGATTCATTCAGCTTGCTGGTTCTGTACCAATTTATATCCTTGTCTGTGATTTTTTTCTTAATGAATCTGTAACATGAATATTGGTCTCATCTGCACAAAAAGCAAAAGATTATCTTCTCTTAGAATGTCTTTTAATGGCCAGGTTATCTGAAGCAAATTTTGGCCTATATTCTTACTTGTTACCTTAATAATCTTGTTACTCAATACATTTAAATACTGCATTTTCCGAAGTTGTATTTATACACAGGAATTTATAAACCATTTCCTTCTCTCCCAGAGGAGAAGGGAATCGGCAGGTTAATTATTTCACTGTCTCTGACTGGATACAGTAAGAGTTTATACGAATTTTTGGTAGGTGTGCTACAGTCCATTTATATTATGGAGAGTGAAAGAGAATAGGTTGAATGAATAAAGGGATTGTTACAGAGTAATTTTTTTTTTTCAAGTTTTGGGAAGTTGCATTAGGTTTAGGAGTTTCTGTATTTATTACATTCTAAAATACCTAAAAGATGTAATCCTTTTCTCTTTTGCTTAAAAAGGAAGCTGGTCATTGATGTTTTATCATTTGAGAAACACTTCCAGCATGACACTGCATACACAGACACAACTTGGAAGTAACAGGCGCGAATAAGCAGATAAATTAAATAAAACTGTTAAGTTATATAAATACAGAGCATGTGTGCCAGATACAAGCTGAAACCTGTTTTATTTTACCTATAGAGTGTTGTACAAAAACCTGAAAGTTAGAAATTAGATCTGGCAATTGCTGCTTTACCTACCTTTGTGCAGACAATCCATGGGAACTCTGGATTCTGAGTTATGGCTGCTCCCTTGAGATGGGACGTGTGCTCTTTAGTTTGCCTTGGCCTTCATTACATGTGCCTCATAGCCAGTGAATAAGGTGGATTCAGGCTTTATTTTATCTGCTTTCAGAGGAATGGATCAAAGGAAAATTGGCTCTTTTCTCCTTATTCATGATCTCTTGGAAATTCACTATCTGCATCTAATAAATGAACTTAAAATGATAGTATTTATTTTATTACAATTTTCTGTCAATTAAACTTCTTGAACTGTGCTTTGGGTATGATGGCTTTATGTGCAAAGTGATTTCTGTCTATGAGGTGAAGATTGTTTTGGTAGGGGCACTTAGGCTGTTTACCCCTTCTTGTTGCGTATATTATTCATTATTTTCAGTAACAAAAAGTATCCTTCCAAATTGGTGAATAATAATAAATAGTAAAACTTATTTCTGAAGTGAAGGGAATTGCTCAAGATTAAGTGACTAAGTTGAATTTTAACATCTTCTGTTTTTGAAAAAAAGCGTTTTCTAAAATCATATTTAAAAAATTTGAACATTTAATAAACTGGTGATTTAAAATTATATTATTTGTAGGTAAAGTTAGTGAGAAAGTATTAGTCTGTTTAATGAATATCATGCTGAAATGTAGCCTGTTAGTGCCCCACATGTCAGTAAAATGTATTCATATGTATTTTTAGTTCAGAATAGAAATGATAATCTGTTTCAAAATCTCCATTAGGGAGGGAAAATACACAGGTGCTATTGCTAACTGTTTTAGTAAGCCAGAACTCCTGGAGGTCTGTTTCTTCATTAGGGTCCATGCCCTTTGGTTTTAGGTGCTCAAAGATGGCCAGTGGAGCTGATTATAATCTATTTCCTTTGAGGCCCATCATACGTGCACAGGGATCAGGTCTGACGTATTTGCTCCAATTTTCAGTTCCTGATGACCACACTAAAGCTGGTGAATCTTGTTTTATTCTTTCAGTTACTGTATAACTGGTGCATTTTAAAACAGATTTGAGCGTTTGACTTTTGACTTTATTACTTGTTTTATTTATCAATATTATTGGGGTTTTAAATGTTTATAAAGCAAAAAAATTATTTTGTGAGTCTCAAATTATGGTTAATTTAGGTTCAATCCTGTGAAAATGGTTTGGTATTTATAGAAGACTCACTAAGATATTACTTGAGGAAAGCTGTGAATGGATTTCCTGTTTGTTTGTTTGTTTTGATAATTATGGAGTAAATCTGTAAATTCAAGTCTTGTGATTTCTCAAAATAAGAATGGGTGGGTAAGGGAGATCTTCTATAACTTTGAAATTGAGACCGAGCCACATTTTGTAATGCTAGATCCAGAAAGTAGTGAGTTATTTTTTTGGCCTCAAAGTTTCTTCTGGTTGAGGTTGAATTGTAAGGACAGATGTTTGAATATATGTATGTGTTCTTCAGAAGGCAGTTTAAAGGCATTATTTGAAGAAAATCACATAATATTTGACTTAGACATTGGCAAAGTTAGATTTCCACCCCCTTATGACTTCTGCCTTGAGATAGACTTCCCTTAATAATAAAAGATAATTGAATCTTTTATCATTAGTTATTTATTAATTTCCTGATCTTTTACTGAGAATATAGACCTGTTCCTGTTGAATATATTTTAATGCTCATCGACTGAATTTGCCTAGTTGTGCTGTGTGTGTGTGAGTTGGTGAAGTGTCTAGTTGATTAGGAGACTTATATAGATATTGGCTTCTGTATATGAAAAGACAGTATTCCTAATGCTAGCATCAATTGTTTGATAAGTAAAAGCAATATTTTTTTATATGGAAAGACTGCTGAATTTTTTTATATGAAAGAGGCATGCCTGGATTCTTGTTTTAACTTTACCATTACCTAAGTTTGTATTTTTGGACAGGTTTAGTTAACTTATCTGGGTCTCCTTTTCCTCATCTGTAAAATTGAAGAGATAAAAGTTTGATTATCTTTTAAGATCTATCCCAGTTCATCTGACATTTTATAATCCTCTAATTCTAAAGAGTTATACTTCTAGAAAATGAAGTATTCTATTAGTCATTGCTACTGTTTTACCACTGTATAGGAGTTTGGAAAGTTATATTGTAATCACTCAAACAGCATTTTATTTGCCATCCATATCCCTTTCTACTGTAGAAATAACTCTGTGTGATGATTGATTGGAATTACATATATAGGATATGACTAAAGAATGGTAAAATATTGACAGGATAATGAACAAATTAATTTAGCCATTTTGGATTAAAGCAGTGTGGTAGTTAGATTCAGTTGTCAACTTGACCAGGTAAAGGTACCTAGTTCTGTTGCTGTGGACATGAGCCAATGGTACATGAACCTCATCTGTTGCTCATTACATCTGCAGTTGGCTAAGAGGGCATGCCTGCTGTAATGAATGATGTTTGATTTAATTGGCTGGTGCTTAAATGAGAGTGCTCAAGGTAGTACAGCCCAAGTAGCTCGGCATACCTCATCTCAGCACTCGCAGCTCAGTCCAGGCCTTTGGAGATGCAGAAAGAAATCACCCCAGGGGAAGTCGTTGGAACCCAGAGGCCTGAAGAGAAGGCCAGCAGAGATTGCCCTGTGCCTTCCCATGTAAGAAAGAACTTCAGTCAGAAGTTAGCTCCCTTTCCTGAAGAACTATATGTTAACTAAATAAATCCCCTTCTATTGAAAGCCAATCCATCTCTGCTGTGTTGCATTCCGGCAGCTAGCAAACTAGAACAAGCAGTATTTTAACCAGCCAAACTGACTGAACACATTTGTATTCTGTGGTCCCTTATATACTGCCATTGCTGCCTACTATGTATTGTTCTTATTGACTCAGGTACATGCCTACCACATCTGTTTCTATTTGAACCCATTCAACTACTTGCTTTCATTCATCATTGTAGTTTAGCAACTGCCATGGTCTTAAACTTTTAATAGTACCTAATTATTGTTAATGTTTTTGATTTTATTTATTTTTGCTTTTTCCTGACTTAGTCTTGTTCATAAGCTTGTCAGTGTTATTTCCTGTCACTCTTTTGTATTTTTCTAGCTATTCATGTTTCTTTTCAGTTGTTCTTTTTCTTTTGAGAAATCATTCATTCATTTTTCTTGAAGACACACATGTTTTAATTCCTGTCTCCAGGTAGGATTTACATTAACAGAGTGTTTTAGAGTCAGTCTAATGTTGGTTTTGATGGTGTAATTACTGGCCATCAAAAATGAGCCTGTACTAGCTGTTAGACTATTAATTTTAGATGCTTTTAGCAATGGGAGAATGTCCACAGTGGCAATGGTAGCACTGGCCTTTGATGAAAGGAGTTGATACTTATTTAAAAAGTTGGGGCATTTTTACAGATGGACTTTTGGGGAGGGGAATAGATATCCAAATTGTAGAATTTATTGTAGATTACAAAATAACCTTGTTAGCCATGGATGGATGAGTAAAGATGATTTTTCTTTTTTTGGATTCAGTAATCTCGTTAAACTTGAGTTAAATATTTTCTCTGACAGATGTGTGTATGTGTGGTTTGCACTGGATAGAAGAACAGAGCACAAAAAAGCCAATGAGAACAAAAATTGGAGAGAGACAGAAAAAATAAAAAGTATATAGTTAAAATTGCCTTTGTGCCACATGAAGTCAGTAGCATTTATTGAAGAAGTCTAGAGAACATGATTTTAAGAAGGGACTTCAGAAGCTGATGTGAGAAAACAGCCCAGAGAAAATTCCTGTTGGACTAATTTTAAATACATATTTTCTTCAGTTCTATTTTTACAGTGTATTTCAGTATCTTTCAAGAGTTTACTGTGTTACCACATACAGATTAATGATACAAAAGAAGAAAAATATGCCTCGTCTATTTTGTTCTATCAGTAATAGTAAATATACAGGAAGGTTTTAGGACTCTTTCCTTTGTGTTTGGAATGGAAGCATTATATAGCAGCGAACAGAAATGTTTGTAGACTTAAGAAAATAATTTTTATTAATTTTGATTTTAGATAATATTAAGTCATTTGTTTGTTTTTAACAGGTATCTTTCAGATGAAGGCATTGAAGCTTGCACAAGTTCTCCTGACAAAGTCAATATAAATGACATCATCCCGATTGCTCTCAATGTAGGTTGTGTTTATTAATTTGTATGCATTTTAGTTCTGGAAGCTATATTCATGAAAAATATGGAGTATAGAAGTATTCTAGTCTCATAGAATAAGCTGAATTTTATGATAAGTAGAATATGGAGTACACCTATTTTGTTTTTTTTACTATTTTAAGTTGCAGTGGTATTTGTTGAATTTGGTAATCTCAGATTAGGCAGCTTTATTTAGAAATATTTGTTTCCTTAAAATCTGTTATTCAGAATCCAGTGAAAAAGGAAAATGCAATTAATACTAGTTTTTTAATCCAGTGATCAGTTATAGAATTTCATGGCATTTATGGTAGCTATGTAATAGCAGTGACAACTGACTATATTAATTAAAAAATTGCAATTTAATTTATATGGAAACTCTATAGCTTTTTGACAGTTGGATTTATTGCTTCAAAATAAATGCAATTTTATGCATTTCTTTTCAATCTCTCTATTTACTTCCTTCCCCCCACCCCCCCATGTGTGGCTCTGTCTTTTACATAAATGGGATTGGATTTTGGATTTTGGATTTTTTTGAAGAGTTGTAAAACATGTTTGAAATATAAATGTAAGTAAACTAATATTCTTTTTTCTATCCTGCAGTTACCCCTGTAGGAATTTTTTCGTGTTGCCTTTTCAATGACAGTTTACTAATAACTAAAATTATACCCTGTGATACATGATTGGTGAAATTTGTCATAGACTGTTATCTGACAAATTCATCATATCTGTGCAAAATAGATTTACTAGAAAGGAGAAATGGCAAACATTAATAAAAACATTTAAAATATGAATATGTAACTGAATGCAGCTTCTTTTCTTTTAAAATCAATTAAATTTATATTTATATAATTAAACTTGGTTTTAAACATAAAATTTATGTTCTACACTTTTTTCAATTTCTTTGAATTTTATTAAGTAAGACTGACAAGGTTATTTCTTTGTTTCAGAGCTAAGTATCTATTTTTTTAATTAAAAAAAGACTAAATCTTTTAGAGTAAGCATTAGTTAGAAATTGTTATTTATGACTAAAATAGTAAATATTCCGTAGACACTTTAATTTTTTTACTTACACTACAAATTAGTCAATGCTGCTTTTAAAAAAATGTAAATAACTGTTTTATGTCTTTGTTAATTTAAGGGGAAAAAACTTTTCAAAAATGATAGGAAAGTGATTTTTATATATTTAGGTAAAAAAATGAACTAATTATAATTGAATATGGCACTTAACTAACAAATTAAGATGCAGTATTTGTACTAGGCACGTAAGAGATGTATGGCGATTATTATCTGAATGAATTAGTTTATGTTTATATTTTTCTCTGATCTATATATATATATATATAGAGAGAGAGAGATAAGTACCCCAGACCAAAGCTGTTAATACCATATGATGAAGGAAAGAATTCAGGATGAAATGTACAAAAGACAAATCAAAGGGAAAAAGATATGATGAAGGGAAAAAAATAAGGATGAAATGTGTAAGAGACAGATCATCAGCTTTTCAAGTTTATTACCTTTTAATAACACTCAACCATTTATAGTATCCTTTTGAATTTTTTTTAACTTTTGAGCCATTATGACTTTATCAATTACTAGTTTAGAAAGATTTATATTAATGATTCTTTATAATATAGATTACTAATTGTTGGAAGAAATGGACGTTTTAATTGCACAGTTTTTTTTTTTTAATTTTACCAGGAAATCATAAAAATATATGGGCTTTTGTTTTCGGGGAGTCCTTATGACTACCCACATGTTTGCTGATTCACCACCAGAAGGACTCACGGGACTCAGCATATAGTTGTACTCACAGCTAAGGTTTATTACAGAGAAAGCATACAAAACAGGACCAGCAAGGGAAGAAGTCACAGGAGTCTGGAGAAATCCATCCATGAGCTTCCTTATGTTCTGCTCTTCCTGTGAGAAGAGTTTCTTTCTCTAACATAGCATTTGTACTCAGTGCCCAAGACTTGTATTGGGTTTTTCATGAAGACCTTGATTGTCACACACCAAAACTGTAGATTAGGCTCTCAGAAACAAGAAAGGTGCTTACCATCAATTACATTATTTGTAGAAGCAATCTAAGCAGTGAACCACACTTTCAGGTAGGAAATGGTTAGAGGGCCAAGTTCCAGAAAGTTAGCCTAGGGCCAATTTTGTAATGAGACTCTTCTAAAGATAGCAGCCTCGGGCCTATTAAGTTAGCTCTTCTTTTGCAGAGATTTTTGTTGCAAAGGAGGATTCTTAATTTTGTATGCTGTAAAGTAGGGAATAAGAGTATTAAGAATGGAATTGAAATCAAGCATGCCATTTTGAGGTAGAACTACTTGAATTAGAAAAAATTTTGGAAGGTTTAATTACTGTACACTTGTTCTAGTTTGCTAGCTGCTGGAATGCAATATACTAGAAACGGAATGGCTTTTAAAAGGGGAATTTAATTAGTTGCTGGTTTACAGATCTAAGGCCGAGAAAATGTCCCAATTAAAACAAGTTTATAGAAATGTTCAATCAAAGGCATCCAGGGAAAGATACCTTGGTTCAAGAAGGCCGATGAAGTTCAGGGTTTCTCTCTCAAGTGAGAAGACACATGGCGAATACAGTGTCATCGGCTAGCTTGGTCTCCTGGCTTCCTGTTTTATGAAGCTCCCCGGGAGGCGTTTTCCTTCTTCATCTCCAAAGGTTACTGGCTGGTGGACTCTCTGCTTCATGGTGCTGCAGCATTCTCTGCTCTCTCTGAGTCTCTCATTCTCCAAAATGTTTCCTCTTTTATAGGACTTCAGAAACTAATCAAGACCCACTCAGATGGGTGGAGACATGTCGTCACCTAATCCAGTTTAACAACCATTCTTAACTAAATCACATCAACCAGGGAGATGATCTCATTACAGTTTCAAACATACAGTATTGAATAGAGATTATTCTACCTTTAAGAAACGGGATTTATATCAAAACATGGCTTTTCTTAGGGGGCATATATCCTTTCAAACCAGCACAACACTAAAAATTTATAAACAGGTTGTTTTGTTATTTTAAAAAATTCTATATATCATAAAATGGTTTGCTAGGTAGGTATTCTGTCGAACTTGAATAGTCAGAAATCTCATATGTATAAGTATATGTGCATATGTATTTTTGTGTGTGTAAGTAACTAGATGCTTTGTAAATGATAAAAAATTTTTACAGGTTAAAAATTTCTTCCACATAATTTTTTTGTTTTTGTTCAGTAGAAAAGTATTCTTTGATCCAGTCATCCTAGTGATCTTGATGTAATGTGGTTTGAATAATAAGGACTTTTCATAACTTAGAAATTGACTTTAACTTCAGGATGTTTAAAAGATTTGGAATACCATTTTCGTCTTGTCTAAACACATTGAAATATTATTTATTCCTTTTATGTATCTATAGCACTTTAAAAGTATTGTGTAAAATTTGAATATATCCTCTCCTTTTAACCTGACAACTTTCTAAGATAGAGTTGGTGATATTTTTCCATTTTTTAAAGTAATAAATTAACTGACTTAAGAGAAGTTAGGACAGTGTCCAAGGTCAAGTAATTAATAAATTGTAGTTTGGGATGAATCAAACGTTAGAATTTAAAAAGTAGAATTCTTTTCTACTTAACATTGATGGCTCATTTTAGTTTGAATTAATTTCATGATTACTGATAAAAGTCAGAAGTGAGGGACCATGGTGTTTCTTAAAATTTGTATATATTCTCTTTCTCATTCATATTTAAATATTTCAAGCTATGAATGACTTCAGAATAATGCCTATGTTTTTATGAACTGTTAGTTGTATTAGTCACGTATTATTCACTAAATGGGTATTCAAGTAAAGTTTAATTTCTTAACTTAAATGCTTGTGCTTTTTCATGAATACTGAAAGTTTTCATCTGAATAAGTATCTTACCATTCCATTAGGTTTTCACTTCCTGTAGAGGAATTCGTCCTTAAAAATATTTTTTTACATTTTTTTTTATGTAGCCTTTGTAATTGAAGTTTTTCTTTTTATATTGACAATGTTTTAACTTTAGTTAAACATTGTTAGTCCATTATGTTTACCTTTTTATGTTTTACTTTGGCTTTCTAGTATTACTACATTTTTAGCATTTTCATATGATTAAGGCATTTGTTCGCTACCTTCCATTTCTGTAATTTGGTTAAGCAAATGAAATAAATATTTACTACCATAAAGTCTTATTATGATTTCTTTGCTATTCCCGAGTATATGGGTATGTTATGTGGCTTTGTTATATTATAGATATCACAGCCTATAGAGTAATGTGTTTTTATGTCTCTGCCCAACAAAGCAGAAGCGTTCAATTGTAAAAGCAGACTATCTTTATGTTTTCAAAAATAGTCATTTCATTTTGGATTAAGGTATTGCTTTGTAGTAAGGCCATAGTATACATAAATCAAGTTTTGAATTTTAATAGAGGATAATATGTTAAAAGGGTACCTACAAAATACGACCAGAATTAAGTTATATTATTAATGTTCAATTTGCCAACACACTTTAAACAATATATATATGGGATTGTTACTTGAAAAGATCAATGAAATGTTTGTCTCTCATAGCTAGTTAATAGACATTTATTTAGTTTTTGATTCATAAACTCTTGTGTTTTTATCTTTTGCTTATGAGATTTAGATTTATTTTTCTCTATAATTATAATTGTAATTGTAATAGTAATTGTAATTGTAATTTTATTTTAGACAGATCTAAGAACAATTGGCAAGAAATTCCTCCCTGGTGACATCAATGGTGGAAAGGTAGAAAAGGTAAAGAAAAGTGTTAACTTTACAAGTTTCACTAACTATATTAAATAGGAATGTTCACTAAATTGCTGAAATTATATTTTGTTTATAAAGACTACAACTACAAAGTAATATTTTGGAGGTGAACAGATCACAGAGTCTTCATTATGGTGATTTCCTATTCACAAGGAAAATTTTTTAGTTAAATTTTGGTGATTTTTCTACATATAAAAACAGTTTTGTTTCAGAAATTATAATTATGGCACATTTATCTTTGTACTTTACATTTACTTTTGTGGTACATAAAGGTCAAGGACCTTTTCTTAAGTTTCTTGTTTTAGTTATCTATTCTATTGACTTAATGAATTTATTAATATAAGGTATAAGATTGTCAGAATATTAGAAGCAGTTTAGCTAAACATTAATTTATTGCTTTTTTTCATTTTTAAAAAGTTTTATTCATATATCATATAATCCAAGCCAAGTAAAAAATCAACGGTTCCCAGTATAATCACATAGCCATGCCTTCGCCATCACTGTCTATATTAGGACATTTCTTTTTCTTCCACAAAGAATCCTATAACACTCCCCCCATATCCCCCACTTACTGACATCTGGTTTTGACATATTTTCTTTGTTCCATTCAATGAAAGCATATTACAATGTTATTGAAAACTATAGATCTGAGTTTGTGTTGATTGTATTTTTTCCCACATACTACCTCATTTTCAACACCTGCCAGTATTGATATTCATTTATTCTCCCTCATACAAAAAGTTTCTTATATTTGTACATTTCATCACCACCATTGTCCACTTTAGGCATTGCTTAGTTATACAGTTCCAGTCTTTATCTTCTGTTTTTCCTTCTGGTTTGCATATATGCCCCCAGTCCTCCTTTATAACATACTCACACTTAAAGTATCGTCCTACCATCAGATTGTATTGTGTTACTCATTTCTGGATCTTTACAATCAGTCCTGTTGAACATTTTATACTCCTTTAGCATCAAATGCCCAATCTTCTACCCTCTTTCTATCTTCTGATAACCTATGTTCTTAACTTTAAGTATCAAAGTTCACTTATATAAGTGAGACCATACAGTATTTCTCTTTTTGTTTCTGACTAATTTCACTCAGCATGATGTCCTCAAGGTTCCTCTACACTGTTATATGCTTCACTGATTCTGTCTTACAGCTGTGTGTTCCATCATATGTATATACCACAGTTTGTTTAGTGATTTGTCTGTTGATGGACATTTGTATTATTTCTGTCTCTCGGCAATAATGAAAATGTCACTGTAAACATCAGTGTGCAAATGTCCATTTGTGCCCTTGCCTTCATTTCCTCAAAATATATACTAGTAATGGGGTTGTTGGATCATATGGCAATTTTATACTTAGCTTCCTGAGGAACTGCAAACTGTTTTCCAGAGCGATTGCACCATTTTGCTTTTCCACCAGCAGTGAATAAGTGTGCTTCTTTTTCCACATCCTTTCTAGCACGTGTAGTTTTCTGTATTTTTTTGATAATGGCCTTTCTAATAGATATGAGATCGTATCTCATTGTGGTTTGGATATGCCTAATAGTCAGTGAGGTTGAGCATCTTTTCATATGTTTTTGAGCCACTTGTGTATTTCTTCTTCAGAAAATTGTCTCTCTGTGTCTGTTGCCCATATTTTAATTGGTTCATTTGTCTTTTTTGTTGTTGAGTTGTAGAACCTCTTTAAATATTCTGGATATTAAACCCTTCTCTGATATGTGTTTTCCAAATATTGTCTCCTAGTGCATAGGCTGCCTTTTTACTTTCCTAACAAAGTCCTTTGATGCAAAAAAGTGTTTAATTTTGAGAAGATCCCATTTGTCTATTTCTTTTTTCATTGCTAGTGCCTTGTATGTAAGGTCTAGAAAACCATTTCCTACCACAATATTTATATTTCTCTCCATTTTCTCCTAAAAGTTTTATGTTTTTATCCCTAATGTTTAGGTTTTTGATTCATTTGGAGTTAATTTTTGTATCAGTTGTGAGATATGGGTCTTCTTTCATTCTTTTGGATGTGGATATCTAGTTCTCCAAACACCATTTATTGAAGAGGCTACTCTGTCCCAATTGAGTTGGCTTGACCGCCTTACCAAATAGCAGTTGTCTGTAGGTGAGCGTGTCTATTTCTGAACAACCAGTTTGATTCCTTAGGTCAGTATATCTCTTTTTTTGCCAGTACTATGCGGTTTTGACCACTGTAGCTTTGTAATGTGCTTTTATGTCAGGTAGTATGAGACTTCCCACTTCATCCCTCTTTCTCAGGATATTTTTAGCTATTTGGGTACCCTGCCCTTCCAAATAAATTCAGTTATTGGTTTTTCTTTTTCTGCAAAGTAAGTTGTTTGGATTTTTATTGACAGTACATTGAAACTATAAATCAGTTTTGGTAGAATTGATGTGTTAACTGTATTTAGCTTTCCAGTCCATCTACATGGTATGTCCTTCCATTTATTTAGGTCTTCTTTGATTTCTTTTAGCAATTCCTTTTAGTTTTAGCTAGGGCATGGTTAATATTGTCTTGAATTTATTTCTGGTTGCATCTTCTGCTTTTCTGTCACCAAAAATCATCATCCAGAACACTTGGTTCATTGGCTCTGAGAGAACGTGACACAACTTGCTCATCTTAACTCCACTGCCAAAGAAGTAGCTTCAGTTCTCTATTTTAGATAGTCTATGGGGGGTTGCAATCTAATCAGGTTCAAACAACTTAGGCGGAGCTATCCAAGTTGAAGGCATAAGATTAAATCATCATTCAGCAAAGGCATATACGTTAAGGCCAAAAGAAAGTAGAAATCAAGTCATCATCACGATGATGCGTTCTTCCTGAAGACTACGGCATTCTGGGGCTGGCTACTGGCATTTCTTGATCCTTAGCTTGTCACATGGAAATGCACATGGTAACCTCTCCTTACTTGTCCATTCTCTATTTGGACTCAAAAAAGTAAGTTACTGTTTTCTTCATCTCAACGGATATAGATTGGGGAGGTAAAAACCTCCCCCATGTATATTGATTGCTCTTATTTTGCATTCATATATGTGTATCCATGTTATGATTTTTTTCATTAATCTCTTTTATATACAAAGATACAATTTTTAGATACCAGTCTTTTGCATCCTATTCATTTATGCTCATTTTCTTTTTATTTAAAAATATATGTAAATTGTCTCAGCCAAGAATAACATAATATATATTATATATACTCTAAAGAAATACTTCCAATGTGTATGTTTTACGTTGAAATAATTTGTTTTTATAATTTGAACACTCAGATGTATAAAATAGTTACTGTACTGCAGATAGTTTAGGAATTTAAGAAGGACTATAATATATCAATATATTTTTATATTTTGTAAATATTAGTTTTTTATATACTAGATGGTAATCATTCATTGGACTGGAAAGAACTGTAAGAGAGGGTTTCTAATCTTTAGTTATGAGGTAGATACACGGAGAAGATGGTTCTGCAACTTCCTTCAGCAATTTATTTTAATGTTTAACAATACTGTGTGTCAGCAAACTTCGAATTATTTTTTAACCTAAATTTGTTACGATACAAGTTGAAGTCCTAATGTCTTCTCTGTCTTCCCCCAGGGGAAATGGAGAACATCTGGTTACCTTCCTTTGTGAATAATTCTTCATATACTTGAAGACTTGTAAATGTCACCTTTGCAGGTTTCTCTTGGATAAAACCATTTTTCTTGGTTCTTTTGTTTATTCTCATTATCATGCTTTCCATTCATCTGCATTGTTCTTCTTAGAGTCCCTTCCAGGTTCTTTACATTTCTTTTTAGGCTGTGGTGGTTGTTCTCAGACTTTAGTATATACCATAATCACCCAGAGGGCTGTCTAAAACAAAAATTCGTCCCATCCTCCCCCTTGAATTTCTGATTCCATAGGACTTGGATGGAGCCCAAGATATTTTGAAAACATTTCTAGGAGATATTAATGTTGTTGGTCCAGGGAACATACTTTGAAATTGCTAGGCTATATTACACCAGATTTGGTTGCAGTCTTGGAGAGTATGATGAGTCTAAGAGTTTTCTGTAGGAAAGCAGTATCTGCGCATCTTTATACTTGTTTATTTAATAAAATGTTGCTGCTTTCTAAAGTACTGGTTTTTCCATTTTCTCTCTCTGTGTCCATAGAGATTCTGAAAAGCTGTGCATGGTACAAGCTCATAGAATGGTGGTGAGGTGAGCCAGAAGGCAGTACTCTTCTCTGCTCCCTTCATCCTACCCCCATCAGAGCATTTTTGCTTTTGAAAGTTTTGAAAAATGGTCTCTTTAAAATTTCTTTTGAATGTAGCTAAGAACAATTAAAAAGACAACATAAGCACTCTGGTCTAGATCATTCAATGCTGTATCTTACTTACCCTTGAAAATATTCTTAAATAATACTTATTATTGGAAGTTTGATTTATCTTAACTAGACTATACAAATAACATAGTTATTGGGATAACTTTTGGGGAGGAGGAGTAGGAAGAGGTGAGGAATAAAGAAGTAGAATAACTATCACTGTACCTTGTTCAGAAACCATTTGTAGTGTACAGAAACCTTAACATTAAAGATGGTTCTACGTAAAAGGGCAGTTGAGTTGGCGACAGAAGTTTTAACACATTCAAATGTAATCAGTTTGTTGATAAGATGATTTTATATTATATCATAGTTCGATAATTTTCTCCTCCTCTGCCATCCTTTCTTTTCTTATAGAAAGATTCTAAATATGCAGAATATGTACAAAGCATATACTTAAGGTTTTTAATACTGAATTTTCTGAATCCTTCCCAAGGTCACATTTACTTACTATATATTATAGACCTGATCATTTATTCAACAAATGTTGGTATCGTACCCATATTATTTGCTAAGTTCTAAGGTGAGGTGATTGTTTAAGCTTTGTTGTTCTTGCTTTCTCATTGTGCCTGATAATTAGAAGGGTACCGGTATATTTGATTGATTATACAGTAGGAGCCTGCTGTAATAAATTATTTTCTTTGATGTCACTTTTAGGTAAATTTTCATTCACCTAAAAAGTCATCTAATTTTTAATTATTTTGTCATTTAATCTTGAGCTATTTGTAAATTTATATCATTCCTTTAAAACAGCAGTTCATAAGGTATGATGAATCCTTTTAATGACTTCTAGCTTGAGGTGTTGCATTTAAAAAATATATGCTCCGAATGAATCTGACTCACTTATTTTTATTTATTTATTTAAGTTTTTGGGGGGTGCATGGTCTGGGAATCGAACCCAGGTCTCCCGCATGAACGGCAAGCATTCTACTACTGAACCATCCGTGCACCTATTATTTTTTTTATTTCATAGTTTGTTTTTTAAAATCTGCATTCAAGAAATAAAACTAATGTAATAAAACCTACTTTATTAATTGGACTGCATTACTAACCAACATTTTACCATGCTAATGGTATTGCTGAGCCATTAAAAAAAACATGGCTCTAGAATCATCAATCTCTAAATTATAGTTCTTATTTAAAATAAGCTTGGTTTTAATCCATATGTACATGTTTTAGGACTACATTTAGTAAGCAGAATATTTGAATGAGTAATCTGCCTATTCCTTGGGTATATCAGAATATAGTATAAATTAATATTATTTTCTCATTATATTTAAAAAGAAGGTAAGAAAGAAAGAGCTGTATTACCTGATAATCTTCCAAGTTGATCATACTAGAAGCTGGGCTTCTGAAAACTAATTAAGACAGAAACTTAAAATATCAAATGGATTAGCTCCCCCAGGAAGCAGAGACACAATTGTGATGTTTTAGATAGGGCATGGAAAATCCAAATGATAGAAACTGGTACAGATTTTAGCCTTTGTTCTGAATTTAAATCCTTACTCTTCTGTTTATTAGTTGTGTGACTTTTGGCAAGTTATTAATCTTGCTAGGCTTTAATTTTCTTATCATTCAAATCTGCTTTATGACATTGTCTGAAGAATTAAATAAGATAATGTACATGACAACTAGGCATAGTTGTGGTGGATTGAGTTGTGTACTCTGGTTTGGACATGTTCGTAGTCTTGGTCTGCCTTCTGGTGGGTGTGGACACATGGTAAATAAGATCTCTTCAAGATGTTCCTTTAATTAAAGGTGTAGCTGAACTGAATCAGGTTGGGCCTTAATCTGGATTACTGGAGTCTTTTATAAGCAGAATGAAAATCAGACAGAGAAAGAAGCCACTGAAGAAAGCTGGAAGTCAGCAGAACCTGGAAGATAAAGAAAAAGATGCTACCATGTTCATTTTCATATGACAAAATGAAAGGAACCCCAAAGATTGCCAGCCAGTCAGAAGATATCCTGGGAGGAAACCTTCTAGTTTCTGAAACCATAAGCCAGTGAGTTCCTGATGTTAAGCCAACCTGTTACATGATGTTTGTTTTAGCAATCAAAACTAAGACAGTTTTTGTTACTGATAAGTCAGGTGCTGCTTTGACAGATATTTAAAAAGAGGAAATAAATTGGGTAATGACTTTGAAATGAGTTGTTGTAGATTGCTGTGATGAGACTTTTGGTAAAAATACAGATGTTAAAAGTACTTCTGATGAGACCTTAGAAGAAAATAATGAATGTGTTATTAGAAATTGGAAGAATGATGATATTTATTATGAAGTGGCAGAGAACTTGACAAAATTGTATTCTGATATCAGATTGAAAGAGGAATTTTTAAGTGACAAACTTGGATATTTACCTAAGGAGCTTTCCAAGCAGAGCAGAAGGCATAGTCTGGCTTCTCCTTGCAGTTTATAGTAAAATGTGAGAAGAAAGTTATAAGCTGAGAACTAAGCTTTTAAGCACAAAAAAACCAAAAGTGGATGGTTTGGAAAATTCTGAGCCTATTCAGATGGTGTGCTTTTAAACTAAGGCCAGAAGTGGCTCCGTAAGAGACCTTCTTCAGCTTTTAGGAAGTGAGTACCCAGAGGACAGGGCTCCATGTGAGGGTATAACTGAACAACTTGCTAAAAAGAGTCTGACTGACTGATCCAGTCAGTCATTTCAGTGATAGTCAGGATTGGAAATACAAGAATGGTCTGTAGAAAGTTCCGTGGTCTGTGGTTTGGATGTAATTGAACTGCATTCAAAGTCGATGAGATTTTTGCAAAATTTGTATGTCCAGAGCTACTGCCAGTTTGGACTAAAAGGGTCAGAGAAGGGATGAATTGAAGAAAGAATTACTTCAAGTGTGAAACCATGGAAGCAAAAGTCTGTAACAAAAACGTCTCCTCAGGCAGATCCTCCCCTGTACTTGGAGGGACCAGGCCATCTGTCCTGGTTCATGGCAGGGGTAAGCCTTGTGCCCTACTGCCCAGGGAGAGTGCCAACATCATAATGCTTGGATGGAGTGGGTGTCGGGGGGTTTATCTCAGTGTTATGGGAGAACATGGCCACTACACAGGCATTTGGAAGGGATGGGGCTGTTGCTCCATCAGTCCTGGAGGATAAAACATTGACCCATAAATGACTGTCAACCTTTGAAATCTAATAGGAGTTTGTCCTGTCGGGATTTGTACTTGTTTGGGACCTGTGACCTCTGTTTTCCTTCCAATTTCTCTCTTTTGGAATAGGAATCTTTATCCTATGCCTGTCTCTCCATTGTGTAATGGAAGCAGAGAAGTTGTTTTCTAAGTTTCACAGCCCATCAGACAGAGAAATTTTGCCCTAGGACTGGCCACTTCCGTAATTGATTTTTATGAATCTTTGTACTTAGACTTGTTACTGAAATGACTTAGGCGTTTGGGATATTATGATGGAATGAATATTTTATTTAACATGCAGTAAAAACATGTCTTTTGGGGGTTCATAGGGCTGAGTATGGGAAATTGAATCACAAACCTGAGTTTGGACATGGTCTTGGTTTAATCCCCCTTCTGGTTGATGTGGAGCCACTGTAAATAAAATCTCTTCAAGATTTTACTTCACTTAAGTTGTGGTTCCACTGCAACAGGTTGGGCTTTAATTTGGATTACTGGTCCCTTTATAAACTGAGTGGGAGTCAGGCAACAAAAGAAGCTGCTGGACAAGTAAGAAACTGAAAGTCAACAGAAGAGCTGGAAGAGAAAGAAGATGCTGCTATGTGCATGGCCATGTGAGAGAAAAGCCAAGAAATCCCAAAGATTGCTGATCTGCCAGAAGATTCTGGCCCTGAGAGGAAACAAAACTTTTAGCTTCTGAAACTGAGCCAATGAATTCCTGATTTTAAGCTCATCCATTGCATGGTATTTGCTTTAGCAGTTTGGAAACCAAACAGTAGTGCAATGTATATGGCAAGTTTTGAGGATTAAGAGCAATTTAGGGTGGTATTTTTTGTTATGGAGATCTAGGAATTCATGAATGCATATTACCTCATTTGAGTATTTTACCATTGAGAGATTTGCAAGAAAATTCAATGAATGAAGTATGACTAATGGACTCTTCATTATTGGCTAGATTTTGTTTCCACTTCCTAATGTAAAACTCTATTACTTGAGCTTTATTGCTCTCAGTGTGATAGATTCAAAGTATGCTAAAGATCCTGCTGTAACAGTTTCTACTAAGTGCCAAGCTTGTCTGTGATAGTACCATTCCTATGGGAGAAAACCATAGAAAGAGAAGTGAGCAGTGAATAATGTTGCCCTAATATTTAATAAGCAAGAGGGGAGAAGAAGCCATCTTCTCGTCAGATCTGCTTCTTTAAGCCTTGTGGGATCCTTTGGGAAAGCATCTTCCAACCCCTTTGTAAATTCATTGACCAGGCCTGAGGATCTAAATAATGTACTGGAGTTTCACCATGATAGATTAGTAATTCTGTCTGGAAGTGAATTAAAGAAGTGTAGAAAGGAGTCTTCAAACTTCCCTGAAAGGTCAAAAGCAAATGCTCGCATGGGGTTTGTATTGTTATTATAATTAATAAGACTTAGATAATACCAATTGAGAATTTTAGAGTAGAATGGGGGAATGGAGAGCTGATAGTTTTGTGATTAGGTAAGACATATTGTAGGTCTGTGGTAGGAGAAGACAGGTAATCCTCAACACATTGCATTTTTGTCTCTGTTCTATAACAAATTCGGGGCCATCAGAGGAACATTGTTAAGTAGGGTTTGAAATATGAAGTCTTAGTGAATTCTATTAGTTATCATTGGTTATTTTGGGAAAAAGAATTCAAAAAGTACAAATAGACTTTCACTTGATCAAGACAGTGACTTAAGGTGTTCCAGGGTTCTACTGCCCCACAGAATATTTGAACAGCTCACAAAAACTGGAAGAGCTATCTTCCTCAGAACTGTGGAAAACAGTTAAAGGTATGTAGTAACTGGATGAATGCCAAATCAAGAAAATGCAACTTAAAAAAAGTAGGAGTAGTTCACGGTGCCCTTTCTAGCTCCTTCCCATCCTCCCTGCATTGCAGTGTGGTGCCAGCCTGCATTCTCATTGTAGATCCCTAGCCCTGTTCTGGAAGGAGCAAAGTAACCCCCTTGCACATGCTGAGGTGCCTGTTTGTCTATATTAATCTACTGGAGGGCAACCTGAAGGATTGAAATAGGAAACTCATTTCTGTCTCGCCCTTGAAGAACTTGTGCTGCAGGCAGAAGCAGCTTGCTCACGTCTAAAGCAATGTAAGAAAAAAGTAAGTTGAAGTACTTGGGATTATTGTCTTCAAGACATATGATAGTGTACCCTGGAAAGCTGGGGAGGGGTAAAAGCTACTTCATAGGGAATGGAGGGAGCATTAGATTCCTGTAAGGGAATACCTAAGGCCATTAGTGAGCACAAGCCTAGTACAAGATGCAAGCTCAGAAAAGATGGAGAGGACCCTGTACTTTTTCCTCAGCCGATCTTGATGGGAGGGCTGAACTCTGAAGAAGAGCACCAGCCAACACAGAGCCAGTTTGCAAAGACTGTGAAGGATATTTTTTTCATTGACTTGATTGTTTTTATTAACTCCTGACACTCAGGAAGTCAATCACCTCACATAGAAACAGATAACTCAGATAATGAATCACAGCATTAACATAATAACATATTAAAATGTAGAATGTATAAGAAAAGATTACAAGATGAAGAAACAGGAGATGATGACCTCTCCAAAGGAACAAGGTAAAATTGAAGAAACCATCAGTGAAGAAAAACAGACTTTGGACACATCAAAAAAATGTTAAAAAAGTGATCTTCAGTATGGTTAAAGAGCTAACAGAATGTGGGATACCTGGGTTCAATTCCCGGACCATGTACCTAAAAACAAAAGAAAACAAAAAACCTAACAGAAAACACTAAGAAAGAACTAAAGAATATAGGAAAGTGGTGAATGAACAATATGAGAACCTCAAGAAGAGAATCTCAACAAATGAGAAATTTTAAAAAGGAACACAAACAAATACTGGAGTTGAAGACCATAATGATAGAAATAAAACCCATTTAGTAGAGGGTTTCAATAGCAGATTAGAACTGGCATAGAAGGAATCAGAAACCCAAAAGTAAGACAATTGAAATGATTAAGGCTGAAGAGCAGAAAGGAAAAAGAAGAATAGTGCTTATGAGACATATGGGATAACTGTGAAGTATTCCAACATACTCATTATGGGGGCCTGTTCTAGTTTGCTAGCTGCTGGAATGCAATATACCAGAAACGGAATGGCTTTTAACAAGGGGAATTTAATAAGTTGCAAGTTTACAGTTCTAAGGCCGAGAATTAAAACAAGTCTTTAGAAATAAAGTCCAATCAAAGGCATCCAGGGAAAGATACCTTGGTTCAAGAAGGCCGATGAAGTTCAGGGTTTCTCTCTCATCTGGAAAGGCACATGGCGAACACAGTCAGGGCTTCTCTCTCAGCTGGAAGGGCACATGGCAAATATGGCATCATCTGCTAGCTTACTCTCCTGGCTTCTGGTTTCATGAAGCTCCCCGGGAGGCATTTTCCTTCTTCATCTCCAATGGACTCTCCACTTCGTGGTGCTGCAGCATTCTCTGCTCTCTCTGAGTCTCTCATTCTCCAAAATGTTTCCTCTTTTTATAGGACTTCAGAAACTAATCAAGACCCTCTCAGATGGGTGGAGACATGTCATCCCTTAATCCAGTTTAACAACCGTTCTTAACTAAATCTCATCAACCAGGGAGATGATCCCATCACAGTCCCAAATACACAGCATTGAATAGAGACTATTCTACCTTTAAGAAATGGGATCCATATTAAAACATGGCTTTTCTTAGGGGGCATACTTCCTTTCAAACCAGCACAGGGCCCCAGTAGGAAAAGAAAAAAAGAAAGGAATATTCAAGAAATAATGGCAGAAAACTTCCCAACTTTAATGAAGACATGACAAAACAAAAGACTATTCAATAATCCCGGTGAACTCCAAATAGGATAAACTTGAGGAGAACCATCCCCAGACATACTGTAATCAGACTGACAAATGCCAAGGATATGCAGAGAATTCTGAAAGCTGCCAAGAGCAAAACACTGGTGCAGCTGGTGATTAAAGTATCTGGAGGCCCCCTGCAATTCTGCAAGATGTTCCCAGGGGCCAGGCTTTTGAAGCAGCAAGCATGGCCCTCAACCTGCTGAGTGCCCTGGAATGAGGCTGGGAGCTGGGGGATGGTGCTGTGTTCAACCATCATGCCATTGTGGTGCTGTCCTGCTGTCCTGCCTTCCCTGCCTTCTGTTTCTTCCTTTACTGCTACTCCATCTCAGGCCCCCATTGCCTACCCCTGGAAGCACACATCTCTCACCTCATTTATGAGGTCTCCTTCCCTTCCCTACAGAGACCCTACATCTTTGTCCAGATGTCTCCCTATGACAGCCTACTCCTTTACCAACCTGTATCCTCACCCCTCCTCTCAGTGGTGCCAGCTTCCTGTGCTGCTGCAGAGCCAGGGCCCTGAGCTGGCTGTCACTGCTACTGGCTGTACTCATGGAGCATAAACTAGTCCACATGCTGCACTTGGACTTGTTCAACAGCATCTGTGAGGCCTTTGTCCTTATGATCTTCATGCTAAGCTGGCAGTGCCCCTACCTTCTGCTGTACTTGCTGGTGCTGACACATGGGCTGAGCACCCTGTGCCCTTGCACTCGAGCTACTTCGATCTGCACCACCTGCCTGCTGATGTCATCTGTTCTAATTTTTATACCACCATACTTCTCCATACTGAGGAAAAGAAGCCCCTCTCTTTTCAGAAGCTTCCTGTAGACCCTACAAGGTTCTGCTGGCCACTCTGACAAACCCGTACCAGCAACTGAACAAGACATATTCTGGATCCAAGGTGAGGGCATCGCTGGAATTCTTGCTGACAGTCAGTATGTGGCCACTGTTGTCTAGCTGGAGCACGAAGTCCAGAGCACTTTCCTCCACTTCATGGCCTGTCCGTTGTCTGCTGGGATTTCCTGTGCCCAATTAACCCAGGCTCCCTCTAAAGGAGATGTTGATAACCTGTTTTTCCTGCAGGACTTCCTCACATCTCAGGAATGCTCCAGTCACAAGCTGTACTCTCAGCTGCTACACTCAGATGTTCTTGCAGTTCATTGAAGAATGTTCTTTTGGCTCTGCTTGGCATACTGCCCTTGAATTCTTTGACTCCTGCATTGACAATGCAGAAGAGAAGCCTGAGCTGACACACATGGTGCTAAAAAATTAAAAGAAACCAAAAAAACAAAACAAAACTGGAAAAATATGGTAATATTGATTATTTGTCCTGAATGGGAGGGAAGGATGTCATTCCTCACCAGTGATGGCCCCTCTCCCCTAACATTGCAGAAGGAGCCCAAGGCTTCCCATGTCTTCCTGCCTTAGTGTTTGTATTTTTTTTCACATTTTTTATTGTGAAATCTAACATATGTATACATATATATATGTGTGTGTATAAATAAATTTCAAAGTACGTCGTAACAAGCAGTTATAGAACAGATTTCAAAGTTTAGTATGGGATATAGTTCTATAATTTCAGGCTTTTCCTTCTAACTTCTCCAAGACACTGGAGACAAAAAAATATCAATATGATGATTCAGCAGTCATACTCATTTGTTAAGTCCTGACTCCTCTTTCTCCTTTGATCCTTCTCCCAATCTTTAGGGTTATTTGGGCTATGCCCATTCTAACTTTTTCAAGTTGGAAAGGGGTATCAACAATAGGGGATAGGGGAATGGAACTAGTTGATGTTCTGAAAAGGCTGGCCCCTCTGAGTTTCAGGAACCATCTAGAGGTTATAGTTTCTGAAAATTAATCTTAGTGCTTGAAACTTCTGTAGAATCTCAGATAGAGCCTTGCCGGCATTCTTTAGGATTAATGGGAATGGTGTTGGTTGGAGATTGGCAAACCAAGGTAATTAGCAATATCGAGCTGAAGCTTGCTTAAGAATAGCCTCCAGAATAGCCTCTTGACTGTATTTGAACTCTCTTAGCCATTGATACCTTATATTTTATTACATTTCTTTTCCCCTTTTTTGTCAGGGAGGTGTTGTTGAGTCCATGGTGCCAGGGCCAGTTTCATTTCTAGGTGTCATATCCCATGTTGTAAGGGAGAGTTTTAGTCCTGAATATCGTGTCTCACATAGGGGGAAGGGTAATGATTTTTCTTGTAGACCTGGGCTCAGAGAGAAAGGGGTTACACCCAAGCAACAAAAGAGGTTTTTTGGAAGTAACTCTTAGGCATAACAATAGGTAGATTTAATTTCTCTGCTGCAGAAATAAGTTTCATAAGAACAAGCCTCAAGATAAAGGGCTTGGCCTGTTGACTTTGGAGTTTCTAATGTTTGAGACAGTATCAGAGGTTTCCCCCTGGGTAGAAAGTTTAATAGTTCCATATTTTTTCTGCAGTCTCCCACAGAACTTTGCCAATACTTTTTATTATCTGCCCAACATACTCTGGGTTTTGTCCAGGTAGTACCTAAAGCTATATAGAATTTTAAGCCCTCATTCCCATTCTAGACTCCATGTATTTGGGTTGTTTAAATAAGCTATCCAGAGAGGTTGTGTTAGATTATGGGCTATAAAAATTTAGGTTTTGGACAAAATAAACCTCTCTACCTTCAGTTTCATGCAGTGGGTGAAGTTCTAAAATACAGACAATATCACCCATTACCCTGTATTCTGATTTATCTTGGTCCTGACCACATCAGCTTCATTCTTATCTGTAATTGAAGCCTGATCTCTTTTTTTTATTTCTTTAGCAGTTGTATATAGCAATACTGACTTCAGAGCTACAGAACTCCAACTCTGAGTCTTAGGTATCACACAAGTACCCAAAGTTTCAAGGAGATACCAGGTTATACATATACATATTCATATGTATGTACATATACAGCACAGCATTTTAAAATCTAGAAATAACATTTACAATTCTGGACTAAATGTGACTGCTATAAGAGCTTACAATCTAAGCCCCAATTTTCTTATAAATATTTTCTAAAAGAGACCATACAGTATTTTGTTCTTTTGCTTGTGGCTTATTTTATACAACATAATGTCCCCTAAGTCCATTCACCGTGTTGCCTACCTTGCAACTTTGTTCCTTTCTGTAGTGTACAGTATTCCGTCATTATGAATACACCACAGTTTGCCTTTGTACTTCTCATTCAATGTATATGTCAGCCACCTCCATCCATTTGTGTTTTGTTTTAAGTTATTCTGGAGATATAGCTCTATAAGATTCTTATGGTGAGTGAGAAAAAGAAAGGAAATGTGCCTCATGGTTCAGTGGTTTGGAGTTCTTTGAAAGTCTAGAGGAGTACAAGCTCCCTTCAGGAAGAACTATTGCCTCCTCAAGTTCTAATCCTTCTTGTACACTCCACCTTGGGAATTGCCTCACCCACCTCGGGCCCTGACCTGTACAATAAGGATTGTTCTTCGCAAAATTTTGTTCAGTGTAAATATAGTAAAAGCTGCTTCCATCTTTTATATATATATTTTATATATATATATAAAATATATTTATTTTATATAACAGGGTAGCAATATTGGAGGACTCATACTTCTTGATTTTAAAACTTATTAAGAAAACGAAAGTAATAGTAATAAATAGAACAATGTGCTAGTGACACAAGGATATGCATATAGAACAATGGAATTGAATTGAGAATTCAGAAATAAGCTCTCATATCTATGAGCAGTTGATTTTTAGTAAGGGTACCAAGTCCACTAAATGAGGAAAGAATAGTCCCTGCCAACAGATGCTGGGGAAACGATATCTATATGCAGAAGAAGGAACTGTATCCCTACCTCAAACAACATGCAAAAATTAACTCAAAATGGATTAAAAACCTTAATATAAGAATCAAAACTATAAAGTTCTTAGAAGAAAAATTAGGGAGGCATCTTTAGGACCTGGGTTAAGCAATGGTTTCTTAGACTTTATACCCAAACCACAAGCAACCAAAGAGAAATAACTGGGACTTCTTTAAAATTAGAACTTTTTTTTTTTTTTTAAAGAGAGGGAGGAAGGGAAGGAAAGACAGAGAGAAGGAAGGAAGGATGGAAGGAAGGAAGGGAGGAAGAAAGGGAAACATCTTTAAACATTTTCTTGTTTTATTGTATTTTGTTTGTTTGTTTGTTTTTTACATGGGCTGGGGCCGGGAATCGAACCGAGGTCCTCCGGCATGGCAGGCAAGCACTTTGCCCGCTGAGCCACCGCGGCCCGCCCTAAAATTAGAACTTTTGAACATCCAAAGACTTTGTTAGAGAATAAAAAGATAACCCACAGAATGGGAGAAGATACTTGGAATTCACTTATCTGATAAGGTGAATTTAATATTCAGAAGATGTAAAGAATTACCATTCAACCACAAAAAGACAAAGAGCCCAATTTATAAATGGGCAAAGGCTTGAATAGAAATTTCTCTGAAGAGGATAGACAGATGGCCAATAGGCACTTGCAAACATCCTCAGCATCATTAGCTATTAGGGAAATGAAAATCAATACCACAATGAGATACTACCTCATATGCAATAGAATGGCTACTATTAAAGGAAAAAAGAACAGAAAATAACAAATGTTGGAGAGAATATATAAAAATAGGAACCCTTGTACATTAATGGTGGGACTATAAAGTCATACACCTGCTGTGGAAAAATTTCACAGTTTTTCAGAAAGTTAACTATAGGATTACTATAAGCCTTGGTAGTTTGACTTCTCAGTACATACCCAGAGGAACTGAAAGCAGGGATTCAGCACATATTTTTCCACTGATGTTCAGAATGGCATTATTTGCAATTGCCAAAAGATGGAAATAACCTAAGTGTCCATCAGCAGATTAATGTATGTAAAATGTAATATCATTTAGTTTTAAAAAGGAATGAATTTGTGATGCATGCTGCTGGAAGGATGAAATTTCCTGACATCAAGTTGAGTGAAATTAGCCAGAGCAAAAAAGGACAAATACTGTATTATCTCACATATATGAAATAATTACAATTAAAAAAGTCATACAGTCAGAAACTAGAATATAGTTTAGTAGAATATAGATTATGGGATTGGGGGATGGAATTAATGCTTACTTTGTGCAGGGCTTCGGTTTGGGGTGGAGGGAAAGTTTTTGAAATGGCTGGTGGTGATTGTAGCACAATCTTGTAAAGTAATTAACATCACTGAATTAGATATTTAAAAATGGTTAAAATGAGGAATTTTATTGTAGAATTGTAACCCGTGTCAACTAATTGTGGTGCTGTGCTTTGAAATTTGTAGCTTTTTTGTATATATGTTATTTTTCACCAAAAAAAGAAGAAAAAAAGTTGATTGTGATGATATATATATACACAAAGCAAAGAAATGAAAAAGCGATAATTTTCAAAGCACTCTTCAACAAGTAGTTACAGGACAGATCCCAGAGTTTGTCATGGGCTACCATATGATCCTCTCAGATTTTTCCTTCTAGCTGCTCTAGAATATAAGAGGTTAGAGGACTTAAATATTTTTTTTTTATCATCACCATCAATTTTTTTCTTTCTTTTTTTTATGAAAAATAACATATATACAAAAAAGCACTAAATTTCAAGACACAGCACCACAATTAGTTGTAGAACATATTTCAGAGTTTGACATGGGTTACAATTCCACAATTTTAGGTTTTTACTTCTAACTCCTCTGAGATACTGGAGACTAAAAGAGATATCAATTTAATGATTCAGCATTCATATTCATTTGTTAAATCCTATCTTCTCTGTATAACTCCACCATCACCTTTGATCTTTCCATCCCTTTCCTTTTAGGGGTATTTGGGCTATGGCCATCCTAACTTTTTCATGTTAAAAGGGTCTGTCATTAATATGGGGTAGGAAATGGAACTATCTGATGTTCTGGAGTGGCTAGGTCCTTTAGGTTTCAGGACTTATCTGGGCCAGGGACCCATCTGGAGGTTGTAGGTTTCTGGAAAGTTACTCTTTTACATGGAACCCATGTGGAATCTTATATATTGCCCTAGGTGTCCTTTAAGATTGGCTGGAATGGTCCTGGTTGGGGGTTGGCAGGTTATGATAGGCAGCAATGTCAAACTGAAGCTTGCTTAAGAACAACCTCCAGAGTAGCATCTTAACTCTATTTGAACTCTCTCTGCCATTGAAACTTTATTGATTACACTTCTTTTCCCCCTTTTGGTCAGGATAGAATTGTTGATCCTACAGTGCCAGGCCAGATTCATCCCTTGGAGTCATCTCCCACATTGCCAGGGAGATTTTCACCCCTGGACATAATATTCCACATAATCTTGATGAAAAGGTTTCAAACAGAAATTTAAACCAAGTCTTGAAAGTGGAAAGATGACAATCTTTTTCAGTATTCCAAACCGAATCTAGATTTTCCCATGGACAACTCATGTTTCATTTTTAAGCCACAGATATGATTGTGAAGTGAAAGAATGTGTAGTGGGGAAACCGTATTTTGAAACCTCTTTTTCTGAGTTTTCAGAGAAGATTTTTTTTTTATTTCTGAGACTCTACAAAAAAGTCCTGGAACATAGTGGTTTGAAACCTAAACATCATGGAAAAAGGGTTTGACATAAAAGAAGTAACCATACTTCTCAAATGGTTTAATTTTTTTATATTCCTCTATAAGTTTAATATTTTTATGTACTAAGGTATAGAAGTCAATTACAAAATAGAGGTTATTGTAAAAATACTTTTTGACCAGTCCAGCTGTTTGATTATCATACATTGCTATGGAGACCTTACACGAAAGGTTTTCAATTCTGTGTTTAATTTTTACATCTAAGTTCTAGGACTGACAGATTGTACATACGTTTAAATATGACACAATGATTAAGACCCAGTTTCTTCAAGTTGAAGGGTCTTTCTTAAAGCCTCGGCAATACTAACATCCACCACAAGATGGCTTTGCTGCCTTAAAATTCAGTTAATGAAGTCTCACCTTAGGACAATCTTCAAATTGAATTTTTTTTAAGTAATTTTTTAATTTAAATAAAATTGTATCAGATCTCCTATGTATTTAATCTGTGCTAAGTAATACAGTTTACCAGTTTTCCTTTTACTGAATTATGAAAATTAAGCATGAATTTTATTTTTCAGAAAAATGGATTACTGAAACCCTAAATTTACTGTGCTTTACTTACTGATGCTTATTGGTAGTTATTAATAGAATTTCTGTGGAGTTTAGATTTTATAAAAGACTACATAAAGCATATACATTAGACAGGTAATCTGAAAATTGGAAAAAAAACTGTTCCCGTTACTTTTTTTTTTTTTTAACCAAGCACTGGCGAGGGTTAATAAAATATAAAAGAAAAGTGAACTTAAGAAAGTCATTGGCAACCTTGACATTAACAATCTCAGAAGATGATGATGATGATGGAACATTTAACAGATGTGACAAACAGTGTCAACTACTCTGAAGGGTAGAGTTGATAAAAATAAATGTCAGCTTTCCCAGTCTTCCTTTACAGCAGTGGCCATTCATAGATTATAATAGCCCTTCCTATAAATGCAGGGCAGGTATTAAATACGTAGTATCGTCATTCATACAGAATTGTCTCCAAATCTCAAAATGAGTATAAAGGAAGTTCTGCTTGCTTCTCCTTATTCATGATGAGGCGGTGGGAGGCATTGTCCTTCATGATCCTAAAATCTAATTACTCAATCTTATTTATTTGTTATTTTAAATCCTCTTGGATTTAAACTCTTTTTATTTTCACAACAGTTACTAGTTATATTTAGGCTCTTATTACCTTACCCTTGAATTACTCTAACACACTTTTAGCTAGTATCTAGAACTCAAGGTCTTCCTTATTGGTTTGTACCATAATACAGATTAATCTTTCTGAAAAGATATTTCATCACATTCTTCACAACTTAAAGGATGTTTTTTTTATCTTTTTTTTTTTTTAAACTGACTCTGTAACTGTCTATTGGATTCATGAAAATTCATAAGTCTGATATTAAGGCTAGAGCCACCACATAGAGCCAGCTACACAGGCCGTATATAGCACAATTCTAGGAGGCCTCAGTCACTGATGACTGATGTGAATTTGTTTCTTGGAGGTGACCCTGCTTTTGCAGTCTCCTATTAGCTGTCTCCACTTTTGTGTCTTCATTTCATCTTTTTTACAATTCCCAACATGGCCTCTATGTTCCAGTTAAAATGTTCTCTACGTAATGTCCTATTCATTTCATACCTTGTGCCTTTGTTTGTTATTTTCTCTATATATCAAGTATGCCTTGCTCCCCTACTTTCCTCCAGTCCAAAACTATCTGAGGAGTTTTCCTGACTCACTATCTATTCCACAGAAGACCCCCTCCCAACTCCTTTCCACCCTGACCTTTCATTTACTTTGTATCCTTCCCAGAACTTGTGTAAGCCATCTGTCTATTTTATGAATATTCATTTCAGGGTGCTGGTGCCAAGTCTAAGGTCATGAATTTCAACTCTATGTGGGTAAGTGTCACTCTTTTTCATGAACAGGATGTACTGGTAATTTCAACCAGCCATCTCACATACTTGGGGCATTAATCACAAAGGTAATGAAAAATCAAAAGACAGATTGGTATAAAGAAAACCATGTCAGTTAAAACATGACATTATGTTAAAAAACATGACATTATGTTAATAGCTCTATAGTTGAACCATCCAACAATTTCTTTTTTATTTTTTTATTGTGAAATAATACATATACAAAAAAAGCAGTAAATTTCAAAACACACTGCAACAGTTGGTTGTAGAACAGATTTCAGAGTTTGCTATGGGTTACAACTCCATAATTTTCAGTTTTTCCTTCTAGCTGTACCAATATACTGGAGACTAAAAGAATTATCAATATAATGATTTAATAGTCATACTCATTTGTTAAATCCTATCTTCTCTGATTTAACTCCACCTTCTCCTTTGATCTTTTTCCCAATCTTTAGGGGTTGTGCTGGTTTGAAAGGATGTATGTCCCCTAGAAAAGCCATGTTTTAATCAAAATCCCATTTCATAAAGGTAGAATAATCCCTATTCAATACTATATGTTTGAAACTGTAATCAGATCGTCTCCCTGGAGATGTGATTTAAGCAAGAGTGGTTGTTAAGCTGGATTAGGTGATGACATGTCTGCACCCATTTGGGTGGGTTTTGATAAGTTTCTGGAGTCCTATAGAAGAGGAAACATTTTGGAGAATGAGAAATTAGGAGAGAGCAGAGAATGTTGCAGCACCACAAAGCAAAGAGTTCGCAGTCAGTGACCTTTGGAGATAAAGAAGAAAAATGCCTCCCGGGGACCTTCGTGAAACTGGAAGCCAGGAGAGAAAGCTAGCAGATGATGCCATGTTCACCATGTGCCCTTCCAGCAGAGAGAGAAGCCCTGACTGTATTTGCCTTCTCACTTGAGAGAGAAACCCTGAACTTCATGGGCCTTCTTGAACTAAGGTATCTTTCCATGGATGGATGCCTTTGATTGGACATTTCTATAGACTTGTTTTAATTGGGACATTTAGAACTGTAAATAAGCAACTTATTAAATTCCCCTTTTTAAAAGCCATTATGTTTCTGGTATATTGCATTCCGGCAGCTAATAGACTAGAACAGGGGTATATGGGCTGTGCCCGTTCTAACTCTTTCATGTTATAGAGGGCTGGTGATAATATGGGATAGGGGGATGGAACTAGTTGCTGTTCTGAAGAGGCTGGCCTCTCTGGGTTTCAGGACTTACCTGGTCTAGGAACCCATCTGAAGGTTGTAGGTTTCTGAAAAATAATCATAGTTCATGGAAACTTTGTAGAATCTCAGATAAAGCCTTAGGTGTTCTTTAGGATTGGCAGGAGTGGTTTTGGTTAGGATTTGGCAAACCATAATAGTAGCAATATCTAGCTGAGGCTTGTACAAGAGTAGCCTCACGACTATTTGAACTCTCTCAGCCACTGATATCTTATTTATTACACTTCTTTTCCCGTTTTTGGTTAGGAAGGCATTGTTGATGCCATGGTGTCTGGGCTGGGCTCATCCCTGGGAGATATGCTCCAATTTCTTCACATCCTCTCCGACATTTATAGTTTTCTCTTTGTTTAAGAGCAGCTGTTCTTATAAATGTGAGGTGATATTTCATTGTAATCTTGATTTGCATTTCCTTTATAGCTAATGAAAAGGAGCATCTCTTTATGTTCATTTTAGCCATTTGTGTTTGCTCTTTGGAAAAGTGTCTATTCATATCCTTTATCCATTTTATAATTGGGTTGTTATTTTGTTGTTGAGTTGTATAAGTTTGTTTATGTATACAGGTTATCAAACCTTTATCTGATGTGTGGTTTCCAAATATTTTCTCCCATTGAGTTGGCTGCCTCTTCACCTTTTTCATAAAGTCCTTTGAGGCACAGAAGCTTTTGATTTTAAAGAGGTCCCATTTATCTGTTTTTTTCTTTTGCTGATTATGTTTTGGGTGTAAGGCTTAAGAAGCCACCTTTTATAACTAGGTCTTGAAGATATTTCCCTACATTTTCTTCTAGAACTTTTATGGTACTGGCTCTTATATTAGGTCTTTGATCCATTCTGAGTCAAATTTTCTATAGAATGTAAGGTAGAGGCCCTCTTTCATTCTTTTGACTGCTGATAACCAATTTTCCCATGCCCATTTATTGAAAAGACTCTTCTGTCCAGTTCAGTGCATTTGGGGGCCTTGTCAAAGATCAGTTGACCATAGATTTGGTAATCTGTCCCTGTACTCTCGAGTTGGTTCCATTGGTCAATACTTTTGTGTTTGTGCCAGTACAATGTTGTTTTGACCATGGTGGCTTTACAATAAGCTTTAAAGTCAGGAAGTGTTAGTCCTCTCACTTAGTTCTTCATTTTTAGGATGTCTTTACGCATTTGAGGTCTCTTTCCCTTCCAGATAAGTCTTCAAAGTAGGTTGTTGGAATTTTGGTTAGTATAGCATTGGATCTGTAGATGAATTTGAATAAAATTGGCATCTTAACAACATTCAGTCTCCCTGTCTGTGAGCATGGAATGTCTTTCTATCTATTGAGTTCATTTTTGTTTTCTTTTAGCAGTGTTTTATAGTTTTTTGTGTACAAGTCCTTCACATCCCTGGTTAAGCTTATTCCTAGATACTTGATTGCTATTTTGAATGGAGTTTTTTCCGTAATTGTCTCCTCAGTTAGATCATTACTTGTATATAGAAACTTCATTGATTTTTTTACATTAGTCTTGTATCCTGACACTTTGCTGAATTTGTTTTAGCTCAGGTAGCTTTGTCATAGATTTCTCAGGGTTTTCCAAGTATAGACGTCAAGGATCATGTCATCTGAAAATTATGAAAGTTTTACTTCTTCCTTTCCAATTTGGATGCATTTTATTTCCTTCTCCTGCCTACTGACTCTAGCTAGGTCTTGTAGTTTAAATGTTGAATAACAGTGGTGACAGTGGGCGTCCTTGTCTCATTCCCAGTCTTAGGGGGCATGTTTTCAATCTCTCATCCTTAAGTGTGATGCTGGCTGTTGGTTTTTCATATATACCTTTTATGATACTGAGAAAGTTCCCTTTGATTCCTACCTTTTGAAGTGTTTTTGTCAGGAAAAGTGCTGAATTTTGTCAAATGCTTTTACTAGTAACACTTGATATGATTGTGTGATTTTTTTCCTTTCGATTTTTTAATGTGCTGTATTATGTGGATTGATTTTCTTGTGTTGAACCACCCTTGCATTTCTGGTATGACTCTCACTTGTTTGTGTTGTCTAATTATTTTAATGTGTCATTGGATTTGATTTGCTAGTGTTTTGCTGACAATTTTTGCATCTATGTTTTAGGGAAATTGGTCTGTAGTTTTCCTTTCTTCTAGCATCTTTTTCTGGGTTTGGTATTAGAGTGATGTTAGCTTCATAAATGTGTTAGGTAGCATTCCTTTTTCCTAAGTTTTTGGAAAGACTATGAGCAGGATTGGTGTTCTTTTCAGAATGTTTGATAAAATTCCCCTGTGAAGCCATCTGGTCTAGGGCGTTTCTTTGTAGGAGGATTTTTAATGACTGCTTGAATCTCTTTACTTGTAATTGGTTTGTGGAGATCTTGTATTTCATCTTGAGTAAGTACATGTACTTTGTGTGTTTCTAGTAATTTGTCCATTTCATCTAAGTTATCTAGATTGTTGGCATACAGTTATTCATAGTATTGTCTTATGATTTTTTAAAATTTATTCAGGATCCATGATAACAATTCCCCTCTCCTTTCTGATTTTGTTTTTCTTCTCTCTCATTTTCAGCTTAGCTAGAAGTCTATTAATTTTCTCAGGGAACCAACTGTTTTTTTTTTTTTTTGGCAGGGGTAGGCACTGGGACTTGGACCAAGGTCTCCGGCCTGGCAGGCAAGAACTCTGCCTGATGAGCCACCATGGCCTGTACCCAACTTTTGTTTCTGTTGCTTCTGTTTTTTTTTGTTGTTGTTCTCTGGTCCATGTATTTCTAATTTAATCTTTGTTATTTCTCTTCTTTTATTTGCTTTAGGGTTAGTTTGCTGTTCTTTCTCTAATTTCTCCAGGTGAGCTGTTAAGTGTTAAGCCTTTGATTTTTTCTCATTCTTGTTTTGTTTGTGTGTATGTGATGGGGGTCATTTTTTTCCCATGTGAGTATCCTGTTATTACAGCACCATTTGTTGAAAAATTTTTTTGGCAGGGTAGTGCATGGGCCTAGAATCAAACCAGGGTCTCCCACGTGGCAGGTGAGAATTCTACCACTGAACTTCCCTTGCACCCCTGCTTTTTTTTTTTTAATATAGGCATTTAGGGCAATTGAATCTCCCTCTCAGCACTGCCTTTGCTGCATCACATAAGTTCTGCTATGTTGTATTCTCATTTTCATTTGTCTCCAGAAATCCCCAGATTTCTCTAGCAATTTCTTCTTTGACCACTGATTATTTAAGAATGTGTTGTAATCTCCATTTATTTGTGAACATTCTAGTTCTTTAGTGATTATTAATTTGCAGCTTCATTCTATTGGATAATTTCAGTCTTATTAAATGATAAAGACCTGTTTTGTGTCCCAGCATATGATATATCCTGGAGAATGTTCCATGGGCACTTGAGAAGAATGGTGTTTTGGGGTGTAATGATCTACATATGTCTGTTAGGTCTAATTCATTTATTGCGTTGTTTTCTGTTTTCTTGTTCCTCTGTCTGATTGTTCTTTCTATAGTGGAGAGTGGTCATACTGAAGTCTCCCATTATTTTTGTTGAACATCTGTAGTTCCTTCAGTTTTGCCACTGTTTGCCTCATGTTCTTTGGAGCTCCTTGATTGGGAACATAAGCATTTATGATTGTTATTTCTTCTTGGTGAATTGTCCCTTTTATTAATATGTAGTATCCTTCTTTGTCTTTTTGGTGAATTGTCCCTTTTATTAGCATGTAGTATCCTTCTTTGTCTTTTATGATGTCTTTATATTTAAAGTCTGTTCTATCTGATACCAGTATAGCTACTCCTGCTTTCTTTTGGTTACAGCTTGCAAAGAACATCTTTTCACTTTCACTCTATTTGTATCCTTGGGCCTGAGATTTGTCTCTTGTAAACAACATGTAGATGGATTATATTTTTTAATCCCTTCCACCAATCTGTATCTTTTGATTGGTAAATTTAGTCTGTTAAACCATTCTTGAATTTATATTTGTCAGATCTATATATTCTTTTTCCTCTCTCTCTCTTTTTATCCTTTAAATTACCCTTAGTGGCACTCTTAAATTCTTTGCCCTCCTCCATACCACCCTCTCCCCCAGTGGACAGAACTCCTTTTAGTATTTTTTTCCCCTGGATAGAACTCCTTTTGGTTTTTTTGTAGGGCAGGTCTCTTCTTGACAAATACTCTCAGCCTTTGCTTGTCTGAGAAGATTTTAATCTCTCCCTCAATTTTGAAGGACAACTTGGCTGGATAAAGAATTCTTGCCTGAAAGTCTTTCTCTTTCAGGATCTTAAATATATCATACCACTGCCTTCTGGCCTCCATGGTATCTGTCGGGTAGTCCAAACTCATTCTTGTGTGGTTTACCATGAATGTAGTGAATAGTTTTTCTTTTGCTGCTTTCAAGACTTTCTTCTTCACTTCAGCATTTGACAGTCTGACTAGTATGTGTCTTGGCATAGTCCTATTTGCATTTATTCTGTTTTGGGTTTGTTGGGATTCTTTGATTTGTATAATTGTGTCTTTTATAAGTGTTGGGAGGTTCCTGCCATTATCACTTTTACCAGCCTTCCTAACCCTTTACTATTCTCTTCTTCTGGGGCACCGATGATTCTTAAATTGGTGTGCTTCACATTATTCCTCATTTCTCTGAAATCCATTTCTATTTTTTCCACCTTTCTTGCCTTTTGTTCTTTTGTGTGCTCGAGTTCACTTGTCCTATCTTCTAGCTTGCTTATTTTTTCATCCTTCTACTTCACTGAACCTGGTATTTTGTGTTTCTAGTATACTCAGTTGGTCTGCAATATCTTTTATCCCTGTGAGAACTGCCTGTTTTTCTATTTATTCTTTCAAATTCTTCTTTATGCTTTTCCAGTGTCATCTTGATATCCTTGATATCATTATGAATATCCTTTGTATTTCAAATTCTGTGTCTCCTCCCCAGATTTGATGTGGTCTTTTGGTTGGGCCATGTCTGCCTGAATCTTCATGTGCTTGTGATTTTCTGTTGCATTTGGATCAATTTGATTGGCTTAAAGTTATTTTCAAGTTGATTTCCTCCATTCATCGAAGGTTTTGCATTTGGTTGGATATACATTGAAGTTTTCCTTTTGTGCTTGGTATGGCAGGAATTCCTGCCAAGCCAAGGCTCAGATCTTGGGGAGGGAATGCAATTCTACTTAAGGATATATTAAAAGCTAGACAGAGAGAGCCCAGTAGTTCGCTGGCAGAATGCCTGACAAGCAGGAGTACCCATGCTCAACTCCCATTCCATGAACCACAAAAACAAAAAACAAACAAAAGTCCTCAGCAATAGTAGGCCCTGAAGCTAGATGGAGATACCCCAAGATATACTGGGAATGAGCTGAGACTGGCACCCACAGAGGAAAAGAAAAGAGAAAAAAAGTTTGCCGACTGCACTTACTGCTTCTTCCCAGCACATGGCACTTTTGAGCCACCTCTTCCCCTTGGGTTTGCCTCTCCCTGACTGCAGTAACTAGCTGAGTAAGATAACCTGCATGGCGATGGTGATGGGGGTGGGGGAAGTGTTCTTGCTGGGCGGAGTAGCTGATCACTGTGCCTGGTAGAGCAACAGAGCATGCCTCTGTGCTCCCAACAGGTGCTACCAGCTGCAGAGCCATGCAGGCAGGTATGCCAAGCTAACTGCTCCATCAGGGTGGAGAGGAGAGATGATTGGCTCCCTCGGAACAGAACTGCCCAGCGTGTAGACATCTGTCTTCAGTTGTGTCATTGCCAAACAGACTCATCCCATTCTTCCCATCCCTGTGTCTCCGCTTCTCTTGTCTGGAACCTCCCTATGAAATGTAGAAAACCTCCAATCACTCACACTCGGAACTGTCATCTTTTTCTTTCCCCTTTATTGTTGTTCCACAGAGCAGGGGTGATTCCAACCTACCATACTCCACCATCTTCCTGGAAATTCGCCTTATTTTTTAAAATTAAAATAAATTATTTTTTTCATTTTCCATGAACAGAAAAACATTGAGAGATGAAGTTAGTGATGTGGAAATAGGCAAATGATACATTGGTAGAAGTTTACTTTTGACTGGGAGTCTGTTCTAGTTTGCTAGCTGCCAGAATGCAATAACAGGAATGGAATGGCTTTTAAAAAGGGGAATTTAATCAGATGCTAGTTTACAGTTCCAAGGCTGAGAAAATGTCCCAGTTAAAACAAATCTATAGAAATGTCCAATCTAAGGCATCAGAGAAAGATACCTTGGTTCAAGAAGGCTGATGAAGTTCAGGGCCTTCTCTCTCAAGTGAGAAGGCACATGGCAAACATAGAGTTTCTCTCTCATTTGGAAAGGCACATGGTGAACACGGTCAGGGTTCCTCTCTCATCTGGAAGGGCACATGGCAAACATGGTATCATCTGCTGACTTCTTCTCCTGGCTTCCTGTTTCATGAAGCTCCCTGGGTGACATTTTCCTTTTTCATCTCCAAAGGTCTCTGGCTGGTGAACTCTGCTTCTCGTGGCTATGTCATTCTGCTCTGCTCTCTCTGAATCTCTTTCATTCCCCAAAATGTTTTCTCTTTTATAGAACTTCAGAAACTAATCAAGACCTACCCAAATGGGTGGAGACATGCCTCTACCTAATCCAGCGCAACAACCACTCTTGATTAAATCACACAACCAGAGAGATGATCTAATTACAGTTTTGAACATACAATACTGAATAGGGGTTAGAAGAAATGGCTGCCTTTACAAAATGGGATTAGGATTAAAACATGACTTTTCAAGGGTACATATATCATTTCAAGCCAGCACAGAGTCCTACAATATTTTCCCTGTATTTTATGAGTCACAATTACTTTGAATAATTGAAATGGAGCAGTGATGTGCTTTCAGGGAATCCCAAGTTTGGGAGAACCTATTTAAGATCATGTTGTCCATTTCTGAATTATCACGAATTTACCATATCCTATTTTTAAAATTCCTCAGGTAGAAACTTTTATGTGTTCTCCCAATAAATATATCACCACTCTGATGCTTCAGAAAGTTTTTCTTTTATTATTGTTTCTTCTTTTTCAGGTATAAACTCCCTTGCTGTATATGAATACCAATTTAAAAACTTTGAGACCAGTATCAGGACTACCTATTCAAAATAATTTCTTTCACTGCCCCTGAAAGATTTGCCTTCCTCTTGATGTTCTTTGATATACCAAGCCCCTTTGTTACTTAGAAGAACCCTGATTTTAGTAAAATCATAATCATCATCTTTGTTTTCTTCTGTCGTTTATTGAGACCTTCCTCTGCCAGTTCTCATGTTAAATACTTTATGTATATTATCTCATGTAATCTTCAGAATAATAGATCTCATGGGAGATGTCCCCCCCCTGTAGGTGGAGGCCAGTGGGCAGGGTCCAAGTATGTCCAGTAGGAGCCTTATAGTATTGTACAACTCATTGAGTCTAATGTGGTACAGCACAGAGTTGAGCAATACCAGGGTAAGAATTGCAGCTACTGGCCCTGGCTATATGACCTGCTGGGGGATCCAGCTGTGAACCCTCTGTTAGGCACAGAGTTGTTAAGGATTCCACAGGAGACAGCAAGTCAGAGATTAACAGATTTATTGAAAGAATACAGCTGGGAGGAAGCAGGTGGGAGAACAAAAGGGAGAAAGCAGGTAGGAGCCTGAAATTGGCTCCTTACTGGGAAGGAGTTCCTTTTGCTCTTAGGATTCATTTGCTAAAATCCAACACCCTCTACAGCACGTAGCACATCTGTTGGGATCCAGGTTTAAGACATCACACAGCAGCTGAACTTGCACAAAGCCTGGATTGGGGGTTATCCAGAAAGATGGGGCCTAGCAGGGAGGGGGCTTATCACAGAATGCAAGTGGTAGGCCTGGCAGAACACTGAGTAGGTGTAGCCACTGGAAAAACCACAGATGGTTTCAGATGATGATGGAGTGGACAATGGGTAACTCAGGCAACACCAGCACCTCACTGCCCTCATTCTCTACACGCACAAAAGCAGTATAGTGGAAGCTAGAGCAAGATTGAATTTCTAGTGCTAGTATACATGGGCAGAACCAGTGAGATCTCTGGTATAAGGTGCAGTGCTAAAAGTCTTGCAGTGTGCCATATCTGGCTTGTACCACTCCATGAAAACTGTTCTTTGCATCTCTGTACGATTTTGGGTTCAGTAACATCAAGTTGGCAGTTGAAACCTGCCATGGTGGGATATAGGGGTATTTAAACCATGGAAATTGACAAATGCTATAAAATCAGGCTCATATACCCCCTGCCCCCATACTCTCTGAGAACTTGTTTACCAGAACATTACTACCATCAAACAAAGTGTGTGGTTTGATTTTGAATGTTTTGCTTGCTGTATGGAAATATATATATATATATTTTTTTTTTTACTTCTTTTTTTTTTTTTGGAAATATATATATTTTGAAGCTTAGTAAATGAGGCAAGCACCTGTGAAAGTCTCAGCTCAATTTAAGAACCACATTAAAGTACCGTTCTGTCTACAGTAGTCTCCTTGTCTTTTCCTCCCTCACACTAAGAAACTTCTGTTGTAAATTTTGTATTTGGCATTTCCTTTATTTATTTAACTTTTTTTGTGTGAAATATAACATATATACAAAAAAGCAATAAATTTCCAAGTACATTTTAACAAGGAGTTGTAGAACAGTTTGGTATGGGTTGCAGTTCCACAATTTTTCATTTTTTCTTCTAACTGCTCCAAGACACTGGAGAACAAACAAAACATCAATATAATAATTCACTAGTCATATTTATTTGTTAAATTTTGTCTTCTTTGTTATACTCCTCCTCTTTTTTTTCTTTGTGAAAAATAACATATGTATGTATATAAAGCAATAAATTTAAAAGTACATTGCAACATATGTAGAACAGGTTTCAGCGTTTGGTATGGGTTACAATTCCACAGTTTAAGGTTTTTATTTCTAGCAGCTCTAAGGTACTGGAGACTAAACAGTTCCTTTATTTTTAAAAATAATTCAGGTTCATATGTAATTATCCCTGAAGGGTATGCTTTGTTTTGATTTTGAACTGTATAAAATATTATCTGCTGCAACTTGCTTTTATCATTCCATGATATAATTCTAAGTTATGTCCATGTTGCATATATGTTAATTTTTCTTTTTTCTTATAATACTCAACTGTGTAAATATATCGCAGTTTTCTTATTCCTTCTCCTCTTGCTGTATATTTCTTTTTTGATAATAGGGTCAGTGCTTCTAGGAACAGATTTGTACATGTTTTTGATATACATGTGTAAGAGTTTCTCTATGGAATCTAACCAGAAACTGAATTACTGAATGATAGAGTTATGTGAGTTCAACTTTACGTGATAATGCCAAATTACTTCCCAAAGCAGTTGTACCAATTACATTACGTTCAGTAGTTTATTTGAAATCTTATTGATCCATTCTTCTTTGACTCTTGAATTATTATTAGTAATTTTTTATACTGAAATTGTATCAGTATAATATAATACAGTATCAAATCTTGATCCATTTGTTGATCATTTGGTATTCCTCTTTTGTGCAATACCATATCTTTTGTACATTTCTTTGTAATTTTTTTTTTAATGATCCATAAGTGTTCTTTATAAATCTGGACTGACAGACATACTCTATTTCTTATTATTTGTTCAGTATATGGCCACATATTTTTTCATTTTTTCTCTTTTTTATTAATTAACGGAAAAAAAGAAATTAACCCAACATTTAGAAATCATACCATTCTACATATGCAATCAGTAATTCTTAACATCATCACATAGATGCATGATCATCGTTTCTTAGTACATTTGCATCGGTTTAGAAGAGCTAGCAACACAACAGAAAAAGATATAGAATGTTAATATAGAGAAAAGAAATAAAAGTAATAATAATAGTAAAAAAAAAAAACAAACCTATAGCTCAGATGCAGCTTCATTCAGTGTTTTAACATGATTACTTTACAATTAGGTATTATTGTGCTGTCCATTTTTGAGTTTTTGTATATAGTCCTGTTGCACAGTCTGTACCCCTTCAGCTCCAATTACCCATTATCTTACCCTGTTTCTAACTCCTGCTGGACTCTGTTACCAATGACATATTCCAAGTTTATTCTCGAATGTCCATTCACATCAGTGGGACCACACAGTATTTGTCCTTTAGTTTTTGGCTAGACTCACTCAGCATAATGTTCTCTAGGTCCATCCATGTTATTACATGGTTCATAAGTTTATCCTGTCTTAAAGCTGCATAATATTCCATCGTATGTATATACCACAGTTTGTTTAGCCACTCTTCTGTTGATGGACATTTTGGCTGTTTCCATCTCTTTGCAATTGTAAATAATGCTGCTATAAACATTGGTGTGCAAATGTCCGTTTGTGTCTTTACCCTTAAGTCCTTTGAGTAGATACCCAGCAATGGTATTGCTGGGTCGTATGGCAATTCTATATTCAGCTTTTTGAGGAACTGCCAAACTGCCTTCCACAGTGGTTGCACCATTTGACATTCCCACCAACAGTGGATAAGTGTGCCTCTTTCTCCGCATCCTCTCCAGCAGTTGTCATTTTCTGTTTTGTTGATAATGGCCATTCTGGTGGGTGTGAGATGATATCTCATTGTGGTTTTGATTTGCATTTCTCTAATGGCCAGGGACATTGAGCATCTCTTCATGTGCCTTTTGGCCATTTGTATTTCCTCTTCTGAGAGGTGTCTGTTCAAGTCTTTTTCCCATTTTGTAATTGGGTTGGCTGTCTTTTTGTTGTTGAGTTGAACAATCTCTTTATAAATTCTGAATACTAGACCTTTATCTGATATGTCATTTCCAAATATTATCTCCCATTGTGTAGGCTGTCTTTCTACTTTCTTGATGAAGTTCTTTGATGCACAAAAATGTTTAATTTTGAGGAGCTCCCATTTATTTATTTCCTTCTTCAGTGCTCTTGCTTTAGGTTTAAGGTCCATAAAACCGCCTCCAATTGTAAGTTTCATAAGATATCTCCCAACATTTTCCTCTAACTGTTTTATGGTCTTAGACCTAATGTTTAGATCTTTGATCCATTTTGAGTTAACTTTTGTATAGGGTGTGAGATACGGGCCTTCTTTCATTCTTTTGTGTATGGATATCCAGTTCTCTAGGCACCCTTTATTGAAGAGACTGTTCTGTCCCAGGTGAGTTGGCTTGACTGCCTTATCAAAGATCAAATGTCCATAGATGAGAGGGTCTATATTTGAGCACTCTATTCGATTCCATTGGTCGATATATCTATCTTTATGCCAATACCATGCTGTTTTGACCACTGTGGCTTTAAGGTTTGACCAATATGCCTTAAAGTCAGGCAGCGCGAGACCTCCAGCTTCGTTTTTTTTCCTCAAGATGTTTTTAGCAATTCGGGGCACCCTACCCTTCCAGATAAATTTGCTTATTGGTTTTTCTATTTCTGAAAAATAAGTTGTTGGGATTTTGATTGGTATTGCATTGAATCTGTAAATCAATTTAGGTAGGATTGACATCTTAACTATATTTAGTCTTCTAATCCATGAACATGGTATGTCCTTCCATCTATTTAGGTCTTCTGTGATTTCTTTTAACAGTTTTTTGTAGTTTTCTTTATATATGTTTTTTGTCTCTTTAGTTAAATTTATTCCTAGGTATTTTATTCTTTTAGTTGCAATTGTAAATGGGATTCGTTTCTTGATTTCCCCCTCAGCTTGTTCATTGCTAGTGTATAGAAATGCTACAGATTTTTGAATGTTGATCTTGTAACCTGCTACTTTGCTGTACTCATTTATTAGCTCTAGTAGTTTTGTTGTGGATTTTTCTGGGTTTTCGACATATAGTATCATATCGTCTGCAAACAGTAATAGTTTTACTTCTTCCTTTCCAATTTTGATGCCTTGTATTTCTTTTTCTTGTCTAATTGCTCTGGCTAGAACCTCCAACACAATGTTGAATAATAGTGGTGATAGTGGACATCCTTGTCTTGTTCCTGATCTTAGGAGGAAAGTTTTCAATTTTTCCCCATTAAGGATGATATTAGCTGTGGGTTTTTCATATATTCCCTCTATCATTTTAAGGAAGTTCCCTTGTATTCCTATCTTTTGAAGTGTTTTCAACAGGAAAGGCTGTTGAATCTTGTCACATGCCTTCTCTGCATCAATTGAGATGATCATGTGATTTTTCTGCTTTGATTTGTTGATATGGTGTATTACATTAATTGATTTTCTTATGTTGAACCATCCTTGCATACCTGGGATGAATCCTACTTGGCCATGATGTATAATTCTTTTAATGTGTTGTTGGATTTGATTTGCTAGAATTTTATTGAGGATTTTTGCATCTATATTCATTAGAGAGATTGGTCTGTAGTTTTCTTTTTTTGTAATATCTTTGCCTGGTTTTGTTATGAGGGTGATGTTGGCTTCATAGAATGAATTAGGTAGTTTTCCCTCCACTTTGATTTTTTTGAAGAGTTTGAGGAGAGTTGGTACTAATTCTTTCTGGAATGTTTGATAGAATTCAGATGTGAAGCCGTCTGGTCCTGGACTTTTCTTTTTAGGAAGCTTTTGAATGACTAATTCAATTTCTTTACTTGTGATTGGTTTGTTGAGGTCATCTATTTCTTCTTGAGTCAAAGTTGGTTGTTCATGTCTTTCCAGGAACCCGTCCATTTCCTCTAAATTGTTGTATTTATTAGCGTAAAGTTGTTCATAGTATCCTGTTATTACCTCCTTTATTTCTGTGAGGTCAGTAGTTATGTCTCCTCTTCCATTTCTGATCTTATTTATTTGCATCCTCTCTCTTCTTCTTTTTGTCAATCTTGCTAAGGGCCCATCAATCTTATTGATTTTCTCATAGAACCAACTTCTGGCCTTATTGATATTCTCTATTGTTTTCATGTTTTCAATTTCATTTATTTCTGCTCTAATCTTTGTTATTTCTTTCCTTTTGCTTGCTTTGGGATTAGTTTGCTGTTCTTTCTCCAGTTCTTCCAAGTGGACAGTTAATTCCTGCATTTTTGCCTTTTCTTCTTTTCTGCTAAAGGCATTTAGGGCAATAAATTTCCCTCTTTGCACTGCCTTTGCTGCTTCCCATAAGTTTTGATATGTTGTGTTTTCATTTTCATTCGCCTCTAGGTATTTACTAATTTCTCTTGCAATTTCTTCTTTGACCCACTTGTTGTTTAAGAGTGTGTTGTTGAGCCACCACGTATTTGTGAATTTTCTGGCACTCTGCCTATTATTGATTTCCAACTTCATTCCTTTATGATCTGAGAAAGTGTTGCGTATGATTTCAATCTTTTTAAATTTGTTAAGACTTGCTTTGTGACCCAGCATATGGTCTATCTTTGAGAATCATTTTTTCTTTTGATGAAGAAAATGTTAATTTTATTGCAATATTTATTTTACGATAACTTTTCTTTTGTCTTCTTTAAGTAATCCTTTCCCACCCCAAGCCCAAAAATATATTATCTGATACATAAATTTTAATGTTTTTATTTGTCTATAATATACTGGCCCTTGATTATGTTTTTGGTAGTATAGGAATCCAGTTCTTTTGTTTCCATATTTAATACCAGCTTTACTGAATTGCTCATCCTCTTTCCAGTGAGTTGTTTTGCTTGTTTTGTCCTAAAACTAATTTTTTACATATGTTTGTTTTTTCCTGGGTTCTTAATGTTTCAATGATCAGTTTGTCTTTCCTTGAACCAGTTTTGGTATGTTTGCATTACTATAGTTTTGTAATAAATCTGAATATTTGGTAGGGCAAGTCCACATGTGTTGTGCTGTTCGTGCTATACTGCCTTTTCCTTTCCAGATCAGTTTTAGAATCAGATTATCAGGTTTCTTAAAGTATGTTGGGGTTTTGATTGAAATTGCCAAATTTTCAGATCAGCTTAAAGACAGTGGAGATCTTTATGATATGATACCACTAGTGATATGACTGAGAAATGTTATTGTAAACATTAAGAACCCAGGAAAAAAACAAACATATGATATGATACTGCCTCTCTGGGAAAATAAGAAAAAATAAAAAATAGAAACCTGATTTGTAGCATTTGCCAATTTCTACCATGACTGATTGTAAGCTACGAGTGTGATATCAGTGAACCTGGAATTGGGAAGAGATGTGTATAGTTGGTTCTTGTGAACCATTATAAGCCAGTTATAGCACACTACTGGATGTATCTCTTAATTTTTTTTCCATACTGTTTTATTATTTATTGAAAGTATATAAGTGTTGTATCTGTTTTAATATCTATTCCAAGAACTTTCTGTTTTTGTTATTGTAAATAGTGCTTCGTAAAATTAGTCTTAATATGTTTGTGGATTCTTTCATCTTTTCTGTATAAAATATCATATGTGATTTAATAATAAAGATGCTTCCGACTTGTGTGCCACAGGGACAGAATGAGTATACTTTAGTAGTTCTGGATATTAAATATTAATAAAACTTACTTAACTTTCTTACTAAGAGTTAAATAGAAGCAAATGTTTATCTCCCACTTCAAAGGATGTGCATTCCTTAGGACTTGAGCATCTTACTTTGGATTTCAATAAGTCTAGATTATTACTGACTGCAGAATAGAACGTTCTCCAATGATAAAAATATGTTCTATAACTGTACTGTCCAGATATAGAACACTTGAAATGTGGCTGGTGTGACTCAGGAAATGAATTTTAATTGCATTGAATTTTAATTAATGTTATTATCAATTTAAATAGCCAGATGTGGCTGGTGGGTCATATTGAACTGCTCAGTCTCTATATTTGTCAATGTCTATGCTAAAAGTATTGGGAGTAGTAATAAAGGGAGAATAGTACCATTATAATAACTATAACCTGCTTATGATTTAATTTAAATGCTTTTATTTTAATGGCATTAGCAAAAGCAAAGTTCATCCTGAATAAGCTGTTTATCTTGTTAACCCTTGTTAAAGAGTTTTGGGCTTTTTTTTCAATTAGGAATTTTTTCAAAACTAAAAAATAGATGCTATTTTAATCTCTTTTCTCATGTTTTCTACATCTAAGTGTGTTCCTTTGCAGGTAAATACTGTTAAATTTGGAATAGGAATTTATCAACTTGGGGACATGCTTACTTAAAAAATGAAGTATCAAAGTTAGTAAATATTTCATGTTTTCCTTTGCTGAAAATATAAATTAATTTAATTTGCACAGAAAGATTTTATTTAATAGACTATAACAACTAAAGTGGTCTGTTTTTCCTTTGTAGGTAAGATCCTACATACAGGTATAATAGGTTATCGTATGCGAAGTAGCACATGATTTTGTGTTAAAGTTATTTTTCAGAGATGTAAGCATATTTTACTGTCGTTTCTCAACTGTGCCATAAGCAATTAATAACGTAAAACTTTTAACTTTCTAGTTAGTTACTCTGTCAGTTTTACTTGTCTTTGACTGAAATGTAGCTAGAGAGAACATTTTTTCTTATTGCTAACACATATAGTAAGTACAGCATTAGATTTAAAATCATTATAAAAGATATGTGGAAATGAGTCATGCACAGCTCATACTTCTTGAATGCTATATAGTTTAAATTTGGGGGAATTGTAGTCTTCATTTATGCCAGAAGAGGGTGTACTTTAAGCTTGATGTTTTTTGAACAGAAGACATTCCTTTTAACTGCTGCAGTAAAAAAATGATGTCCCTTAAAATTACCAAGTTTTTAAATTCCAGAATGTCCCTTATTATAAATGAGGAAAGTGAAGACGATGGATATTTGTGAATGATTTAGAACACCTAAGGCTAAAAACATCCATTAATTTTCCTTATTTGAGAACTATTACTTTGATTTTTGTAGCTTTTTCTTGTATTGTTTCTTTTTGAAAATGAATTTCAAATTATAATATAAAAATTGTTATTCAGGAGACCCTTTTGAAGGAAATTTTATCTTTACCAAAGAGCTGATACATTTAGTTTCAGTTTTTTCTTTATATAATTGTAGTGAGCTTTATAAATCATAAAGCATCAACATTAAGGAAAAGAGGAACACTATATGAAGACAAAGATGTGACTAAAAAGTGGTTTTTATTCCTTTGTGTTTTCACAGCTTGAAGGTCCCTGTGTGTTGCAGATTCAAAAAATTCGCAATGTTGCTGCGGCAAAAGATAACGAAGAATCTCAAGTTGCACCAAGAATGCTGCGTTTGCAGATGACTGATGGTCATATAAGTTGCACAGCAGTAGAATTTAATTATATGTCAAAAATAAGGTGATTGACCCTTTATTTTGTATATTCGTTACAGAGTGTTTTAGGTATATTCAAAATGGATTTGGCTTTAAGTAGTTTGAAAAGAAGCAATGAACTCTGAAGTACTTGTAATTTTTCAAAAGAAATAGCAGAGCTTTGTAATTATGCTTGAGATACATAGAAAAATAGTTAATAATAGAGCTAGTTACTTGTTTCTTCAATGTTAGTTATAAAAACAGAAATTTAAAGTATTCTTGCATGAAAAATAATCTTTTCAATTTTGTCATAGAAAATTTCAGGTCATTCAATTTCCTGGAACAAACCTAATTTGAAAAATATGTTACAGTTTTTTCTTTAGGAGTTAACTTAGTAACCGTGTCCATCACACTATTTAGTGTCTAGAAAGGTGTTATAAGCTAGTGAGTTTTCTTAGGAAATGATGGAAGTCAGGGAGGTTCATGGACTCTACCTTCTAAGATGAGGAACTCCATAAGGAACAATTTTCCAAATCCTTCTTTTGACTGCTTATGTAGGAGCGTTTTAGAGTCATATGTATTGTAATGGAGAAAAACAATGGGAAGGAAAGAGAAGTGTCTCCTTTATCCTCACTGTCTATATTAGGTGAATTTGAGCTGTGTTTTCTTAAGTGGGAACTTCCACTGGACATTTGCAAGTTCCATTTTCTTTTGTTGTTAGTCATTTTATGTGCTAATGTTTTCCACTCTGGGTCTTTTGACCTTTTTCATTTGTTAAACTGTGTAACTACACTATCACCTTTAACCTTTCTCCCACTGTTTCAGGGTATTTGGGCTATGCCCATTCTAACTTTTTCATGTTGGAAGGGGCTGTCGATAATATGGGATAGAGGGGGTGGAACTAGTTGATGTTCTGGAGAGGCTGGCTCCTCTGCATTTCAAAACCTGTCTGGTCCAGGGACCCATCTAGGTTTCTAGAAAGTTAACCTAGTGCATGGAACCTTTGTAGAATCTTATATAACACCCTAGGTGTTCTTTAGGATTGGCAGGAATGGTTTTGGTTTTGGTTTGGCAAGTTACAATAGGTAGCAATGTCTAATTGAAGCTTGTGTACGAGTGATCTTCAGAGCATCATCTCAACTCTATTTGAACTCTCTCAGCCACTGACATCTTATTTGTTACACTTCTTTTCCCCCTCTTTGTCAGGATGGCAGTGTTGATTCTATGGTGCCAGGGTCAGGCTCTTCCCTGGGAGTCATCTTCCACGGTGCCAGAGAAGTTTTCATATCTGGATGTTATGTCCCACATAGAGGGGAAGGCAATGGTTTTACTTGCAGAGTTGGTCTTAGGGAGAGAGGAGCTACATACATCTGAGCCATGAAAGAGATCCCTGGACATGACTCTTAGGCATAGGTATGCTATGCACTTAACCTTTTTGACTTATCTCTAAACAATGACTGCAGAATCTACTGGATCCATTAAATGCCTAGAATTGGTAAAAAAAAAATAGTGTAACTGTATTCAGTGATTGCTGATATTGACATTTGATAGACATTTCCTAAGTTTATAACATTTACTACCCCAGAACTCTCTATTTAGGGAATGGATTGGATTAGGTAAAGCTGTTCATGACTATTTGATCTGTAAGTTGTATGTGATGACTAATAACAATTAAGCTTGGTGTCCTCAGAATAATTTTTACCAATTTATCAGTGTTACTCTGTGTGGGGCCTGTGAAATTTAAAAACAGACATACTCTATTTCTTATTATTTATGCTTTATCATCCATCTTTCTTCAATATAGACCCGTCATGTCAGTGCTCTCACTGATTTGTTTTTGCATTTATCAGCACATGGTGAATTTCATGAGCTTTTAAAATGTGAACAATGAGAAGTTATTTCAGCATGATTTTATCCTTTGTGTTATAGGGCATAGAACTCCTATTTAGACCCTTTTGTTGTGTGTAGGAGGAGGAGGGGGTGGATAGGAGTTGATGTTACTTCCTATTACTTTAGTATAAAATTATGTGATCAAATGGATTTCTTCCATTGTTCCCTTTGCCAAAATGTTGTTAGGGGGATAAACCTGTTCCTTTTGGTTTTGGTAAATGGAGCCATGGGTGTAATGTTTGCCCCAAATCTGTTAATATTAGCCTGTTGTAGAAAAATCCTTTTGAATTTAGTGGGCTCTAGAGTAACTCAGTTGATCTTTAGGTGATTAAAAAAAAAAAGCATTATTTGGGTAGATTACTATAGCTCATATTTATGTTAAATTTCTATGATTGTTACTATTTTTTATTAAAATTTAATATATAATATGGTATGTCTTTGTAATACACAGCGAAAAATTTGCAAATCTTACATTTGTATAGCATAGCATAGTTTAGAAAGTACTTTCATGCCTTTTATTCTGTTCATCTTTACCATAACTCTGTGGTGTGATTATTATTATTCATGTTTTTTTTTACATGCAAAAACTGAAGCTCATTTCTTATCATTTGGCTAGTAAATGACAGCCTTATCCCTGGGTCTTCTGACTCTATGGTGGTCTATTCACAATATAGCAAGTTTCTTGAAAAATGGTTTTGCTTTTAGTGAGGTTTGAAGAACTTAATTACTTTAAAATATGAGACAGAATTTAAGTTTTGTGGAGGAGCGTCAATATGTTTTAACTCTTTCTTTCTTGTTTTAGCCTGAACACACCACCTGGAACTAAAATTAAGCTCTCAGGCATTATTGACATTAAAAATGGATTCCTGCTCTTGAATGACTCTAACACAACAGTTCTTGGTGGTGAAGTGGAGCACCTTATTGAAAAATGGGAATTGCAGAGAGTAAGTGTAAACTAAGAAGAATGGTTTGAACTTTTAAAACACCGTCTTCATTGTATTCTCCATTCTTTTTAAATGAAATCTTCTCATAATAAATAGGAAAATTAGTCTTTTGTGTCATGTTTGAGAAGAACAGAACTTAGTGACCTTTAGATCACTTTTTCTAAGTATACTGTTCCTCTAAAACAGATGTTACTTTTCAGTATTTAGTACATATTTTTTAATATTGTACTTTACTGACAAATTTTCATAATTGTCAAAATACCGGTTATAAGCTATGTGTAATCTATCTGTGTAGAATTCTTCTTGCCAAAGATAAGTGTTTGTGTATTTACTGAACGTAATGTCTAGCTGCTAAGACAAATTTCATACGAGTTTGCTTAACAACAGTTGTTTATTGGTTCATGGTTTCAGGGGTTAGAAGGCATGTTTCCTCCAAGGGTAGGTATCTTCTGGCTAGCAAGTCTTTGGGGTTCCTAGACTTTTCCGTCACATGGCAGTGTATATGGTGATGTCTTCTCCTTTCTGCTCCATGTTCCATTGACTTCTAGCTTCTGGTTGCTTCCCTTGGCTTTTCTCTTATTTGAAGACATTATGCGCCCTTAAACTTGTCTGTTGTGTAAAATTAGCAAAGGACCGACCTAGCAATATTTCAAGCTTTTGGTATTTTATGATGCTTTACTCTTTCCTATTTTCTTAGTTTGGGGGATAAATGGATAAGGAGATTTAAGTACATTTTTATTCCTTGTTACTCATTCCTTAAAATATTAATGTGCTATATTTTGAGTTGCTGTAATATGGAATATAGTATTATGCCCCATAGTTACATTGTTTAATTAAAAATGGCACAAAGGCAAATAATTCAGAAGTAGCTTAATCATTTTACATGATATCTTATCTATTTTACATAGCTAGCCAAGTTTATGAAGTTGAATATTCTACCTATTTTATATGATCCTTTCATAAGTTGTTCTGTTGTACTTTTCTTATTCTTAAAGATTGTAAATGTGTGATAAATGTTCTTAAGTCAAAGCCTTATACAATTTCCCACAACCCAACCAGAACTGCCAGCTATAAAGTCAGTTAATCATTCTGAGCTTCCTCTCTCCCTCTGATATACACATATATACAGACACAAGTGTATACATACACACTCATACAGGTTAGTTGTACTTTGATAGTTGTCCCTAAAGTGTTGTATTATATGTCTGCATCTTGTTTCCTGAAAGCCATGTTAGTATTTCTTGTTAGGGGGTGATAACAAACTACTTTTAAAATAATTTAAAAGCATATTAATATGATTATAGTTTCCTTTGATTTTTATAGTTTTGATTTGGTAACCATAGCAGTATAGGAACGATGGAGAGGTAATTTACTTGAGCATCTGGCAAGTGGATGATCCCTACACAAATGTACAGGTAGAAATCATAAACCATAGAGTTAATTTTGGAAGTAATGGAACTCTAAACGTTCTTATAAAATAAATAAGGAATGAGAAACTACATGCAGATGTTTTGGCTGTAGCAAACTGAATAGAGAAAGGTGAAGTAAAGAAAAAAAATTCAGCGTTAAGTGTTTTGAATGTTTGACAAAAGGTAGGTTCTATGGGTGTTCCATAAAAGATAGAATTTCCAAAGTACTATAATTCTGTAACATTTTAGTGTCCCTGAATGACAAATCCATTTTGCTTCGTGCTTTCTCTTTATATGTAGACTAATTTTCACTTTGAGTTTTTCAACTACTGTATATTTTTACTTAGATTAGCTAATTCTCATTAATATATTAATGCTGTTTTTCTTCCTGCAGAAAATGTAATAGTGTTCTTTTTTTTTTTTTCCTATTACCTTCTTTACACATTATCTCCTCAATTATTTAATTACATCTCCTTTCTTTCCCCCCTGGGTTCCCTGCATTGTTTTTGTTTATATACTAACTTTTGCTTAATTCTCTCTTCTTATTCTTTGGTTTCTTTGGCTTAAAAAAAGAAATATGACTAATAGTATATTAACAAATAGCTACTTTTATTAGGTATCTTTAGCCTGGCATTTTACTGTGTTGTACTTTGCATACGTTATTTCTTTTACATGAAATGGATACATATCTTCATTTTATAAATGAAGAAATAAGAGTTTGGTTTCAAACCTAGGTGTATTGTATTTCAAAATCTACAATTCTTGTAACATAGCTCTCATCTGTCAGGTACATTTTTTTAGGTGTGTTCTTAAATACCTATATGTCTATCATTTTTTTATTTTTAAACTTTTTTTTATTGTGAAATATAACATAGGTACAAAAAAGAAATAGATTTCCAAGAACATTTTAATAAGTAGTTATTGAACAGATTTTAAAGTTTGGTTTGGGTTATAGTTCCATGATTTTTCATTTTTTCTTGTAGTTGCTCCATGACACTGGACACCAAAGGAAATACCAGTATAATGATTCACCAGTCATACTCATTTGTTAAATCCTATTTTCTGTTATATTCCTCCTTTTGAAGTGCTTTAATCAGAAAAGGATATTGAATTTTGTCAAATGATTTTTCAGCATCAATCGAGATGATCATGTGATTTTTCCCTTTCAATTTGTTAATGTGCTATATTACATTAATGGATTTTCTTGTGTGTAACCATCCTTGCATTCCTGTTATAAACCTCACTTGATTGTAGTATATAATTCTTTTAATATGTTGTTGGATTTAATTTGCTAGTATTTTCTTTTTTGTTTTTTTCCAGTCAGTTTGTGTTTTATTGACACCTTGATTCTCAGGTCTTGACTGCATATTTTCGAAGTGGGTACAACTGCTCCCGCTGCTGCTGTTTTTTTTGTCTTCAGGTTTTCTTCATGTTTACTGAACTTATGGTGCATGGCATGTTTTTTCTTGGGCTGCAGATCCTGGGGCTTATACTTCTTGCTCTTGTAGAACTTCCTGAAGTTCTCTTTCTGAGTCTGGTTAATGACGGTAAGAACACGGGCAATGGACTTGTGGACAACTCAGATCTTGGAAAGCTTGGATGCCGCGCCGCCTGTCATCTTCTCAAACAGTCAACTTTGGGTTTATTGAGTCTCTCCATTGTTCTTTTGTTCTCCTATTCATTTAACTCAGCTATAATCTTTGTTATTTCCTCTCTTCTCTTTGCTTTGGGGTTAATTTGCTGTTCTTTCTCAGGTTCATCCAGATGAGCAGTTAAGTTGTTGATTTTTGCTTTTTTTTGTTTTTTTAATATAGGCATTTAGGGCAATAAATTTCCTTCTCAACACAGCCATTGCTACATCCTGTAAGTTCTGATATGTTGTATACTCATTTTCATTCGTGTCCAGACAGTTACCAATTTCTGTAGCCATTTCTTTTTTGGCCCACTGGTTGTTTAAGAGTGTGTTATTTACTCTCCATATATTTGTGAAAGTTTTCGTTCTTTGGTGGTTGTTGATTTCTAGCTTCATTCCACTGTGATCAGAGGAAGTATTTTGAATAATTTCTATGTTTTTAAATTTATAAAGACCTGTTTTGTGTGCCAGCTTATGATTTATCCTGGAGAATGTTCCATGAGCACTGGAGAAGGATGTATATCATGGTATCTCAGGGTATAATGATGTATATATGTCTTTTAGGTCTAATTCATTCATCAAATTGTTTAAGTTGTCTATTTCCTTGTTGTTTCTCTATCTGGTTCTGTCCATAGAGGAGAATAGTGTATTGAACTTTCCTACTATTACTGTTGAAACATCTATTGCTACCTTCAGTTTTGCCAATGTTTGTCTCATTTACTTTGGATCTCCTTGATTGGAAGCATAAACATTTATGATTGTAATTTCTTTTTGCTGAATTGCCCCTTGTATTAATATATAGTGTCCTTCTTTGTCTCTTATGATATCTTTACATTAAAAGTCTATTTTGTCTGATATTAGTATAGCTACTCCTGCTTCCTTTTGGTTCCATCTTGTGTGGAACATTTTTTTTCCATCCTTTCACTTTCAATCTATTTGTATCCTTGTGTTGAAGATGAGTCTCTTGTAAGCAGCATATAACTGGATTATATTTCTTAATCCATTCTGCCTGCCAGTTTCTTTTATTTGGTAAGTTTAGTCTGTTAACACTCAAAGTTGTTACTGTAAAGGCATTTCTTGAATCTACCATCTTATCCTTTGGATTTTATTTGTCAGCTTTTCATATTCTTTTCCCTCTTTCTGTTCTTATCCTTTAATTACCCTTGTTTCTCTTCAGTTCTGTGCCTCCTCCAGACCTCCCTCATCTGTCTGTTTTTTTTGTTTTTCCAGCCACAGAACTCCTTTTAGTATTCTTGTAGGACTGGTGTCTTTTTACAAATTCTCTCAGCATTGGTTTGTTTAGGAAAATTTTCATCTCTTCTTCACTTTTGAAGGACAATTTGGTTAGTCTGAATTCTTGGCTGGAAGTTTTTCTTTTTCAGGATCTTAAATGTATCATTCTCATCTCCATAGTACCAGTTGAGTAGTCCAAACTCAGTCTTGTGTGGTTTCCCTTGCATGTAGTAGTTTGTTTTCTGTTGCTGTTTTCAGGATTTTCTGGTTCTCTGCAACATTTGACAGATTGATTAGTATGTGTCTTGGGGAAGGCCTATTTTGATTTATTCCATTTGAAGTTTGTTGGGCTTCTTTGATTTGCATATTATATCTTTTATAAGGGTTGGGAAATTTTCCGCATTATATCCTGAACTAATCTTCCTAGCCCTTTATTCTTCTCTTTTCCTTCTATGACACTGATGATTCTTAAATTTGTGTGCTTTCTTTTGTCCATTATTTACTTGAGATCCAATTCTAGTTTTTCCATCTTTTTTTGTCATTTGCTCTTTTGTGTGTCCTAAATCACTTGTCCTGCCTTCAAGTTCGCTTAGTTTTTCTTTCTCTTCCTCAAATCTGGTGTTTTGTGTTTCTAGTATATTTTTTATTTGGTCTACAGCATCTTTAATCTCTGTGATATCTGCTATTTTTCTATTTATTCTTTCAAATTCCTCTTTATGCACGTCTCATGTCTTTGATCTCCTTTAAGTCTCCTCTGATGTTTTAACTTGATCATTAGGCTGGACTATATCTGTCTGCATTTTCATATGCTTAGTGATCTTCTGTTGCCTTCTAGGCATGTAAATATCTTGAATAGGGTTACTTTGAAGTTGACTTTCTTCAGTAGTCTAAAGTTTTGTATTTGTGGGATGGGTGTGGAGCAGGATGTGGGGTGTGAGGTGGGGCACAACAGTGCGGTTACAGGTTGCAGTGCAGGTATAGGCATAGGTTGGTGCCTTTGAGCTTGTGGCGCAGGGATGTAGGTGTGGGGTACAATGCAGGCAAGCCTTGGAGCGTAGGAGCAAGTGGCATAGGAGGCACAGAGGTAGGGTGTGGTGGGAACTGGATGGGGGTAGCTGTGTTTAGGCATGGGGGCTTGTGTGCAGGCAGGTTGTGAGTGGGCTCAGGAAGCGTGGGGGTTGTGGATATCAGTGTGTGAGGTACAGGACACAGAGGCTAGGGCATAGGGAGAGCAGAGTGCAGATGTGTCGTTGTGCAGGATGAGGGGTCTCGGGGGACCTGGTTGGGGATGTGTGAGTGTGCAGGGATGCAGCACAGGTTGCAGGGTTGTCAGATGTGGGTCAGGAGTGAGTGATGTCAGGTGGGCAGGGCCCTGTAATGGGTGCACAGGTACAGGGCTGTGGGACAAGGGTACATGCATGTGCAGGGCAGGGGCTGTGTGGCACACATGCACATGTGAGCACCTGCCAGGGGCAGGAGGAGGGTGCTTTTGCTGGGGGTTGGGGTTAGGTTGTTCACGTATGCAGTGTAGGAGGGATGGGGTCTAGCCATCAAGAGGTTGGTGCATGGATGTGCATGTGTGCAATTATGGATGTGCATGTGTGCAGTTCTGGGGGTCAGGGCCCTGGTGTGCATGTGTGCAGAGCTTAGGGGCAGCAGAACGGGTTTGTACTTGTGTGGGTTGGGGATGGGTGTGATCCAGATGGGCAGTTAAGTACTTGCCCAGAGATGGAGGGGCATGGCAAGTGTGGCTGATGTGTACATGTCTGGGGGACCTGAATATTGCTGTTATGTGTGCATAGGCCTCAGGGAGCATGGAGTGTGGTTGCATGACTGTATGGATGGGCGATGTGTGTGACCCAGGTATGAAGGGAGGGAGAGGGTGGTTAAGGGGCTGGGCACAGGTATGTGGGTGTTGGGAGGAGTGGGGCAAGACTGCGCTTGCATAGGAGAGGTGAATTGATCTGGGGCAGGCATCTTTGTGTGCACTTGGCGGGGGTGTTGGGTGGGGATGCACTGGAGCAGGGCGGGATGGGTGCGCTTGTAGCACAGTAGAGGCAGTCGGTGATGAGGTTCAGGTGTGGGGGGAGTTGCAGGATGGGAGCAGCATGTGTGAGTGTAGTATGTTCAAGGAATGTAGCTTGGCTTACTTCCTTGTTCCCGTCTACCCATCCATATACTCCTGAGGGCTCTGGCCTCCATTTGGAAAGGGATGCATTAGGCTGTTTGCACTAGCTGGACAGTCTTTGGTTCTCTGTGTTTCAGTTCTGCAGCTGTGCAACCATGGCCTCTCTATGTTGTGTAGAAGACCCTCCCCATTCACTTATACCCTGGAATCACTATCCCAGTCGTTTTTCTGTCACTTCTCCAGTTGTTCCTTAGAGCAGGGAGAACTCAACCTATCCTATTCTGCCATCTTCCCAAAACTGTCAAAACTTTTTTTTTTATTTTAATTTTTTTCTAAGTGTAATTGTCTCACAATATAGAGGAGATTTTAAAAAATTCATATTATCTTTTTGCAAGATTAGAAAAGCTATTTTTTGCCCTGTTGCATCTGAAAATAGCATCTTTATATTTTGTTTTAAGGACATTTGGGCAGAAAGAAAAATTATTTTTTCAGGAATCTGCTCTTTCACAATTCTAAAGCACAATGTTGAAAAAAGTTTAGGCTACTCTTCTTTCTTCGGTGGGCATAATTCATATATATTGTGTTGAACTTGAATCTTTTTTATAAGATTGAAAACAGACGTCTAAGTAAAGCAATGATTAATATATTTTTCAAAATACTGTTATGAATTATCAAGAATGTGACAGAAACATCCTTAGATTTGAATTTCCAGATACCCTGCTAATGGATGGAGCAGAATGGGAGAGACTTCAGAATATAGAAGCATGCACATGTTGGCTGAGTCTTCACAATAAGCAGAATTCTGCTGGTTAGACTGGAGTTAGTTCATCCTTGAAGTTGTTGATGGGCAGAATTTGAGAAAATTCTTTAAAAAATGTAGCTAGTGGACACTTTGGAAGGGTATTGGTGAGTAACTTTTTATTTTGCTCAATAGGGTTATAAGGCTGGCAGTTTGGAAAAATACATATCGTGCATGTGGATGTCAGGGAAGATTTGATATTGTCTCTTAAGATGTCTTTGGGAAACACAGGGAAGCTTGGACTGGATGCGATTAGGTGGCTCCTAATTGTGATAGAATGCAATGCTGTGCTCTTACTGTATTTGCAGCATTGCCAACTAAGCACATGGCAATCATTTCTTTTCTGAGATTGTTCCGTTTATTAGGTATTAACTCTGGTCTTTTATCCTTTCTAAGAAGTGAGAACGATAGTGAGACCTTGAAATATTTTCTTTAGAAGAATATCATATAATGCTATATATACTATTTATTTGTTAAGGGAATACATACTGTGTGTTTCGTTTTTAGGCCATATTATTTTTGATGTTTATGAATTTTTAAATCTACCCTAACACTTCTGTTCAAAATGATATATTCAATATTTTGCCTTTTTTTTTTCCCTTGGCAGTTGTGACTTTATCAAGTTATGTGTATATATAAAGTATATGTTTTCTCTCAGGCTGCTGTCTCTCCTTCTTCATATTCCAGACATAGTCCACGCTATTCCTATAGGATTTTCCTATATACTTTTTTTTTTAAATTTTTTTATTAATCAAAAAAAAAGAAAAGAAATTAACACAACATTTAGAAATCATTCCATTCTACAAATGCACTCAGTAATTCTTAGTATCATCACATAGATGTATGATCATCATTTCTTAGTACATTTGCATCGATTTAGGAAAAGAACTAGCAAAACAGCAGAAAAAGATATAGAATGTTAATATAGAGAAGAGAATTAAAATAATAATACTAATAAAATATATATATATATAAAAAGGAAAAAGAAAAAAACAAAAACAAAAGATACAAACACACAAACAAAGAAACAAAAAACCATATTTCAGGTGCAGCTTCATTCAGTGTTCCAACCTAGTTACATTACACTTAGGTATTATTGTGCTGTCCATTTTTGAGTTTTTGTATCTAGTCCTGTTGCACAGTCTGTATCCCTTCAGCTCCAATTACCCATTATCTTACCCTGTTTCTAACTCCTGCTGGTCTCTGTTACCAATGATATATTCCAAGCTGATTCTTGAATGTCGGTTCGCATCAGTGGGACCTTACAGTATTTGTCCTTTAGTTTTGGGCTAGACTCACTCAGCATAATGTTCTCTAGGTCCATCCATGTTATTACATGCTTCATAAGTTTAGTCTGTCTTAAAGCTGCATAATATTCCATCGTAGGTATACGCCACAGTTTGTTTAGCCACTCGTCTGTTGATGAACATTTTGGCTGTTTCCATCTCTTTGCAATTGTAGATAATGCTGCTATAAACAGTGGTGTGCAAATGTCCGTCTGTGTATTTGCCCTTAAGTCCTTTGAGTAGATACCTAGCAATGATATTGCTGGGTCGTAATCCATTCTGCCATTCTACGTCTTTTGATTGGGAAATTCAGTCCATTAACTTTTAGTATTATTACTGTTTGGATAATATTTTCCTCTACCATTTTGGCTTTTGTATTATATATATCATATCTGATTTTCCTTCTTTCTACACTTTACTCCATACCTCTCTCTTCTGTCTTTTCGTATCTGACTCTAGTGCTCCCTTTAGTATTTCTTGCAGAGCTGGTCTCTTGGTCACAAATTCTCTCAGTGACTTTTTGTCTATAAATGTTTTAATTTCTCCTTCATTTTTGAAGGACAATTTTGCTGGATATAGGAGTCTTGGTTGGCAGTTTTTCTCTTTAGTAATTTAAATATATCATCCCACTGTCTTCTAGCTTCCATGGTTTCTGCTGAGAAATCTACACATAGTCTTATTGGGTTTCCCTTGTATGTGACAGATTGTTTTTCTCTTGCTGCTTTCAAGATCCTCTCTTTCTCTTTGACCTCTGACATTCTAACTAGTAAGTGTCTTGGAGAACGCCTATTTGGGTCTATTCTCTTTGGGGTGCGCTGCACTTCTTGGATCTGTAAATTTAGGTCTTTCATAAGAGTTGGGAAATTTTCAGTGATAATTTCTTCCATTAGTTTTTCTCCTCCTTTTCCCTTCTCTTCTCCTTCTGGGACACCCACAACACGTATATTTGTGCGCTTCATATTGTCATTCAGTTCCCTGATCCCCTGCTCAAGTTTTTCCATTCTTTTCCCTATAGTTTCTGTTTCTTTTTGGAATTCAGATGTTCCATCCTCCAGTTCACTAATTGTAGCTTCTGTCTCTTTAGATCTACCATTGTAGATATCCATTGTTTTTTCCATTTTTTCTTCTTTGTCCTTCACTCCCATAAGTTCTGTGATTTGTTTTTTCAGATTTTCTATTTCTTCTTTTTGTTCAGGCCATGTCTTCTTCATGTCCTCCCTCAATTTATTGATTTGATTTTTGAAGAGTTTTTCCATTTCTGTTCGTATATTCAGCATTAGTTGTCTCAGCTCCTGTATCTCATTTGAACTATTGGTTTGTTCCTTTGACTGGGTCATATCTTCAATTTTCCAAGCGTCATCCATTATCTTCTGCTGGTGTCTGGGCATTTGATCAGATTTCCCTGGGTGTGGGACCCAGCTGGTTGAAAGGTTTTTCTGTGAAATCTCTGGGCTCTGTTTTTCTTTTCCTGCCCAGTAGGTGGCGCTCGTGGCGCTTGTCTGTCTGCACGGCAGTCGGCCGGGAAACCGCGCGTGGAGGGGGGGGTCGCTGGCCGCCGCGGCTTGGGAGAGTGCCAGTCCTAATTGCCCAGCTGGCCCAAAACGCCAAGCGTGGCGGGAGGGCCCCGCTATCCAACGTTCCCAGTCAGACCAGGGAGCCACGTGCGTGGAGGGGACCCCAGTTGCCAGCCGCCCCAGCCGGGAAAACGCGCGCCCCTCGGGTATCTCACCGCAGCAGATTCTCCCTGCCCGTTCAGCTGTTCCAGAATGGGGTACGCTGTCTTTTTGGTCTCTGTCGTGACTCCGGGAGCTGTTTCGTATTGTTTCTGTTACTTTAGTTGCTTTTCTGGAGGAGGAACTAAGACCGGCGCGTCTTACTAAGCCGCCATCTTCTCCCTTCCTTCCTATATACTTTTTCCTTTTGCTAGGAATATTTCTCTGGTTTACCCCTCACCCACTCCTACCAGCTAACCACTACTAATTTTTCAGATTTCCCCTCAACTGTCACATACTCAGGGAAGCTTTCCTCTACCCCATAGGTTGGGTTAGGGTTTCCTATTGTATATTTTCTGTACTTTTCCATTGAGCACTCATCATATTTTTAATTACTTGTATAGTGTGTTTCTTGTTTGGTACAGTTAGAGGAAAAAGTTTGAGAAGAAATGATAATGTAGAAATAGAATTATAAGATTATAGTGTTCTGAAAACTTAGAGAAAATAAATTTTAAAAATAACTTAATGACAGATGCTGTGTAAAATGGATTAGGTAAATACTGATATGTGGCTCTGAGTTTTGGAAACTAAGTTGTTATTGGTCACATTAGCTAATGAACATTTTCATTCAGGAATTAAAGGTAGAAAGCAGATTTCAGAGAGAACTGAATACACCTTTGTGTTAGTTAGATTCAGTTGTCAACTTGGCCAGGTGAGCATACCTAGTCTTGTTGCTGCGGAGATAAGCCAATGGTACGTGAACCTCATCTGTTGCTAATTACATCTGCAGTCGGCTAGGAGGTGTGTCTGCTGCAATGAGTGATGTTTGACTTCATTGGCTGGTGCTTAAATGAGAGAACACAATGTAGCACAGTCTAGCAGCTCGGCATTCCTCATCTCAGCACTTGCAGCTCAGCCCAGGCCTTTGGAGATGGAGAAAGAAGTCACCCCGGGGAAAGTTGTTGGAACCCAGGGGCCTGGAGAGAAGACCGGCAGAGAGCATCCTGTGCCTTCCATGTAAGAAAGAACCTCAGTGGAAAGTTAGCTGCCTTTCCTCTGAAGAACCAACAAAATAAATCCCCTTTTATTAAAAGCCAATCCATCTCTGATGTGTTGCATTCTGACAGCTAGCAAACTAGAACAACCTTGTACAAGCCTCTTATTTGAAAAATATGGATTAGAAAGGGAGAAAAGAGAATATGATTGGTAGAAAGGAGAAACTTTTTTAAAAAAAAAGCAGAAAAAAAAAACTCATACATACCATACCCCTTACCCCTGCCTCTCATTGATCACTAGTATTTCCCTTCTACCCAATTTATTTTAACATTTGTTCCCCCTATTATTTATTTATTTTTAACCCATATTTTTACACATCTTTCCATACCATAGATAAAAGAAGCAGCAGAACAAGGTTTTCACAATCATACAGTCACTTTGCAAAAGCTTTATCATTATACAATCATCTTAAAGAAATATGGCTCCTGGAACATAGCTCTACAGTTTCAGGCACTTCTCTCTAGCCTCTCTAATATACCTCAAACTAAAAACGAGTTTTCTATATAATGCATAAGAATATCCTCCAGGATAACCTCTCGACTCTATTTGAAATCTCTCATCCGCTGACACTTTGTCTCATTTCTCTCTTCCCCTTTCAATTGAGAAGGTTTTCTCAATGCCTTGATGCTGAGTCCCAGCTCATTCTAAGATTTCTGTCCCACGTTGCCAGGGAGGTTTACACCCCTGGGAGTCAAGTCCCACCTAGAGATGGGGAGGGCAGTGAGTTTGCTTGTCGTGTTGGCTGAGAGATAGGCCACATCTGAGCAACAAAAGAGGTTCTCTGGGGGTGACTCTTAGACCTAATTTTAAGTAGGCTTAGCCTATCCTTTGTGGGGATAAGTTTCATATGAACAAACCACAAGATTGAGGTTCAACTTATTGATTTTGTTGTCCTCACTGCTTGCGAGAGTATCAGACCTTCTCCACACGGGGAAGTTGAATTTTCCCTCTTTTTCATCATTCCCTCAAGGGGACTTTGCAAATACATTTTTTTTTTTTGGTATGGTCAGGCAGCGGTAATCGAACCCGGGTTTCTGGCATGGCAGACAAGAACTCTGCCTGCTGAGCCACTGTGGCTCACCCTGCAAATACATTTTTATTCACTGTTCAAATCACTCTGGGATTTATCAGGGCATCACTCTGGACAAACCTACAAAATCTCGTGCCCTATTCAAGGTTCCATATATTTATGGTGTTCAGTTAAACTGTCCATATAAGTTATATTAGGAGATGCACTAGTCAAAATATAAATTTTGTACCAAATAAACATTTTTTGCGTTGTCTTACACATAAGTTAAAGTTTTAAAATATGAATTACCATCTATTTTCAGTACCCTGCAATATTAGCATTCCTTTGTTCTTCCTCTTGCAAAAACAATATTTAATTTGTACATTTTGTCACTGTCATTGTACACTCTAGGCATTCCTAGATTTATATCATCTCAGTCTTTATCGTCTGTCTTTCCTTCTGATTTTGTTTGTGCCCCCAGCCCTCCTCCCTCTGTCGTCCTCACATTCAGCTTCATTCAGTGTACTTATATTACGGTGCTACAATCAGGTAGTATTGTGCTATCCATTTTTGAATTTTTACTATCAGTTCTATTGCACAGTCTGTGTCCCTTCAGCTCCAGTTACCCAATATCAGTATGTTTAAGGGAGTTTTTGTAAGAATGTACTAGAAAAAATAATAAATTTAATATAATAAAATTTTGGTTACTTTTTTTTTTTAATGTATTTTTTTTTATTAATTAAAAAAAGAATTAACAAAACAATTAGAAATCATTCCAATCTACATGTACAATCAGTAATTCTTAATAAAATCACATAGTTGCATATTCATCATTTCTTAGTACATTTGCATCGATTTAGAAAAAGAAATAAAAAGACAACAGAATAAGAATTAAAACAATAATAGAAAGAAAAAAAAACAAAAAAAACAAAAACAAAAAACCTATACCTCACATGCAGCTTCATTCAGTGTTTTAACATAATTGCATTACAATTGGGTAGTATTGTGCTGTCCATTTCTGAGTTTTTCTATCCAGTCCCGTTGTACAGTCTGTATCCCTTCATCTCCAATTATCCCTTCTCTTTTTTTTTTTTTTTTTTAATTAACGGAAAAAAAGAAATTAACCCAACATTTAGAGATCATACCATTCTACACATGCAATCATTAATTCTTAACATCATCACATAGATGCATGATCATCATTTCTTAGTACATTTGCATTGGTTTAGAAGAACTAGCAACATAACCGAAAAAGATATAGATTGTTAATATAGAGAAAAAAATAAAAGTAATAATAGTAAAATCAAAACAAAACAAAACAAAACAAAACAAAAACCTATAGCTCAGATGCAGCTTCATTCAGTGTTTTAACATGATTACTTTACAATTAGGTATTATTGTGCTGTCCATTTTTGAGTTTTTGTATCTAGTCCTGTTGCACAGTCTGTATCCCTTCAGCTTCAATTACCCATTGTCTTACCCTGTTTCTAACTCCTGCTGAACTCTGTTACCAATGACATATTTCAAGTTTATTCTCGAATGTCCGTTCACATCAGTGGGACCATACAGTATTTGTCCTTTAGTTTTTGGCTGGATTCACTCAGCATAATATTCTCTAGGTCCATCCATGTTATTACATGGTTCATAAGTTTATCTTGTCTTAAAGCTGCATAATATTCCATCGTATGTATATACCACAGTTTGTTTAGCCACTCTTCTGTTGATGGAGATTTTGGCTGTTTCCATCTCTTTGCAATTGTAAATAATGCTGCTATAAACATTGGTGTGCAAATGTCCGTTTGTGTCTTTGCCCTTAAGTCCTTTGAGTAGATACCTAGCAATGGTATTGCTGGGTCGTATGGCAATTCTATATTCAGCTTTTTGAGGAACCGCCAAACTGCCTTCCACAGTGGTTGCACCCTTTGACATTCCCACCAACAGTGGATAAGTGTGCCTCTTTCTCCGCATCCTCTCCAGCAGTTGTCATTTTCTGTTTTGTTGATAATGGCCATTCTGGTGGGTGTGAGATGATATCTCATTGTGGTTTTGATTTGCATTTCTCTAATGGCCAGGGACATTGAGCATCTCTTCATGTGCCTTTTGGCCATTTGTATTTCCTCTTCTGAGAGGTGTCTGTTCAAGTCTTTTTCCCATTTTGTAATTGGGTTGGCTGTCTTTTTGTTGTTGAGATGAACAATCTCTTTATAAATTCTGGATACTAGACCTTTATCTGATATATCATTTCCAAATATTGTCTCCCATTGTGAAGGCTGTCTTTCTACTTTCTTGATGAAGTTCTTTGATGCACAAAAGTGTTTAATTTTGAGGAGTTCCCATTTATTTATTTCCTTCTTCAGTGCTCTTGCTTTAGGTTTAAGGTCCATAAAACCGCCTCCAGTTGTAAGATCCATAAGATATCTCCCAACATTTTCCTCTAACTGTTTTATGGTCTTAGACCTAATGTTTAGATCTTTGATCCATTTTGAGTTAACTTTTGTATAGGGTGTGAGAGATGGGTCTTCTTTCATTCTTTTGCATATGGATATCCAGTTCTCTAGGCACCATTTATTGAAGAGACTGCTCTGTCCCAGGTGAGTTGGCTTGACTGCCTTATCAAAGATCAAATGTCCATAGATGAGAGGGTCTATATCTGAGCACTCTATTCGATTCCATTGGTTGATATATCTATCTTTATGCCAATACCATGCTGTTTTGACCACTGTGGCTTCATAATATGCCTTAAAGTCAGGCAGCGCGAGACCTCCAGCTTCGTTTTTTTTCCTCAAGATGTTTTTAGCAATTCGGGGCACCTTGCCCTTCCAGATAAATTTGCTTATTGGTTTTTCTATTTCTGAAAAATAAGTTGTTGGGATTTTGATTGGTATTGCATTGAATCTGTAAATCAATTTAGGTAGGATTGACATCTTAACTATATTTAGTCTTCCAATCCATGAACACGGTATGCCCTTCCATCTATTTAGGTCTCCTGTGATTTCTTTTAGCAGTTTTTTGTAGTTTTCTTTATATAGGTTTTTTGTCTCTTTAGTTAAATTTATTCCTAGGTATTTTATTCTTTTAGTTGCAATTGTAAATGGGATTCGTTTCTTGATTTCCCCCTCAGCTTGTTCATTACTAGTGTATAGAAATGCTACAGATTTTTGAATGTTGATCTTGTAACCTGCTACTTTGCTGTACTCATTTATTAGCTCTAGTAGTTTTGTTGTGGATTTTTCCGGGTTTTCGATGTATAGTATCATATCGTCTGCAAACAGTGATAGTTTTACTTCTTCCTTTCCAATTTTGATGCCTTGTATTTCTTTTTCTTGTCTAATTGCTCTGGCTAGAACTTCCAACACAATGTTGAATAACAGTGGTGATAGTGGACATCCTTGTCTTGTTCCTGATCTTAGGGGGAAAGTTTTCAGTTTTTCCCCATTGAGGATGATATTAGCTGTGGGTTTTTCATATATTCCCTCTATCATTTTAAGGAAGTTCCCTTGTATTCCTATCTTTTGAAGTGTTTTCAACAGGAAAGGATGTTGAATCTTGTCGAATGCCTTCTCTGCATCAATTGAGATGATCATGTGATTTTTCTGCTTTGATTTGTTGATATGGTAATTGATTTTCTTATGTTGAACCATCCTTGCATACCTGGGATGAATCCTACTTGGTCATGATGTATAATTCTTTTAATGTGTTGTTGGATACGATTTGCTAGAATTTTATTGAGGATTTTTGCATCTGTATTCATTAGAGAGATTGGTCTGTAGTTTTCTTTTTTTGTAATATCTTTGCCTGGTTTTGGTATGAGGGTGATGTTGGCTTCATAGAATGAATTAGGTAGTTTTCCCTGCACTTCGATTTTTTTGAAGAGTTTGAAGAGAATTGGTACTAATTCTTTCTGGAACGTTTGGTAGAATTCACATGTGAAGCCATCTGGTCCTGGACTTTTCTTTTTAGGAAGCTTTTGAATGACTAATTCAATTTCTTTACTTGTGATTGGTTTGTTGAGGTCATCTATGTCTTCTTGAGTCAAAGTTGGTTGTTCATGTCTTTCCAGGAACCCGTCCATTTCCTCTAAATTGTTGTATTTATTAGCGTAAAGTTGTTCATAGTATCCTGTTATTACCTCCTTTATTTCTGTGAGGTCAGTAGTTATGTCTCCTCTTCCATTTCTGATCTTATTTATTTGCATCCTCTCTCTTCTTCTTTTTGTCAATCTTGCTAAGGGCCCATCAATCTTATTGATTTTCTCATAGAACCAACTTCTGGCCTTATTGATTTTCTCTATTGTTTTCATGTTTTCAATTTCATTTATTTGTGCTCTAATCTTTGTTATTTCTTTCCTTTTGCTTGCTTTGGGGTTAGCTTGCTGTTCTTTCTCCAGTTCTTCCAAATGGATAGTTAATTCCTGAATTTTTGCCTTTTCTTCTTTTCTGATATAGGCATTTAGAGCAATAAATTTCCCTCTTAGCACTGCCTTTGCTGCGTCCCATAAGTTTTGATATGTTGTGTTTTCATTTTCATTCGCCTCGAGGTATTTGCTAATTTCTCTTGCAATTTCTTCTTTGACCCAGTCGTTGTTTAGGAGTGTGTTGTTGAGCCTCCACGTATTTGTGAATTTTCTGGCACTCTGCCTATTATTGATTTCCAACATCATTCCTTTATGGTCCGAGAAAGTGTTGTGTAAGATTTCAATCTTTTTAAATTTGTTGAGACTTGCTTTGTGACCCAGCATATGGTCTATCTTTGAGAATGATCCATGAGCACTTGAGAAAAAGGTGTATCCTGCTGTTGTGGGATGTAATGTCCTATAAATGTCTATTAAGTCTAGTTCATTTATAGTAATATTCAGATTCTCTATTTCTTTGTTGATCCTCTGTCTAGATGTTCTGTCCCTTGATGAGAGTGGTGAGTTGAAGTCTCCAACTATTATGGTATATGAGTCTATTTCCCTTTTCAGTGTTTGCAGTATATTCCTCACGTATTTTGGGGCATTCTGATTCGGTGCGTAAATATTTATGATTGTTATGTCTTCTTGTTTAATTGTTCCTTTTATTAGTATATAGTGTCCTTCTTTGTCTCTTTTAACTGTTTTAAATTTGAAGTCTAATTTGTTGGATATTAGTATAGCCACTCCTGCTCTTTTCTGGTTGTTATTTGCATGAAATATCTTTTCCCAACCTTTCACTTTCAACCTATGTTTATCTTTGGGTCTAAGATGTGTTTCCTGTAGACAGCATATCGAAGGATCCTGTTTTTTAATCCATTCTGCCAATCTATGTCTTTTAATTGGGGAATTCAGTCCATTGACATTTAGTGTTATTACTGTTTGGATAATATTTTCCTCTAACATTTTGCCTTTTGTATTATATATATCATATCTGATTTTCCTTCTTTCTACACTCTTTTCCATATCTCTCTCTTCTGTCTTTTTGTATCTGACTCTAGTGCTCCCTTTAGTATTTCTTGCAGAGCTGGTCTCTTGGTCACAAATTCTTTCAGTGACTTTTTGTCTGAGAATGTTTTAATTTCTCCCTCATTTTTGAAGGATAATTTTGCTGGATATAGGAGTCTTGGTTGGCAGTTTTTCTCTTTTAGTATTTTAAATATATCATCCCACTGTCTTCTAGCTTCCATGGTTTCTGCTGAGAAATCTACACAAAGTCTTATTGGGTTTCCCTTGTATGTAATGGATTGTTTTTCTCTTGCTGCTTTCAAGATCTTCTCTTTCTCTTTGACCTCTGACATTCTAACTAGTAAGTGTCTTGGAGAACGCCTATTTGTGTCTAATCTCTTTGGGGTGCGCTGCACTTCTTGGATCTGTAATTTTAGGTCTTTCATAAGAGTTGGGAAATTTTCAGTGATAATTTCTTCCATTAGTTTTTCTCCTCCTTTTCCCTTCTCTTCTCCTTCTGGGACACCCACAACACGTATATTTGTGCGGTTCATATTGTCCTTGAGTTCCCTGATACCCTGTTCAAATTTTTCCATTCTTTTCCCGATAGTTTCTGTTTCTTTTTGGAATTCAGATGTTCCATCCTCCAAATCACTAATTCTATCTTCTGTCTCTTTAAATTTATCATTGTAGCTATCCATTATTTTTTCTATGTTTACTACTTTATCCTTCACTTCCATAAGTTCTGCGATTTGTTTTTTCAGTTTTTCTATTTCTTCTTTATGTTCAGCCCATGTCCTCTTCATGTCCTCCCTCAATTTATCGATTTCATTTTTGAAGAGGTTTTCCATTTCTGTTCGTATATTCAGCATTAGTTGTCTCAGCTCTTGTGTCTCATTTGAGCTATTGGTTTGTTCCTTTGACTGAGCCATATTCTCAATCTTTTGAGTGTGGACAGTTATCTTCTGCTGCTGGCGTCTGGGCATTTATTCAGATTTCTCTTGGTGTTGGACCCAGCAAGGTTGTAATATTTTTCTGTGAAATCTCTGGGTTCTGTTTTTCTTATCCTGCCCAGTAGGTGGCACTCGTGGCACACGTTTGTCTGCGGGTCCCACCAGTAAAAGGTGCTGTGGGACCTTAAACTTTGGAAAACTCTCGCCGTCCTGGGGGTTCGCTAGCCGAAGCGGCTTGAGCCGGCCCGGGGTCCGAACGCAGGGAGGGTGTCCGAACGCAGGGAGGGTTGCTGGTCGCCGCAGCCAGGGAAAGAGCCCGTCCGAATTTCCTAGTCGGCCCTGGGCAACAAGCGTGGCGGGAGGGCGCCAGCGGCAGCAGCCCGCCCGAGAGAGTGCACGTTCCCCGGGAGTCACGGGGTCACCGTTCTCCGCGGCCTGGGGGTTTCCGATCCAATTCTCTCAGTTGGTCCGGGGGCTGCGCGTGGTGTGGGCGCCAGTCACCTTGGTTTCAGGGGACCACCTCTCCAATTCTCCCAGCCGGCCCGGGAAGGGGGAAGGGAGTAACTCCGGCCGCTTGCCACCCCGCCCGGTAAGGCCCGCGCGCCTCGGCGATCTCACCCGAGCTGCTTCTCTCAGCCAGCCAGCCGTTCCAGGATGGGGTACGCTGTCTTTTTTATCTCTGTTGTGGCTTTGGGCGCTTTCTGTATCGTTTCTACTCCCCTAGTAGGTGTCCTGGAGAAGAAACTAAGATCCGCGCATCTTACTAAGCCGCCATCTTCCCTTTGGTTACTTTTTGAAATCAACTTTGTGGAAGTATAATTTACTAAAATAAAATGTACCTGTTTTAAGAGTACATTTTGATGAGTTTTCACAAATTTATATTGCCAGTAAAAACCACTAGAATCAATATATAAAAAATTTCTGTCACCCTAAAAGTTCCTGTGTCCCTTCCTGTCAATTCCATGACCCCTGTGATTTTACTAGATTTTAATTAAATGGAATCATGCCATGTTACTCCTTTGCATCTTTTCTTTTGTGAAGTGGATTATTTTTTGGATTAATGCATGTTGTTGAGTGTATCGGTAATCTATTCCTTTTTATTTCATCATGTGACTATACCACAGTTTGTAAGTACAGTCAACTATTGATGGACATTTGAGTTCTTTTCAGGTTTTGGCCATTATGAATAAAGCAGCTATGAACATTTATGTGATGTCTTTGGTGAGCACATATTTTCAGTCCTCTTGGTTAAATAATTATATAATTGAATAAATTCAGTTTATAGGTCATTTGGAAAGTGTTTGTTTAACTTTTAAGAAACTGCCCAACTGTTTTCAAAGTAGTTGCATAATTTTACATTCCTAATGGTAATGTATGAGAATTGCAGTTATTCCACATTCTCACCAGCACTTGATATTGTCAATATTTTTAATTTTAGCCATTCTGATACTTGTGTAATGGTATATTATGATTTTAACTTGCATTTCCTCGTGACTGATGCTGAGTATCTTTTCATATGCTTATTAGCCATTCATGTGTGTTCTTTGGTGAATTATCTTATCATTTCAAATCTTCTGCCGATTTAAAATTTGAGTTATTTTCCTATTATTGAGTTTTTAGAATTCTTTATATATTCTGGATACAAATCCTTTGTCAGGTACATGTATTGTGAATGTTTTGCCCGTGGATTTCCTTTTTGTTTTCTTAACAGTGTCTTTTAAAGAGCAGAACTTTCTATTTTATGTGAAATTGTTTCTTTTATTCATAGTTCAATTTAGATTTTTCATAGTTCATGCTTTTTATATTCTAGCCAAAAAAATCTTAGGCTATTTCTACATCATGGAGATTTTCTTCTAGAAATTTTGAAGTTTCAGTTTTTAAATGTGTGTCCATTTTTTAAGTGTATTTTTGTATATGGCCTGAGGGAAGTGTCCATGTTGATTTTCTTTTTTTTTTTCTTTTGGATATCTTGTTGTTTATTTATTGAAAAAACCATATTATTCAGCACCATTTATTGAAAAAGTTATTTTTTCCTAATTGAATTGCCTTGACACCTTTGTAAAAAAAAAATGGGTCTATATTTGAGTCTGTTTCTTGAGTATTCTAAGTTATTGATTTAAATGTTTTTTGCTATGCCAATACAAGGCTGTCTTGGTTTAAATTACTTTATGGTAGTCTTGAAGTAAGTCCTCCACCTTTGCTCTTTTTTTTCAAAATTGATTTTTCTGTTCTAGGTCCTTTGCCTTTCCATATGTATTTTTACACATCAATTTCCACAGAAATGCCTGCTGGGATTTTGATTGTGATTGCACTGAATGTCTAGTTCTATTTGGGGAAAATATCTTAACACTACCTTAGTCTTCTAATTCACGAACATGATATATCTCACTTATTTATATCTTCTTTTTGTTTCAGTAGTACTCTAGTTTTCATAGCACAGATCTTCTACATATTTGTTAAATTTATCCCTGATTATTTTATGTTTTTTTATGCTATTGTAACTGATAAAGTTTTTTTTTTTAGTGATTTTTTTTTTTTGTATGCTGTGTGGCAGGGTCATATTTCATTACTTTTCCATGTGAATAGCCCATTATTGCAGCACCATTTGTTGAATTTTTTGTTGTTTGTTTGTTTGTTTATTTGTGAAGTGCATGGACCAGGAATCGAACCCGGGTCTTCCGCATGCCAGGGAAGAATTTTATCACTGAACTACCTTTGCACCCCCAGTAAAGTTTATTTTAATTTCAATTACCGGTTATTTATTGTGACTACATAGAAATAACAATTGATTTTTATATACAGACCTTATGTGACCATGCTAAACTCATTTACCACTTCTGTCTTTTTTTTTTTTGTAGGTTCCATATGATTTTCTAAAGGCAGTTTTACTTCTTTCTTTGTAATCTTTATGTCTTTTATTTCTCTTCCCTTTCCTCCTGCAGTGACTAGAATCTCCAGTACAGTTTTCAATAGAAGTGATGGTAGTGTGCAACTTGGATTGTTTTTTGGATCGTAGGGGAAATGTGTCCAGTTTTTCGTAGAGTATGATGTTAGTTTTAGGTTTTTCATAGCCTCCCATGATCAGGTTGTGGAATTTCTCCTGTTGTTTATTTGCTGAGACTTTTAGTTATAAATGATCGTTGAATTTTTCCCAGTGCGTCATTAAGGCAATGATTTCTTCCAGAAGACTGACATGTTCAGGATTGCTACTGGTGATCCTTAGTCCTTGGCTCCTTTTTCATATGGCCGTGCCTATGGCTGTCTGTCTTGTTCTCTCCCTTATCTTCTGGGTTCCACTGATTTCCAGCTTCTGGCTGTTCCCTCTGGCTTTTTCTCTCTGTGACCTTCCCTATAAGGCCTTCAGTTATAAGAGTAAGACCCATTCTGATTCAGCTGAGCTACTAATTAACTGAAGTAACTTAATCAAAAGATCCTATTTACAGTGGATTCATATCCACAGGAATGGACTAATTTTAAGAACATGTTTTTTTCTGGGGTTCATAGTTCCAAAAACCACCACATATGTCTATTCAAGCTTTCTTTTTGTTATCTTCTTGTTATGAATGTTGGTTATCTGTACCTTTCAAGGAACTTTTTCATTTCATCTATGTTGCTGAATTCACTGGCATATGTTCTTTATAATGCTTATTTCCTGAAGTATTTGTAGTGATTGTTTTATTGTCTGAAGTATCTGTAGTCTGAAGCATCTGTAGTGGTGATTACTTTTTTTCCCTGATATTGACAATGTCTTCTGTCTTTTGATCTTGATTATCATTCTAACTAGGGAGTTATTATATTTATTGTGCTTTTCTAAGAATCAGCTTTTGGTTTCATTATTTTTTCTCTATTTCACAATACTTTCATGTGTAATTCCTAAGAGCAAAGATAATCAGTCAGGTATAGTTATCAAGTTCAAGGACTTTAACATTGATGTAAACCCTTTAAATTTATTCCAGTTTTTTTCATATATCCCAATAAAATCCTTTTGGATCCTTTCTTCTCCGTTATTTGATCCAGTCCAGGATCATGCATTGTATTTGTCATTAACTCTTTAGTTGCTCTGTTTTTTTCAAATTGTGGGAACATATGCTCACCTTAAGCTTTTCCATCTCACCCACATTCAGTCTTACATTCAGTGGGATTAATGGGGTGGTTTGGTTTGGACTTGTATATACCCCAGAAAATCATGTTTTTAAAGTTAATCTAATGCTGGGGGTGTAAATCTAGGGTAAGTAGGATCTTTTGATGAGGTTACTTCAGTTAAGTCATGGCCCAAGTGGGTCTTAAACATCTAACTGGAGTTCTTTATAAAGGAAATGAATACAGAGAGAGAAAGAAAGCCAAGGAAGCAAAAAGCTAAAAGGAAAGAAACCTAGAAGACAAGGGAGAAACCAGCAGATGCTGTCATTTGCCTTGCCATGTGGCAGAAGACCCAAGGATCACCAGCAGCGATCTTTGGGAAGAAGGCATCACCCTGATGATGCCTTGATTTGGACATTCTCATGGCCTCAAAACTGTAAGTTTATAAGCTATTAAATTCCTATTGTTAAAAGGAATACCCCATCCTATGGTATCTACTTTTAGCAGCCTAACAAATTAAACAGTCACATTCACAATGTTGTGCTACGTCCATCACCATCCATTAGCAAAATTTCCCTATTACCCCTAACAGAAACCCTATATCCATTATGTATCAATTCCCCAACTTGCCCCTGGTAATATGTACTCTGCTTTTTGTCTCCGGGTTTGCATATGCTAGCTGTTTCATATAAGTAGAGTCATACGATATCTGTCCCTTTGCGTCTGACTTATTTCACTCAATGTGATGTCTTCATGGTTCATCTTCAGGACTCCTTACCTTTTAAGGCTGAGTAATATTCCATTATATGTATACAGCATATTTTGTTTATCCATTCTTTTGCTGATGGACATTTGGGTTGCATCCAGCTTTTAGCTATTGTGGATAACATTGCTATGAACATCTCTCCCTTTTTTATTTTTTAAATGCAGCTTGAAGGTATTTAATTGAAGGGTTCAGATTTGGTTTTGGAGGATCCAGATTCCTACTGAAATGATAAGAAACAAGATCAGTAGCTGTTCTAGTTTGCTAGCTGCTGGAATGCAATATACCAGAAATAGAACAGCTTTTAAAAAGGAGAATTTAATAAGTTGGTAGTTTGCAGTTCTAAGGCCAAGAAAATGCCCCAGTTAAAGCAAGTCTATAGAAATGTCCAATCTAAGGCGTCCAGGGACAGATACCTTGGTTCAAGAAGGCCAGTGAAGTTCAGGGTTTCTTTCTCAAGTGGAAGGGCACATGGCAAACACAGTCAAGAGTTTCTTTCTCATCTGGAAGGGCATATGGTGAGCACGGCATCATCTGCTAGCTTCTTCTCCTGGCTTCCTGTTTCATGAAGCTACCCTGAAGGCATGTTGCTTCTTCATCTCCAAAGGTCACTGGCTGGTGAACTCTGCTTCTCGTGGCTATGTCATTCTGCTCTGCTCTCTCTGAATCTCTTTCTTTCTCCAAAATGTTTCCTTCTATAGGACTCCAGAAACTACTCAGGACCCACCCATATGGGTGGAGACATGCCTCCAGCTAATCCAGTTTAACAACCACTCTTGATTAAATCACATCTCCAGGGAGATGTTCTAATTTATAGTTTCCAACATTCAGTACTGAATAGGGATTAGAAGAAACGGCTGCCTTTACAAAATGGGATTAGGACTAAAACATGGCGTTTCTAGTCATTTCAAACCAGTACAGTAGTAAAAGGATTATAGCCATTAAATACCATGCTGAGTATTTCAAAATATTTAGAGGATTAAAGCCTTGTAATTCACTCAAGATGTCCCATGCCACTATAGCGGGATCAGCAACTTCATCATGATTTCTTTGTATGCTTAGAATTTTTTCATGTAATTGTTTTAAGTTTAAACTGATATTATGGTGGCTCCAACCCCCTGCAAATGCTTTTAAACTTTAGGCCAGTTCCATAATGACTGATTATACAAAATGATGTCATACATATATACTGATAGTTAGCGTGGCATAGCAACTTTGCCTGATTTTTAAACTATCTACCTCATTGCCAGTGCCTGTGACTACAGCCTCTAAATCATTAAGCTTGACTTCTAATTTAGTATATATTTTTTCTTGCTCTGGCAAGGCAACAGAAGTGTTTTGAGCTAAGTTATTAACAAAATGGGCATTTTCTATAGTTTGAGAAAGAGCAGCTGCAGAAGTGGTTAAGCTGACTAATAAGGTGACAAGAGTAACTATTCCAAAAATAACTAATCCCAGTACTCAACGAGTGCGAGCAAGCTGGCTATGTATTTCTTTTAATACCTGAAGATCTCTGTCACTAAACCAAGGTCTGGAGATATTGATGTGGATCATAAGAAAGGCGGGCTGGTTCGTGATAATGCAGAAAATTGGCAGGATTGTTAGGGTCTGGTCTCTCCAAGACAGGAAAAACCCGAAAACCAGTGGTATCTTCGCCTCCAGCTTAAGCCGCAAGAATGGTTTTTTGTAGGGAAGAAAGTGACACAGAGGAAGGGGTTTTAGACTCAAAGATCACTTTCCCACTACTAGGAGCCCCACTAGTAGCAGTACTCAAATGAATGCCTTGCAAAAGTGAATTTAGATAGTTCACCTTCTCTTCCTTAGGGTCAGAATTGTACATTTCTGTTCTTGCTCCCTCCTGTAATTTTATTTCATCACCCCCATCTGATGGTTTATTCAGGGTGGGGTTCTCAGAACCAGAGGCGGTGGTAGGTTGTACGGGAGCAAAGTTCTTTGAGGATAATTTAAGACTGTCATATCCCCGTACAGTTTCCTTTAGAGTTTCCTCAGTACTTGACTCTGCTGTCTCAGTTTTTGGTAGCCAGTCATTATGTGGGCCAGGATCAATCCGTTCCTGAATTAAGGACCACATAGAAAAGGTATAAATGGGTATTTTATCTGGACCCTCCGCTGTGTAGCTCTCTCTTAGCCATTTTCCCACCTTGACCCAGTTCTCTGGATTGACTGTTCCTTCCTCAGGAAACCAAGGGCAAGTTTCTTAAATAAAATCTAAAAAGGTATTAAGCTGGCTTCTAACATCTCCTCCTCTAGCCTTAAGCATAGTCTTTAACATACTCACATATAATTCCCGTTCCTTTGAACCAGAATGTCCCATGATTATTACACCTGGCTATACTTTTATGCGTTCCCCCTTACCTTAGTTCCAAATTGTGTGCACACCACAGGAGTGTTCCCTCGTCTTGGCGTACAGTTCCTCTGTAGTCAGGTCCCTGTTCGGGTGCCACCTGCGTGACCAGTGCAGCTTGCGGTCAGGACTGAAGGGAGGTGATGGGAGAATTGAGAAAGAAACACGGGACAAAGATATAGTTAAAGCTGGGACCAGGTGGGACTCTGAGTTCTGATGGAGTCTCAAAGACCCCAAGAGGTTCAGCACTGTTTATTTTATTGGGCTGGGAGATAAAGAAAGTCAAAATTGTAACTAAAGAACTGAAAAGCAGGAGCTGAACCATCTCTTCTTGTGGCCAGATGAGTCAAAAGTTACACATTTCCCAAGGCCTCCTTCCACCCCAGACTCAAGCAGCTTTGCAACACTTTAGCCATTCAAGACAGGTGCCTATTCCCATAGAAATAGCTTTGCTTTATCTCTGCAGCATGTGACCTCTGTCTCATCCATGCCCGACAATGGTGCAAATAAGTGTGTGTCCCTGTTTTTTCAGTTATTTTGGGTATAAACCTAGAAATGAGATTACCGACTTATATGGTAGTTGTATGTTTAACTTTTTGAAGATCCGCCAAACTGTTATCCACAGCAGCTGCACCATTTTACATTCCCACCAAAGATGTATGAAGGTTCCTATTTCTTTGCTAGTAGTTATGAGAATGACCAAAAGTGTCATCCACAGTGCCAAAGATTTTATATATTAAATATTTGAGTATGACAGTTCCAAATAAACAAAACATCCCTGGATAATGAGAGCTATGGTCGCCATCGCCATTTTGCATCCATCATGGCCACTTTACATGCCCCAGGTGGCTGCTACCTTTGCAGTCTCCCGCGATCTGGGCACTGGCAGAAGCTCCCAGGAGTCAACTGATTTTTAATAAAGCTGCCAGGTGCACTCAACTGAAACAGAACAGTCTCTCTGACAAATGATGTTAGGAGAACTGGATGTCATTATGCAAAAGAAATGAATGCCTTTTCTGTGTCAATTGAGATGATCATGTGTTTTTTTCCATTATTGCAGAAATTTATTTTATTATGTTCACCTACCTTGCATACTTGGAATAATTTCCACTTTATTACAGTGTATAATTCTTTTAGTATGGTATTGGATGTGATTTGCTACTATTTTGTTCAATTTATGTATCTGTATTTATAAGGGTCTATAATTTTCTTTTCTTGTGGTATCTTTACCTGGCTTTGGTAAGAGAGTGAAGTTAGGTACTATTACCTAACTTTTCAATTTTTAGGAAGAGTTTGAGCAGGATTGCTATTAATTCTTCTTGAAATATGCATTAGCATTTACTTGTGAAGACTTCCTGTCCTAGGCGTTTCTTTATTTTTGATTCCATCTCTTGACTTGTAATTGGTCTGTAGAAATCTTCTATTTCTCCTGGAGTTATTGTAATTTCTTTTTGTATGTCTAAGAACTTGTCCATTTTATCTACGTTTTCTAATTTGTTTTTATGGGGTCAATGGTAACGTACCCTGTTCATTTCAGATTGTAATTATTTATGTCCTCTCTCTTTTTTGTGTAAGTCTATCTAAAGTAGTATCTATTTTATTGATCTGTCCCATAACCAGCTTTTAGTTTTGTGAATTCTATTTTTTTATTCTCTATTTCAGTTATTTCTGCTCTAATATATATTTCCTTCCTTCTCCTCATTTTCAATTTAGTATGCTTTTCCTTTTATTGATCCTCCGGGTTTGTTGTTAATTTCTCATTTGAGATCTTTTAGCATTTAGAGCTAAAATTTTCTCTCTGAACATTCTCTTCACTACATCCTATGAGTTTTGATATGTTCTGTTCTCATTCTCATTTATCTCAGAATGTTTCCTGATATCCTTTGTAATTTCCTTTTTGACTCCTTTCTTGTTTGAGTGTGTTTTAAAATTTCTTTATATTTGTGCATTTTCCTGTTCTCCATCTGTAATTGATTTCTAGCTTCATTCCATTGTGGTCATAAAAGATACTTTGTATAACTTCAGTCTTTTTAAATTTATTGAGACTTGTTTTGTGACCTGTGGTCTACCTGAAGAATGATCCATGTACACTTGAGAAAAATATGTATCCTCCTGTTTTGGGATGCGGCATTATGTATATGTCTGTTAGGACTTTATCTTATTTATTTATCTTATTGTTCAAGCTCACTGTTTCCTTATTACTCTTCTGTTTAGATATTCTATCCATTGATGAAAGTAATGTATGGAAGTCTCCAACTATTATTTTAGAGGTATCTAATTCTCTCTTTTGTCTTACTAATGATTGTTTTTTTCAGGCACTCTTGTTAGGTGGATAAATATTTATGATTGTTATTCTTCTTGGTGGAAACTTTCTAATACTTCTTTTTGTCCACACGCTGAATTTTTAATTTCTTTTAGCTTTTTATCCATATATAATTTATTTCTATTTATATGTTCCTTCAAATCCTTGAATTGATTTAGGAGATTTTGAACTTCTGTGATTAGTTATTACAAAGTATTTGTTTCCTTTGAAATTTTAATTTGTTCTCTTGAAAATCCACGTGTTCCTGTTTCTTAGTATGGCTTGTAATTTTTTTTCTTGAATACCACCCTATTTTTAAAAAATATTTTTATTGTAAATAATAAAGATACAAACATTCTTGACACGGTTACAATCAGTGGCTCACGGTATCTTCACATAGTTATATATTCATCACCATATCGTTTTTTTGAACATTTGCATGTCTCCAGGAAATGAAATAATAAAGGATTATAATTATAATAATAGAAATAACAAAGGATAATCATACATGCCGTACACCTTATTCTCCCTCTCATTGACTAACTAGTATTTCAGTCTTCTCAATTTATTTTAACCTTTGTTTCCCTAGTTATTTGTTTATTTCTTTTTTTTTTTTTTTTTACATGGGCAGGCACTGGGAATCGAACCCAGGTCCTCTGGCATGGCAGACAAGCATTCTTCTTGCCTGCTGAGCCACCATGGTCCTATTTGTTCATTTCTTATCCATATTTTTTGGCTTTTAGTTTTTTGCCGATGCCTCAGCATCTGATTATTTGATATACCAACTCCGAGAATCAGCTTCTCCCTCTTGCCTAAGGCTTTATTGTATATTGGCTTTGTTTTAAGGTTCTATTTCAGCACTTGGTCCAACCTATATGAGCCCATAGCAGCCTGTGTTTGTTCAGGTTTTCTCTGGTCACATTTCTTCTTTTAGGTGCTCCAGTAATTAGAGTCTGGTTTGGGTGTGAGCACCACTTGCTGACAGTTCAGCTGCAGGTCTCTTGTTTTTCTGGAGTCCCTTTAGTATGCCTGAACTGTGCCCAGAGTCTGTGTTGTCTTAGATCCTTATATCTAAATGTTTGTGTGTTCTAAATCACTGTGTGAGTGGTTCTGTGGCCTGTGACTACTGGCAGGAGGTGTTTGGGCCAGACTGCTGCGATTGTGACTCTGTAGTTGGGTGAGACCAAGTGAGGGGGAGGAATTTGGACTAGCAGGTCCAAGTTGCAGATCTCTCCAGCATTGTTTTTCTTTTTTCTTTTTCTTCAAATCAGCTTTTATGGAGCGTTTCTCCAGTCTCTATCATACTCCAGATTTCATTTCAAATCAAGCAAGTATGATTTGCCCTTTTATTATTGTTTCTGATAGGAAGTTTTTCAGAGATGTCTTATGCCACCACCTTGATAGCATCACTCCTCTTTCATTCTCTTTAAATCCTTGGGCTGCCTCTGTTGCAGTATCCTTAGGACCCTGCCAATTTCGTTTTAATCCTGCCAGTTTCCTCTTAATTTCACTTGATGAGATTTTTTTTTTTTTCCGGATGCAGCTTCATTCAGTGTTTTAACATGATTACTTTACAATTAGGTATTATTGTGCTGTCCATTTTTGAGTTTTTGTATCTAGTCCTGTTGCACAGTCTGTATCCCATCAGTTCCAATTACCCATTCTCTTACCCTGTTTCTATCTCCTGCTGAACTCTGTTACCAATGACATATTCCAAGTTTATTCTCGAATGTCGATTCACATCATTGGGACCATATGTAAGAATTTGAGAGTTTTTGCCACGCAAAGGAAGACTCCAAGAGACGATCTCTCATGCAACACGCAAGGGGTTTATTTTCCACACATGCGTGGGGCTCACTGAACACCCAGGAACAGAGAGCCCCCAGCCTGAGTTTGTAAAAGTTTTTAAAAGGGGTAAGATGAGGGGGGTGGGGGTCGAGCATGGGTCACAGGTGCTGTTTTGCAAAAAGCAGATAAGAGCAGTTTTACAACAAGCACTTTTAACAGTTTCACAGCAAGCATTTCTTGAGCATGAGTCATGGGAGTGGCTATTGCAGATAGCCGCAGTTTTACAACAAGTGATTTAGGCGCAAGGAGTCATGGGGGGGGGGGGGGAGGCGAGAAACAGATAACCGCCCTAGGAAAGTCCCGGATTGTTTACTTTCAACCTGATGGGGCCCATAATTCTTTTCTTTATAATTCTTAACTCACACCAAATGCATAGCCATGAATATAAAATGACACAAATACTTTTGCTGGATATTTCAGAAGCTAAAATATATGTAAATAGCGAAATTAAGCAGGAAAAATTAGCTACTGTTAAGCTTTATAAAATCCCTTTTTACATTCCCCACTCCTTTTTGTATATATCTCTAATCTTAGAGATTTTCTGGATTATTTAACATTGAGTACTGTTGTCTGATGAGCATTAGTTTGACATTTCCAATCTGCCCCTGTAAAAACTGTATAATTTTATTTAGAATACATGGTCCTATAGTTATTATTAAAAGTAACACAGTTAAGGGCCCAGCGAGAGCAGATAATAGTGTTGTCAACCAGAGGGACTTAGTAAACCAAGATTCAAACCACCCCTGTTGCGCCTCTCGTTCTTTTTGTCTTTCACGAAGGCGCTCTCTGAGTTTTGTCATGGACTCTTTAACAACACCAGAGTGATCCGCATAGAAACAGCACTGTTCTTTTAAAGCTGCACATAGTCCCCCCTCTTTAAGGAAAAGTAAGTCAAGTCCCTGCCTATTCTGCAGAACTACTTCTGAAAGGGAGGTTAGAGAGTTCTGAAGGGCTGAGACAGATCTTTCTATTTCTTTTAAGTCTTGATCTATCGCGGCCTGTAATTGACTGGTTTGTTGATTGCTATGTACAATGGCAGCAGTCCCTGTGCCTATACCGGCAGCGACAGTTACCCCCATAAGGACTGCTAGAGTTATTGAGATTGGTTCTCTTTTGTATCTGATTTGGCTTACTAGTGTAGTTTCTAATTCTGTCTCTGAATGATAGAGAATTCGGGGGTATATAGAAACTAATACACAATAGTTGACAGAGTTGTTAAAAACCTTTGTAGATACACAAGGGGTAATTCTGGTGTCACATGCCCACTTTAAACCTGGGGGAGGTTGGAGGAATTTATTATTATCTTGGGTTTGGTTAATGGTGGCACATAAGATTTTAACGTGGGGAGGAGGGTTACCTATACAAGTTCCTTGTCCCGTAACTTCAGACAAGGTGAGTTTATGGTCGCTGTCCCAGTCGCAAGACGTGCCATTAGGGAGGATGGTATATGACTTATTTATAGCTATTCCTTCATAATAGGGCGGCGAAGCCGACAGGCAAAGCCAGCATGACTGAGTGAGATTAGCTCGGGAGTGATTGAGGGCGGAAAAGGCTCCTAGAATTAGGTTGTATAATCGGTTACCGGGAGTTCCTGGATTGTGGAGAGTCAAAAGGGGTGGAGAAGTGGGAATTATGGAACTCGTGGGGTTCCGGGGAGTATGGCTAGGCCTTTGTGAGGGCGCAGGTTCTGTACGAGGCCCTGAGTTTTTCATAGTCAGAACAGGGTTGGGGCCTATCCGGATAGCTTTTTGGGGAATCTCTTCCTTCTTAATGAACATCAGTCCCCCCCTGTCTGTGCCGGCTTCGTAGAATCTGGTTCCCCAGGTCTTTCCAGTTATCCAACTATCGTCTGAAGGGTTAGTGATATTAAGCCAAATTTTATCACAAGGGTTGTATGAGTAATCTGTTTTAAGACTAGCACCTGTGGCGTGGGCCCTGAGACGCTCCCTGAGCCACCCTTCAGACCCACAGCCTCCGCGGTTAGTACAGTTCCATTGGAATCCTATTTTGAGGAAGGGGTTGCCTGAGGTTGTCCATTTTGTTGCTAAGGTTTCACAGCCCCAGTAGGCACAATAATAATGTCCTGGGCTGTTACAATAACTTCTACCCGGATTGGATGCAGGGCATAGATAAATGGGGGTCAGGTCACAACAGGGTTCGTCCCCCAGAGTGGTAAGTTTACAAGGGGGTACCAGGAACGAAGGCCCCCCTGCTCCCTCCCAAGTTTTTATAGTCTTCCCATTTTCCCATCTGGATATTGTCCATTTCCAAGGCTTATGCGGGTTGGAATTGGGTTCTCCTGGGGGAAGGAGGAGAAGGAGTAGTAACCCTACGAACCCGCAGCTTGAGAGGATTGTCAGTCCTTTCCAGTTTCCACTGGGACTCAGAGGGCGAAGGTGCAGGTTTGAGATGAGACGCATGGATCCAGGATGCGATGCCATTGACCTTGACTGCGGTGGGGGTGGTCAAGAGTACTTGATACGGTCCTTTCCAGCGAGGTTCAAGAGTCTGTACCTGGTGGCGGCGGACGTAGACAAAGTCTCCCACCTGATATTGATGCGGAGTTCTGTTGTCTTCTGGCTGGTAGGAGGTGGAGAGCTGCCGCCACAGGAACTGCTGGGCTTTTTCCAAGGCTCACAGCCTGTCAAGCAAGGGGGTATGAAGGGAACTATTAATCTCTAGAATGGAGGACATGTCCTTGACTGGAGGTGGCGCCCCATATAAGATTTCATAAGGGGTTAGATTACACAAGAGAGCAGAGGGGGTATTCCTGGCTCTGAACAGGGCATAAGGCAGGAGCATGGTCCAATCTTTCAAGCCAGTCTCTATAGCTAATTTGGTTAGGGTCTCTTTAATTGTCCTGTTCATTCTTTCAACCTGTCCTGAGCTTTGGGGTCTGTATGCGCAATGCAATTTCCAATCAATCCCCAATATCCTGGCCACCCCCTGACTTACCTGGGCTACAAATGCGGGTCCGTTATCTGACCCTATTACTTTTGGTAGACCGAACCAGGGAAAAATTTCTTCCATAATCTTCTTGACTACGACCTGGGCCGTTTCTCTCTTAGTTGGGTAGGCTTCAACCCATCCTGAAAAGGTGTCTACAAAAACTAGTAAGTATTTAAGTCCATATTTTGCAGGTTTAATTTCAGTAAAGTCGACTTCCCAGAACTGCCCAGGTCGAGTTCCCCTTAGTCTTTTTCCATTAGGAGCTTTTGTGGGGTAGGCGTTTACAATTTGACATGCCTGACATTCTCTGGCTACGCGATCTGCCAGTTCTTTCCTTTTTGAGGCTGCCAGAGGGTACAATTCCCTCTGGTCTTGCAGGAGCTGCTGTAGTTTCCCTGTCCCCAGGTGAGTGAGCTGGTGGACCTGCTGTATGTAAGCTAGGGCTTCCGATTCTCCTTGGGGTGTAACCTCAGATAGTGTTTCAGGAGGTTGCTGGTTTTCTTTGGTTACTTAGAACCAAGTTTACAGGGTCCCTTACTGCTGCCGCTTTTGCTTCTTCATCTGCTCGCTTATTACCCATGGTTATTGGGTCCGAGCCCCTTTGGTGGCTAGCACAGTGGCCAGTGGCCAGTTCTTTGGGAAGCATGACTGCTGCCAGGAGTTTAAGAATTTCCTCTTTGTGTTTGATTTCTTTACCAGCTGAGGTTAATAGCCCTCTTTGTTGGTAAATTGCCCCATGTACGTGGGCAGTAGCAAAGGCATAACGGCTATCTGTATAGATAGTCGCTCGCTTTTCTTTTGCTAATTCTAGAGCTTTTGTGAGGGCAATTAGTTCAGCCTTTTAGGCAGATGTTTCCTCCTGGAGGCTAGAAGACCAAATAACTTTTGTCCCACTGACTACCGCCGCTCCCGCTCGCCTCTTACCGTGTTGGAGAAAGCTGCTTCCGTCCGAAAACCAGGTTACCTCCGAGTTAGGTAATGGTTGGTCTTTTAAGTCTCTGTGGATTCCGGTTTCTTCAGCTAATATCTCTTGGCAAGTGTGCAGCACAGGTCCCGCAGTCTCGTCCGGGAGCAGGGTAGCCGGGTTTAAACCTGACGGGGCCCCGAAAGTCACCCTGTCTTTGTCTAGGAGGATGCCCTGATAGTGGGTAATTCTGGCATTTGACATCCATCTATCTGGAGGCTGGCGGATTATGCTCTCCAGGGCGTGAGGGGCTATTATGGTCAGCTTCTGTCCTAGAGTGAGTTTGTCTGCGTCTTTTGCCAGGAGGGCAGCTGCCGCGATGGCCTTGAGACAGCGTGGCCATCCGCTGGCAACTGAATTTAATCGCTTGGACAGATAGGCCACCGGTCTCCTCCAGGGGCCTAAAGCCTGTGTTAGGACCCCTCTAGCCACGCCTCTCCTTTCTTCTATGTAAAGCGTGAAAGGTTTATTCACGTCTGGGAGGGTTAAAGCTGGAGCTGACAGGAGCGCTTTCTTAATGGTGTCGAAGGCTTCCTGCTGTGCTATTCCCCACTGGAAATCAGCGCTCCCTTTGAGCAAGGGGTATAATGGGGCAGCAAGGGCTGCAAACCCTGGGATCCACAACCGGCAGAATCCTGCTGTCCCTAAGAACTCTCGTAGCTGCTTTCGGGTTGTGGGCGGGGCTATCTGTGTTACAGTTTTCTTTCTAGCCTCGGTGAGCCATCGCTTTCCATTCTTAAGAGTATATCCCAGGAAGATTACTTCCCTTTTACAGATTTGGGCCTTTTTGGCCGAGGCTCGATACCCCAGTGCGGCTAGCTCACTTAACAGTTTTCGGGTTCCATACTCACAGTCCTCCTTGGTGTCTGCTGCCAACAGTAAGTCGTCCACATATTGTAGCAAGGTGACTCTGGGATGCTGAATTCTGAAGGAGCTTAAGTCTTTATGAAGAGCTTCGTCAAAAATGGTGGGGGAGTTTTTGAACCCCTGGGGCAAGCGTGTCCAAGTCAGTTGGTTCGAGGATCCCGTCTCAGGATCAACCCACTCGAAAGCAAACAAGGGTTGACTGTCCTTATGCAAGGGCAGGCAGAAGAAAGCATCTTTTAGATCAAGCACAGTATACCAAGTCTTTTCAGGATGGAGAGTGCTGAGCAGGTTATAGGGATTTGGCACCGTAGGATGTATATCCTGCACTCTGCTATTTACTTCCCGTAAGTCTTGCACTGGTCTATAGTCTCTAGTCCCTGGCTTTTTGACTGGCAATAAGGGAGTGTTCCAGGCTGATTGACAGGGCTTAAGTACTCCCACGCCAAGGAATTTCTCTATATGGGGCTTGATTCCTTCCCGGGCTTCCTTGCTTAAGTAGTATTGTTTTACCCGAATTGGAGAGGCGGTGGGCTTTAGGGTCACCACTACTGGGGGCTGATTGACTGCTAACCCTAACCCGGCAACTTCTGCCCAGGAATTAGGGAATTCTTCAAGCCAGGCCTGAGGAATAGAACTGTGGAGCTGTTCTGATTTTACATACAGCTGATATTCTTCTTCGACTGGCAAGGTGAGGGCAGTTATTACAGGTTGGCTTACTAGCGGGTTTAAAAATTCCACCTTTGGCCCCTTAGGATTGAAGGTGATTCTCGCCCTTAGTTTAGTTAACAAATCTCTTCCCATAAGCGGGGCAGGGCACTCAGGAATGACTAGGAAGGAGTGTTGAACCCTCCCCTTCCCCAGGTCCATGGTTCTTTTAGTAGTCCAGGCGCGGTAGCGACTGCCATTTGCTCCCCGCACTAAGGACCTTTTTGTAGAGAGCGGGCCTATAGGTTCTTGGAGGGCCGACACTACTGCTCCTGTGTCGACTTCAAAATTAATTGGTACCCCCTCCACATTAAATTTTACCCTGAGCTCGGGGAGGGGTGCCGAGCCCTGACTCCCCTAGTCTTCACTTTCTAGAGCCAACGTGGCCGGTTGTTGCCAATTTGGGGGCCTAGTACCCCTCCGTTTTTTCTGACAGTTTTTGGCCCAGTGCCCAGTTTCTTTGCAGTAGGCACACTGGTCTGGACTAAGAGGGGTACGATAACGCCGACCTGAGGGATTTTCTCCAGCTCGTCCTCTACCTTCAGTGTTTCTTTCAACTACTGTGGCCAGGATCTTTGTTAATTCTTTTGTTCTCCTTTTCTCTCTCACCAACTCTTTTTCCTCTCTCTCTCTCGTTCCTTTGTTCTTTTTCCTCTTCTGTTTCTCTCTTATAAAACACTTTTTCAGCTTCTTTGACTAAATCTCGCAAGGCTAGGTCCTGCAACCCATCTAAGCGCTACAGCTTGCGTCTAATGTCTGGAGCTGATTGGCCGATAAAGGCCATGGCCACTGAGGCTCTTTGATCCTCTGATTGAGGGTCAAAGGGAGTATACCTACGGTATGCTTCCATTAGTTTTTCTAAAAAGACTGAGGGCGATTCCTCCGCTCCCTGAATAACCTCTCTTACCTTGGCCAAATTGGTGGGCTGGCGTGCGGCTGCTCGGAGACCCGCTACTAGAGTCTGGCGATAGATGGACAGATGCTCCCTACCTTCAGAGGTGTTTGGGTCCCAATTAGGGCGGCGCAGCGGGAACCGATCATCGATGATATGCTGGAGTTGGGTGGGTCTCCCGTCTTGTCCAGGAACTTGCTTCCTGGCTTCCAGTAGGATCCGATCTCGCTCCTCCGTGGTGAAGAGAGTCCCCAGGAGTTGTTGACAATCATCCCAAGTGGGCTGGTGAGAGAACATAAGGGACTCCACCAATCCAGTCAGCCTAGTGGGAGCATCGGAAAAAGGAGGGTTATTATTTTTCCAGTTATATAAGTCAGAGGAGGAAAAGGGCCAGTATTGTAGAGCGGGCATTTCTCCCCCGTGTCCATCATCCACTGGAGGCCCGTACGGTCTGAGGGGGAGAGTGACCGCTACATCAGATGGGCTTAGTGCTCGTCTGCTTCGTGTACTATGTGCTGGTCCTGGTTCATCTGGGATCGTCTGTTGGTGAACCTGCGGAGAGGGAATGGAAGAGGGCGGAGAGAGGAAACTAGAGGAGGGAGAAGGTGAGCTAAGAGAAGGGGGGTCCGGTACCAGAGCTGAAGGGTAAGGAGGAGGGGAAGAAGGACCTGCGTCGAAGAGGAATAGATCCGATTGGGATTCTGGTAGGACTGCAGGAGGTAAGGAAGGATAGAGTTTCGGAGCTTGAGAAGGACCCGGCACCTTGATTGGGAGTACAGAGGGAGAGTCATGTTAACCAAGAGGAGTGAGAAACGGCTTTACCCATGGAGGTGGGTTTTCACACAGGTCCGGCCAAACCATGATGTAGGGCTGCTGGTCCGGGTGGCCATACGGGTCAGGGCGGAAGATGACTGACTTGACGGCCCGAATCAAGGGTAGATGAAAAGCTCCTTCCTGAGGCCATTCCACGTTAAAAGAGGGCCACTCGGCCGAGCAGAAGGTCTGCCATTTGCCTTTCTTTACAATAAAAGATAGATTCTGACCTCTTTCCCTGACCTCAGACCAGTGTCTCAAGGTCAGAGAAAGTGGAGTCGACACTCCCTGACCCATCTTTGTTAAAACAAAAACAATTCCCAACACACAAATACAGACAGACACACACACAGCCGGCACACCACGTTTACACGGTTTCAGAGACACAGCTCAGACTGGCCTGATGACTGTGATCGAGTCTCCCCCCGTCAGAAGGGAAACAGACAGAGTCGGCCCTGTAGGAAGCCTCCAGGCGTCCCCGGAGGTCCCCCAATCCCGAGGCGTCCCTCGGGAGAGTGACCTGCAACCCCTGGACACGTCTGTCAGTTGCGGTCGGGGAGTGCTCACGCGACTCTCCGACAGTCACTGCCAGTCTGACAGACTAAGCGATCGCACCTCAGACAAAAAGGCCTCACTTACCCTGAGAGAGAAGGCTGTTGGAGCCTCCCCTACGAAGAGCCGATCTCGGTGGGACCTCCAAATGTAAGAATTTGAGAGTTTTTGCCACGCAAAGGAAGACTCCAAGAGACGTTCTCTCATGCAACACGCAAGGGGTTTATTTTTCACACATGCGTGGGGCTCACTGAACACCCAGGAACAGAGAGCCCCCAGCCTGAGTTTGTAAAAGTTTTTAAAAGGGGTAAGATGAGGGGGGTGGGGGTCGAGCATGGGTCACAGGTGCTGTTTTGCAAAAAGCAGATAAGAGCAGTTTTACAACAAGCACTTTTAACAGTTTCACAGCGAGCATTTCTTGAGCATGAGTCATGGGAGTGGCTATTGCAGATAGCCGCAGTTTTACAACAAGTGATTTAGGCACAAGGAGTCATGGGGTGGGGGTGGGGGGGAGGCGAGAAACAGATAACCGCCCTAGGAAAGTCCCGGATTGTTTACTTTCAACCTGATGGGGCCCATAATTCTTTTCTTTATAATTCTTAACTCACACCAAATGCATAGCCATGAATATAAAATGGCACAAATGCTTTTGCTGGATATTTCAGAAGCTAAAATATATGTAAATAGCGAAATTAAGCAGGAAAAATTAGCTACTGTTAAGCTTTATAAAATCCCTTTTTATACATACAGTATTTGTATTTTAGTTTTTGGCTAGACTCACTCAGGATAATGTTCTCTAGGTCCATCCATGTTATTACATGCTTCATAATTTTATCCTGTCTTAAAGCTGCATAATATTCCATTGTATGTATATACCACAGTTTGTTTAGCCACTCGTCTGTTGATGGACATTTTGGCTGTTTCCATCTCTTCGCAATTGTAAATAACGCTGCTATAAACATTGGTGTGCAAATGTCCGTTTGAGTTTTTGCCCTTAAGTCCTTTGAGTATATTCCCAGCAATGGTATTGCTGGGTCGTATGGCAATTCTATATTCAGCTTTTTGAGGAACTGCCAAACTGCCTTCCACAGTGGTTGCACCATTTGACATTCCCACCAACAGTGGATAAGTGTGCCTCTTTCTCCGCATCCTCTCCAGCAGTTGTCATTTTCTGTTTTGTTGATAATGGCCATTCTGGTGGGTGTGAGATGATATCTCATTGTGGTTTTGATTTGCATTTCTCTAATGGCCAGGGACATTGAGCATCTCTTCATGTGCCTTTTGGCCATTTGTATTTCCTCCTCTGAGAGGTGTCTATTCAAGTCTTTTTCCCATTTTGTAATTGGGTTGGCTGTCTTTTTGTTGTTGAGTTGAACAATCTCTTTATAAATTCTGGATACTAGACCTTTATCTGATATGTCGTTTCCAAATATTGTTTCCCATTATGTAGGCTGTCTTTCTACTTTCTTGATGAAGTTCTTTGATGCACAAAAGTGTTTAATTTTGAGGAGCTCCCATTTATTTATTTCCTTCTTCAGTGCTCTTGCTTTAGGTTTAAGGTCCATAAAACTGCCTCCAATTGTAAGATTCATAAGATATCTCCCTACATTTTCCTCTAACTGCTTTATGGTCTTAGACCTAATGTTTAGATCTTTGATCCATTTTGAGTTAACTTTTGTGTAGGGTGTGAGATATGGGTCTTCTTTCATTCTTTTGCATATGGATATCCAGTTCTCTAGGCACCCTTTATTGAAGAGACTGTTCTGTCCCAGGTGAGTTGGCTTGACTGCCTTATCAAAGATCAAATGACCATAGATGAGAGGGTCTATATTTGAGCACTCTATTCGATTCCATTGGTCGATATATCTATCTATATGCCAATACCATGCTGTTTTGACCACTGTGGCTTCATAATATGCCTTAAAGTCAGGCAGTGCAAGACCTCCAGCTTCGGTTTTTTTCCTCAAGATGTTTTTAGCAATTCGAGGCACCCTGCCCTTCCAGATAAATTTGCTTATTGGTTTTTCTATTTCTGAAAAATAAGTTGTTGGGATTTTGATTGGTATTGCATTGAATCTGTAAATCAATTTAGGTAGGATTGACATCTTAACTATATTTAGTCTTCCAATCCATGAACACGGTATGCCCTTCCATCTATTTAGGTCTTCTGTGATTTCTTTTAGCAGTTTTTTGTAGTTTTCTTTATATAGGTTTTTTGTCTCTTTAGTTAAATTTATTCCTAGGTATTTTATTCTTTTAGTTGCAATTGTAAATGGGATTCGTTTCTTGATTTCCCCCTCCACTTGTTCATTGCTAGTGTATAGAAATGCTACAGATTTTTGAATGTTGATCTTGTAACCTGCTACTTTGCTGTACTCATTTATTAGCTCTAGTAGTTTTGTTGTGGATTTTTCCGGGTTTTCGATGTATAGTCTCATTTCGTCTGCAAACAGTGATAGTTTTACTTCTTCCTTTCCAATTTTGATGCCTTGTATTTCTTTTTCTTGTCTAATTGCTCTGGCTAGAACCTCCAACACAATGTTGAATAACAGTGGTGATAGTGGACATCCTTGTCTTGTTCCTGATCTTATGGGGAAAGTTTTCAATTTTTCCCCATTGAGGATGATATTAGCTGTGGGTTTTTCATATATTCCCTCTATCATTTAAAGGAAGTTCCCTTGTATTCCTGTCCTTTGAAGTGTTTTCAGCAGGAAAGGCTGTTGAATCTTGTCAAATGCCTTCTCTGCATCAATTGAGATGATCATGTGATTTTTCTGCTTTGATTTGTTGATATGGTGTATTACATTAATTGATTTTCTTATGTTGAACCATCCTTGCATACCTGGGATGAATCCTACTTGGCCGTGATGTATAATTCTTTTAATGTGTTGTTGGATTTGATTTGCTAGAATTTTATTGAGGATTTTTGCATCTATATTCATTAGAGAGATTGGTCTGTAGTTTTCTTTTTTTGTAATATCTTTGCCTGGTTTTGTTATGAGGGTGATGTTGGCTTCATAGAATGAATTAGGTAGTTTTCCCTCCACTTTGATTTTTTTGAAGAGTTTGAGGAGAGTTGGTACTAATTCTTTCTGGAATGTTTGATAGAATTCAGATGTGAAGCCTTCTGGTCCTGGACTTTTCTTTTTAGGCAGCTTTTGAATGACTAATTCAGTTTCTTTACTTGTGATTGGTTTGTTGAGGTCATCTTTGTCTTCTTGAGTCAAAGTTGGTTGTTCATGTCTTTCCAGGAACCCGTCCTTTTCCTCTAAATTGTTGTATTTATTAGCGTAAAGTTGTTCATAGTATCCTGTTATTACCTCCTTTATTTCTGTGAGGTCAGTAGTTATGTCTCCTCTTCCATTTCTGATCTTATTTATTTGCATCCTCTCTCTTCTTCTTTTTGTCAATCTTGCTAAGGGCCTATCAATCTTATTGATTTTCTCATAGAACCAACTTCTGGTCTTATTGATTTTCTCTATTGTTTTCATGTTTTCAATTTCATTTATTTCTGCTCTAATCTTTGTTATTTCTTTCCTTTTGCTTGCTTTGGGATTAGTTTGCTGTTCTTTCTCCAGTTCTTCCAAGTGGACAGTTAATTCCTGCATTTTTGCCTTTTCTTCTTTTCTGCTAAAGGCATTTAGGGCAATAAATTTCCCTCTTTGCACTGCCTTTGCTGCTTCCCATAAGTTTTGATATGTTGTGTTTTCATTTTCATTCGCCTCTAGGTATTTCTCTAGCAATTTCTTCTTTGACCCAGTCGTTTAGGAGTGTGTTGTTGAGCCTCCAAGTATTTGTGAATTTTCTGGCACTACGCCTATTATTGATTTCCAACTTCATTCCTTTATGATCCGAGAAAGTGTTGTGTATGATTTCAATCTTTTTAAATTTGTTAAGACTTGCTTTGTGACCCAGCATATGGTCTATCTTTGAGAATGGTCCATGAGCACTTGAGAAAAAGGTGTATCCTGCTGTTGTGGGATGTAATGTCCTATAAATGTCTGTTAAGTCTAGCTCATTTATAGTAATATTCAGATTCTCTATGTCTTTATTGATCCTCTGTCTAGATGTTCTGTCCGTTGATGAGAGTGGTGAATTGAAGTCTCCCACTTTTATGGTATATGAGTCTATTTCCCTTTTCAGTGTTTGTAGTGTATTCCTCACGTAGTTTGGGGCATTCTGGTTCGGTGCGTAAATATTTATGATTGTTATGTCTTCTTGTTAAATTGTTCCTTTTATTAGTAGATAGTGTCCTTCTTTGTCTCATTTAACTGTTTTACATTTGAAGTCTAATTTGTTGGATATTAGTATAGCCACTCCTGCTCTTTTCTGGTTGTTATTTGCATGAAATATCTTTTCCCAACCTTTCACTTTCAACCTATGTTTTTCTTTGGGTCTAAGATGTGTTTCCTGTAGACAGCATATAGAAGGATCCTGTTTTTTAATCCATTCTGCCAATCTATGTCTTTTGATTGGGGAATTCAGTCCATTGACATTTAGTGTTATTACTGTTTGGATAATATTTTCCTCTACCATTTTGCCTTTTGTATTATATATATCATATCTGATTTTCCTTCTTTCTACACTCTTCTCCATACCTCTCTCTTCTGTCTTTTTGTATCTGACTCTAGTGCTCCCTTTAGTATTTCTTGCAGAGCTGGTCTCTTGGTCACAAATTCTCTCAGTGACTTTTTGTCTGAGAATGTTTTAATTTCTCCCTCATTTTTGAAGGATAATTTTGCTGGATATAGGAGTCTTGGTTGGCAGTTTTTCTCTTTTAGTAATTTAAATATATCATCCCACTGTCTTCTAGCTTCCATGGTTTCTGCTGAGAAATCTACACATAGTCTTATTGGGTTTCCCTTGTATGTGATGAATTTTTTTTCTCTTGCTGCTTTCAAGATCCTCTCTTTCTCTTTGACCTCTGACATTCTAACTAGTAAGTGTCTTGGAGAACGCCTATTTGGGTCTAATCTCTTTGGGGTGCGCTGCACTTCTTGGATCTGTAATTTTAGGTCTTTCATAAGAGTTGGGAAATTTTCAGTGATAATTTCTTCCATTAGTTTTTCTCCTCCTTTTCCCTTCTCTTCTCCTTCTGGGACACCCACAACACGTATATTTGTGTGGTTCATATTGTCCTTGAGTTCCCTGATACCCTGTTCAAATTTTTCCATTCTTTTCCAGATAGTTTCTGTTTCTTTTTGGAATTCAGATGTTCCATCCTCCAAATCACTAATTCTATCTTCTGTCTCTTTAAATCTATCCTTGTAGGTATCCATTGTTTTTTCCATCTTTTCTACTTTATCCTTTACTTCCATAAGCTCTGCGATTTGTTTTTTCAGTTTTTCTATTTCTTCTTTAAGTTCAGCCCATGTCCTCTTCATGTCCTCCCTCAATTTATCGATTTCATTTTTGAAGAGGTTTTCCATTTCTGTTCGTATATTCAGCATTAGTTGTCCCAGCTCTTGTATCTCATTTGAACTATTGGTTTGTTACTTTGACTGGGCCATATTCTGAATCTTCTGAGCGTGGACCGTTATCTTCTGCTGCTAGCATCTGGGCATTTAGTCAGATTTCCCTGGGTGTCGGACCCAACAAGGTTGTAAGGTTTTTCTCTGAAATCTCTGGGTTCTGTTTTTCTTATCCTGCCCAGTAGGTGGCGCTCGTGGCACACGTTTGTCTCACGTGTTTGGAAGGGATCCCCCCGGTCACTGATCCTCGCGGCCTGGGGATTTCCGATCCAATTCTCTCAGTTGGTTTGGGGGTCCGCGCGTGGTAGGCGCGTCAGCCGCTGCGGCTTGAGGGGACCCTGTGGCTGGTCACCGGCCGCAGCGGGCCCGGGGAATTCGCCACCGGACCAGGAAGTCACCGCTGGGGAGGGGCTTTGGTCACCGGCCGCCGCGTCCTGAGGAATTCCCCACCGGACCAGGAAGCCGCCCGCGGGGGAGGGCCACCGCGGCTTGGGTAGCCCTCTGATCCGAGACTCGTAGCCGGACCAGGAAGCCGCCCACAAAAGAGGGGCGCCGGCCGCCTCGGCTTGGGAAACTTGCCTCTCCGAGACTCTCAGCTGGCCCAGGAAGGAGGGAGGGAGGAGCTCCGTCCGCCACAGCTGCCGCTGCTCAGGAAATCGTGCGCCGCTCAGGGATCTCAACGCAGCCGAGTCTCACAGTCAGACTAGCCAGTCCAGACTGGGGTACACTGTGTGTCCATTCCCTGCCGTGGCCCCGGGAGCTGTTCTGCACTGTTTCAGTTCACCTAGTAGTTGCTTTGGAAGAGGAACTAAGATGCACGTACCTTACTAAGCCGCCATCTTGGCCCCGCCTTGATGAGATTTTCATTTCAGATTTTTTTTCTCTAAAAATTCCTTTTGTTTCTTTGTAGAGCTTCCATTTCTGTTATTGGTAGTTCCATCGTATTTCTTATCTCTCGCTCTGCCCCTATTGATTGGTTTTTCTAATGGTTATGGGTTTTTCTTGAAGTGCTTAGTAGTGTTTGATGGATGCTGGACATTGTGATGTAGGTTTTTATCGAGTGCCTGAATTTTGCTATGTTCTAGTATAAGAATTAACCTTTGTAAGCAGTTAATTTATTTGTGGATCAGCTTGATCCCTTCAAGGCGTGATTTCAAACTTTGAAAGGGGGACCTAGAATAGCATTTACTTCAAATATTGTTTAGTCTTCTAGATCTCTATTCATTGCTCAATGATCATCAAGAAGTTTGTGTTCTGTATTTAATCTGGAATGTCTCCTGACCCTGTGTGAGGTATGAGGATTGTTCAAATAATAGATTATTTAAACAATAGATTATCTGTTATTTGTCCAGTCTAATTCTCAGTGGTTACGTAAGGTATCTGTCCCAAAACTCTGACCTACAACTTCCAGTTGCTTCAGCTTTCTTAACCTGTGACAAGTATGCCCTCAGTTCAACTCCCTGTTTTATTTTTTTTTTTGATTCTTCATGCTTCTAAGCAGAGATCCAGAGCCCACCTTGTCTTTTCTTTCAGGAAAATAGTCCTTTTATCTTAAAATACTTGTATCTCATATGTTGTCTGCATTTCTGGTTGTTTATAGAGGCATGGTAAGTCATGTTCTTGTACCTCCTTCAGGACAGGAAGTTGAACTCCTGAAATATCTTTTTTAACTTATAGTGTATAATGGGAGATGGTATTATTGGCAACTTATGTGAGCTTTTTAAAGTAATTATGGTACAAATTAAAATGATTTACAGCAGTTTGAATAATTATTTTTTGATATCTAAATTAAAACTGAGGAAAGGGCCCCCAGATGAATTTTTTGTATTTCCTGATTTGATTAAAAGTGACTATCTTAAATGGAGGTTATAAAGAAATGTAGTATTCATGCACAGTTTAAATTATTCTTTGCTCGTTGAATTGAATGTTACCATTGTTTTTAGTTTTACAGCTATTTTATAAAATGTACACAAATTGCATATCTGGTATATTCTTGGAAATACACATTGTGCTTTTTTAACTTTTTTACCCAATATTTGTCATGTTTTAAACATAACATTTTCTTTAATGATAATTATTTAAAATGCACAGAGATTTTAACATTGAATCAGACAACTAGTACTTAGATGATATATATGTTAGCACTTTAAATGTAAATTGGAGGAATAGATAATGGAAAGTAGTACTTCTGTAGACTCCTGATGGCATTTTTTAAAGACTGTATGATGGCAAAAATTGCTTCTTTCCTTCAGTGATTTTTTTATTGCAATATAATCATCTAAAGTGTACAAGTAGTGGTTCATAGTATCATCATAAAATTGTGCATTCATCAGTGCAATAGATTTTTTAACATTTTCGTTACTACAAAAACAATAAAAGTAATAAACGTAAAAGTGAAGAACACCCAAAACATCCCATAACCCCCATATACTCTTGTTGTTTATTTATTTTTGTCCTTTTTTTTTTTTCTTACACATCTGTCCATACACTGGATACTGGGAATGTCAATCACAAGGTTTTCACACTCACACATTCACACCTTTAAAGCTCTTTAGTTATTCATAGTTATTCAGTCATCTTGAAGAATCAAAGCTATTGGATTACAGCTCAACAGCTTTAGGTATTTCCTTCTAGCTACTCCAGTACAACACAAAATGAAAAGTGATATCTATTTACAGCATAAGAATAATTCCAGAAAGACCGCTCGACTCTACTTATCTCTCAGCCACTGAAACTTTATTCTCTTCATTTATCTTCTCCTTTTTGGTCAAAAAGGCTTTCTCATTCCAGCAGTGCCAGGGCCAGGCTAATCCCTGGGAGTCATGTCCCATGTTGCCAGGAATATTTACACCCCTGGTGTTGTGCCCTACATAGAGAGGAGGGCAGTCAGTTTTTCTGCGGAGTTGTCTTAGAGAGAGAGTCCACATCTGAGTAACAAAAGCTTTTTTTGGCAGGTGATCCTTAGGCATAATCATAAGTAGGTTTAGCTTCTCCTTTGCAGGAATAAATTTCATAAGGGCAGTCCCCAAAATCAAAAATAGCTCCTACTAAGAGGATTTCTCCTCCATGTTTATAATATAAGTATCATCCTTTACTCTACATGTGAGAGTTGAGGGGGCACTAAAATTAAAAGCTTATTGTATAAAAATAATGAAACAATGAAATAGTTCAGTCATTTTGCTTTGAATATTTCCTGAACGTATAAATTATTTTGAAAAACAGTATTCTTTTAAGGAGATTTTGCTGTAATCAAAAGTGACCTCCATATTATAAACGATAATGCTCTGATATCTTTAAACAACTGGAAATCTACTTTCTCAGTATGTTGCTTATTAATATATTATGTGTCTAAAAACCTCATTTTAAAGATAATTATAAGGTTTGAATATTATTAACTAGGTAATATTTATATTTCAGGTTATTGTTTTATTGTGCTTTAAAGTGAAATTCTTGTTATCAGAGCTTATCTTTAAATTGACTACTTGTTAAGATGGGATTTTTTATTGTGTTTTGACTCTTAAGGGGAGCAACTTGATAAATATTTATGAAACTGTGTGAATGTGCGTTTTGGTAAGTGGAGATGAGGGAAAAGCCTTTGCATATTTGCTGAAGTTAGGAATAAAATATTTTATATAGCTTGAAATAATATGCAGAAGACTTTTTTTTCTTCTCCTGTTCGAGTTACTAAAAGAAGTGGATGCCTGGTATAAGTTGTATGTAGCAAATATATTTTATGTATAATTTTTATTTTAATGCGTTACTTTTCTCACAGAGCTTGTCAAACACATAGAAGCAATATTGGAACTGAAGGTGGACCACCTCCTTTTGTGCCATTTGGACAGGTAATGACTTTCAGGTTGGCATATTAATTTTAATCAGGAAAAAAATGTTTTTTGTTTGTATTCTAGTGTGTCATTTGTGTGGAACATTCAGGGGTCAGGGAGTTATATGGAAATACATTAAGTACAAGGAATTTAACAATTGTGTTTTATTTTCCTTGACTGTAATGAAATGTATTAGTAGAATCTATTTCTTGAGAGCTGTTGATTAAAAGATTAAAGCACTCAGAGCCTACCTGAAGAGTAATTTATCACAATTAATATAGAATCTGTGCTGGATGAGAGAGAAATTCAAGTGTAAGCAGACTAAAATAGGCTAATTTTCATTTTGTTCAATAAAATTAAACTAGGAAAAGGAAATTTGTACAGAGGGATAGGATCTAATTGAGAACTCAAGGCAGAAAGACACTACTGCATTTTAGTGCCTCCTGTCCCAGTTGTTCCTTCTAAGGTCTGTTCTTCTGCCTCATTCCAAATACCATCTCTTACCATCTTAGGAGTGCTGTAACAAAGTACTACAAACTGGATGGCTTAAAACAACAGAACTCTGTCTCACAGTTCTGAAAGTCTGAAATTAAGATCTCCATAGGGCCATTTTTTTCTAAAATCTATAAGGATAATCTCTTTCTTGCTTCTCTCCTGACTTCTGCTGGTGATTTGCTGGCACTCCATGTCATTCACTTTTCAGTCATCACATTGCATTCTATCCTGTGTCTAAATTTCCTCTTCTTAAAAGGACACCACTTATATTGGATCAAGGATCCACTACTCCAGTGGGACCTCATTTTAACTTGGTTAAATCCATTTATAAGAGCCCTATTTTCAAATGAGGTCACATTCTGAGGTACTCTCAGGGTTAGGACTTAAAATATCTTTTTGGTGAGCACAGTTTAATTCATAACAGCATCTTCAAGGACTTAATTTATATCCAATATAGTATTGTCTTCTTCAACCATGGCGATTATTATCCTTCTCCCAAATAAGCTAAAAGGTTTTAAGTCTAAACTTCCTATTTTTCAACTATCTCCTGCTGTAAAAATCTACCTTGAAGTAGCACTTCAGCTGGCCAGTATCTTATGCTTTTCTGGTTGTGATCAGGATCAACTTAAATCTGCAACAGTTTCCTCCAAACTCTCTTTGCTTTGTCTTGAAGATCTGAAAATAAACCCTGTGGCAGCTTGCTTTTGCCTCATGATGCCCCTAAAGTTTAGCTGTTGGTAACCTGCCTTGCATTTGCTCTTTACTATCCTTTCTTGAGAGTGCTGGTTTAGAATGAAGATGAGCTGGGGATGTCATGGGAAACACAGACTTAGATTTCCATAACAAGAGTTTGTTTTTATTTTTGGTATGAGTTACAGGTATCTAAGTTAATCAGAAGATAAATGAATAGGATCAATTTACTGCCATCCTCTTCAAAAAATAAAAATAAAAAATATCTTTGATAAGGTCAGCTCAATATTAAACTCATATTTGTATTATGGATATTTTTAAGGTATTTTCAAAATATGCTCGCTTTTACTGTTTTGGAATAAGGGAGAGTCGAGATAAGAGGAGGTATAGAGCCTAATAGTGTGGTCTGTGTTAATACTCTTACTTCTCCAATATAATACCAACCCACCCCCAGAATGAACACAGAGGGTAAACTTTCTATTAATTTATTTTGAGGAAATAATAAATGATATATTTATAGGAATTTATTTTCCCCTTAAACATTTTGGTTTTAATCTTTCTCTTATTTCTGCAACATATAGTATTATACAACATATAAGTTATAATATTTCAAATTTTTTTCCAGAGTGACTTATGATCTAATTATTTTTAAGAATTTACAGTGTGTTTTATAGCCTTTTTGGGTTAGGAAGTGTAATATATAAAGGTATGGTATCTAGTATTGTTTCTAAAGGCCATTTGAAAAGTTTCTATATAGCCTATTTCAGCCTTGAAACATGGGTTCAAGATAGAAAATACCAGCTGTGTTTGGTAACAAAGGATATATTTAGACTTCTGAAATATTTTATTTGTGTAGCACATGTCTTTGAGAAGATGTTTTCGATTTCTTTTAGTCAATGAGTTGAGAAAAAATTTCTTTTGTAGAATTTGTACTGCTAAGATTGGAATGGAGGCTAAAATTGAGAGCTTATTTTTTAGAAAATTATGCCTTTTAAAATTGGGTCTAAAATCTTAAACATTGCAGCCTGCTGGGGAGGAGGGATGTTTTTAGATTTTTGGTTTGTAAGTTCAGAGGCATTCTTTTATACCCAGCCTTCATATAATATGAAAAATAAACTCTTAAATTAACAAGTGGAATTTACTTTTTTCCTGTGTACTAGTCGAGAACTACTTGAAATCTAAAATGATGTCAAATCATTATCCTAAAATGAAACCTGATCTTTTGTTTAGATATGGTTTTTGAATATATGCCACATTTTAGTAATTTTTTTAATTGTTTACCAGTTACATTTATTTAAAAGTTACTTTACTCAGTTTTCTATCTTTATTTTTAAATCTATAGGATGTAGTTTTGTTTTTTGTAGCCTCTCAACTATTGTAAAAGCAATACATATTTCTTTTGAAGAAGTATTCTTTTCTAATGAAAAACATGAATCTTTTTAGAACTACTAAATTGATTTATTTTTATTTATTGTTACCAGAAGTGTATGTCTCATGTCGAAGTGGATAGTAGAGAACTGGATCGAAGAAAGACCTTGCAAGTTACTATGCCTGTCAAACCTACAAATGATAATGATGAATTTGAAAAGCAAAGGACTGCTGCTATTGCAGAAGTTGCAAAGAGCAAAGAGGTAAGGAACTGAACCTAATTGCAGGGTTTTCTTATTTCTCATCATTGTGTCCATTTAGATTATTCACGATCATTGCATTCCTTTCACATAAAATAATTAATTTAACACACCTTTGACATTATTCTTTCATATTCCATAAGTAGGAAATGCCTTACTGCCTAATAGAATCTTAAGCTTACCCATTTTACTCATATGTTTGTTTTCTAAAATTACATTGGCAGTTCCAGTAAGTTACTATTGCTAGCAAACTGCCCTTCTTGTCTCCCTTTTCCTTTTCTTTTTAACAATATAACAACTGACGTTTTTATTATGTCAGAGAGTTTCTCATTATTAGTTGGGCTAGGTGTTCACTTTTTCAGGATAATTTTCCCCTAAAAGTGCAACTTCTGAAAAATATAGGTGAAAATTAGAGGGTCTATCACTGGCTCAGTGTTAACGTTTTTGCCAGGTTTTATATTTAATTCCACTTACTGTATAGTAAAAGTGTTTTTTTAATTTTTGGGTTATATTTGTACATATATACATACCCATTATTACATCATTTACCAATGATAGTTAAGTGTTTTTCTTTTCATTTTTAAAAATTTCAGGACTATTTTGGATAGGTTTTTTCTCTAATTATTAATTTTAGGTTTTAATAAGAAATTTTAGCACATGATTTTTTTGCTTAGGCTTTTAAGCATTGAGATCAAAATATAGTTTCATGCATTCAGAACCACTAACTAAGCTTAGTTAACAACTGCTTTCCTGTTTAAATTTGAAGTTTAAATAGAATTCTTGAATTTTGGTTGTTTATTCTGCCATGTGTCCTTCTATCATCAGTTTAGCCTTGGGACCAAGAATACAAGCTCTGGAGTTAGCCTGTAAGCCTATCCTGCTGACACTCTTGGATAGGCATAACTTTTTATGCCACAATTTTAAACATCTATAAAATGGAAATAAAATTTGTACCTACTTCATATGGTCACTGTGAAAATTAAAATTGATAATCTTTAGAAGGGCATTTAGAAACTACCTGGCATAGATCGTGTCACTCCTTTGTTTAATGTTCTCAATAAATGTGATTCTTGCTATTCTATAGTCTTTCCTCTCGTCTATGGCACGTTTAAGAAAAACCATTTGTAACATTTCTGGTATTAATGTGTCTTACAGCATTTTTATGACACATGTTCCCTCTTTCCCAAGAAGCTATTAAAATGATAGAATTTCAGACGTGAGGATAATAGGTGCTTATCAATTTTCTTGCTGATTGTAGGTAGTGTATTTTTTTTTTACATTTATCTCAAACAAACTTTCTTCCCAAGTATTTTTTTTACAGCTATTTACTAGAATATAGGTAGCATACTATATGCTTCATTTTTAAAAGTTGTAATAGATTGCATATTTTCTCATAAATAATTGATAATTAAGGAATCAAAGCTTTTTAAACCTAAAACAGACTTTAGAATTCCTCAGTTTATATTATAAGAAAGTTTATGGAGTCTCAACAAAGTGAAGGGACTTGGTCACTGTTACACAGGGACAGTTTTGGTACTAAATCTGTGTAATCTAGCAGAGGGTACATGTATTTAATATGTATATTTGAACACCAAAATCACAGTAGAGTTGTTCTGAAAAGATATTTTATGATTATCCATTTGCGCAGTTATGTGCATTTGATGGAATCAGCTACAAATGACCAAGCCATGATATTCATTCATTTATTCCATTCATCATTCATTCAGTAAATATTTATTGAAAGCCTACTATATGCCAGAACTGGTTTTCAATACATGGGTTAAATCAATGAACAAAACAGACAAATATCTCTGCCCTTATCAAACTTATTCTTTAGTGAGGGAGACATCATAAATATAATCAGTGTGTAAATAATATAGATTAGAAGGTCATAAGTGCTATAGGAAAAAGGAAATGTAGAGTAGTGTGTGTCTGAATGCCACTTGTTGTTAGGGGAGGTTGCAATGTAAAAATGCCCTGGTCAGAAATTGAGAATCTCTGAAGTCCTGTGTAACTTACATCCTAAGTAAAGCGTGCTTTGGAGTGGATATATGTATTAGAGATATAATGGTATTAAAAACCCTGAGGACAAATGAGATCACCAAGAGAATGAATACTGATAGTGAAGGGAAAGGGTAAGGAATGAACCCTGTGGCATTCCCCTTAGAGATTGGATGGAAGAAGTTGAATCAGCCATGCTATGACCTATGAGAAGAATAAAACCCAAGAGAATGCAGAAAATATTTCATGGACCAAAAGTAATTGTGTTAAAGGTGTTGAAAAGTCATGTAAAATGAGGATTGAGAATGTAGAATTGGGGTGGTCATTCATTCCTTCTACATTCTCTTAACATTCACGTGGTGATAAGAGAAAGTATGTGGTATTAAGATAAAGTATAAGTATGCAGATATTAGTGGTTGGGTAGAATGAATCTCTTCAAATTCTTTATATAGTTTCAGTTTTGTCAGTCAAATGGAGGAGAAGTGGTTGGAGGTTTGAGGAGCAAGGGTAACGTTAAATAGTGGTGTAGAAGATAGACTGGACTACAGAAATATAGTGAGATTGCTAGGCAGTACTAAGAGCGCACTTGAGTTTTGTGGTCATGATGCTGTCTTTTATCTAATTCACACAATGTGGAGAAGGCAGTGTATTGCGTAAAATACAAACCCACTGATCTTATTGGTAATGTTTAAGTTGTAATGGTTCTAGATATTTATGTATCTTGTTTTAAAGCTTTGAAAAACAATTTTGAAAATGTTATTTATCCAATTCTTTAATCCCAAAATGGAAAGAAATAATAAGAAAATACATCCAAACAATGGGACTATTGTACTGGCGCCAAAAGAAAATGCACTTACGGAGTTAAAGTATTTAACTTCAGAAATATAATTTTGAACAGGTTAGATTGCAGCCTTTTATCTTCTGTTAAAATAACAAAAACAATATTTGCCATTTTTATTAAGGTTTACCATGTGTCAGTTACTGAGCTAACCACTTCATAGTAATAATGTAATTTAATCCTTATAACAACCCCCACGAAGTAAGGTTTCTTTGTCCCTGTTTTAAGGATGAAAGAGCTGAGGCTTGGTGGAAGTTAAGTGACTTCCTTAAGGATAGGAGCTAACAAGTGACTGAGCCAATGTAATAATCTCAACCTTGGCTGGCTCTTAAGTCTGTTGCTACATTGCTCCCCAGTATAGTCAATACTGTATAACATTAATATGACAAGCATTTTTATTTACATTTATATAAATATCAAAACATTTTAACTTTTTCTTTTTTTTTCTAGGACTCTATAAACCAATAATTGAATGAATCTAGTAATGAGTCTTCTCTTTGATGGGGTGCTTTTAATTTTTATTTAAGTTAAATTTAAACATTGTGGTATATCAACTACCTAATAGAAATATTTAATATATTTTTCATTAATACTCATCTAACAGTTTCTGTTTTCAACTTCTTTGTCCTTGAACTTTCATCTGATTTATAATAATTTCCCAATACATATAAATTTGTCTTAGTTGTTTTCTGAGTATAGTCATTTTTAAAACACATTAAAAAATATATCGCAATTTCTACTAAAAATCAATCTTGCCTTCATTCTTCTTAGATTGGACTATACAGATATTATATAACAAGATATATTTATATATTAGACTATAAAGATATTATATAACCAGATGTTTGAGATTACACAAGAAACGATGTGGAATGCTTTTCAGTCATGAGTTTGGGTTTTTCCAATTCAGTCTTCATTATTCCTTTCATAATAGTTTTAACCAAAATTTAGATCAAATAAAAATTTCAAATTTAAGCACATATAGTGATTCAAATGAGTCAGCAACAAAATAAGTATGACTTGAAAGGTCTTATACATAGTAAGAGAAGACATATTATGCAATTGATGTAAATAATGTAGTAGTTTTAATACTAAGTTAAATTTAATATTAATACTAAGTAAAATTTCATTTATAATTTAGTTTTATATTATTTATGTTCATTTTCTAAGATAATTAAATTTTATTACTGGATGATAGGCATTATTAACTGCTTCCCAGGTAGATTTAGTGCATTGTTAAAGATTCCCTTGAAATATGGCTAGATTTATAACCCAGGATCATGACATTAATCAATCAACTAATCGTACAATACTTCCATTATTTTATTCTAATGATTTACCTTAGAGAGAGTAAAGATTGTAATCATTAATTTTTTATAATTAAGTATTATTCTAATGATTTATTTTAGAGCGATTTAAAGATTATAATCATATAATTTTTTATTGCCTGAACCCAAACTTGGATAATAAATATACTGTTTAAAAAGAATAAATTAACAGTTTATTTTTTATGTGAGTTATAATTTACATAAACTACTTCAGTTTTACGAGATATTTTTAGTTATATCTTAGTCTTCGACCTATTTTTATGTGCTATTTATTTACACTCTTTTATCTTTTTTCTAATCTAAAGACCAAGACATTTGGAGGAGGTGGTGGGTGGTAGAAGCAATCTCAATATGAGTGCGGTGGTAATCGAAATAGGGAAGTTTTACAAAAAGAAAAGTCAGCCAAATCTGAAGGAGCATGAAGGTGTCTACAGAGAACTGTAAGGCTAAAAAAAATCAACCATATAGTTATTGTTTCTTCCTTTAATAGTCCTGGTAACTCTTTATTCTCCTCACAACCACCAATGGTAGTAATCATATGTTATGAATAGATTGTACCACTTTGAAAAGGCTTTCATTAAGGATTGCAGGTAACACACAAAAAAAGTGGGTTGTTTGAAAAATAATTTACATAAAACCTTACACTTCATTTAAATTTATTGTGTGTGAATAAAATGTCATTTGGAAAGGCTTGATTTTGAAAAAGCTAACAAATTAAAGGAAGATGCTCATAGAAATTATATGGTAATATATTATGAATCAGAAACACAGTTAGCAACTTCTCTAAAGTATTTTCCCTTCCCTACCTTTCCCAAATATTTTCTCACATTTTGCCTAACGTTTTTTTTTGTTTGTTTGTTTGTTTTGGGGGAAAAAAAGTGGAAACAAACATGGGTGTTTTATGGGTTCAGTTGCAAAATAAATGTGAGTTTTAAGGCCATTGGGGGTAAAAGACATTTCTGGTATGCTGTAGTGGTTTAAATGTTGTCCTCAGACCTAAGGGAACTGAGGAGAAATCATTTTCCTCTGTCTTTAGAGGTTGAATAAGTTCCAGTATATTTGCCAGTAGGGTCCAGAATACCTAAGATTAGTATTTAGATAATGAGAGTTTATTATCTTATGTAACAAGAAGCCCAGAAGGTAGATAGTATTAAATCATTGGTTAATTCAGCAGTATAACAGTGTTAGAACGCTATTGGACATTTCTGCAGTTTTCTTGGGTTTCTCTTCAGGTCACAGGATGCTTCATGCCCTACATTTTCACACAGAAGTCCAAAGGCAGGAAGGAAAGGGGCATTTTTCCTCGACATGACTCTCTTTTGTCAGAGAAAAAATCTTTGCTGAAATCTCTATCAAATTTCCATTTATATCTCTTTGACTAGAACTCAGTCACAGCTAACTCCTAAACCAATCACTGGCGTGGGAGATGAATTTATAACTATCGGCCAAGCTTCCTCTTCCTTGAACAAAGTCCTTTCTTTTAAAACATCAAGTTTAAATAGAGTTGATAGCTTTTGGGATACAACCAGTGGTCTCTGTCATGAGGTACTTTCGTGGAAAATTTTGATGCTGCAATTTACAAATGCAATTTAAGGGGGGGGGGAGAAAAAGAAAAGTAAGTCAGAAAGGTAAGAGGTGGACAGAGTATAAGAAAAGGTGAATAAGGAAGTGTGAGAAGAGCTTGTATCAGCAGTCTGCTTAGATTTTTCTCAGTTTTGTGCCATGTACCAAATAGCATGTTATTTATTACTACTGGTTTGGCTTTGAGAAATTTTCTGTCAGGCAGTAGCTTAATTTTTTAGTCATGAAGGAATAAAAGCTATCTTAAAAGAAAAATTCAAGTATCTTACAGGAAAAATTGACAGTTTTATTTTTTATAAAGAGGAAATCAGATTCCTTTATCTGTGACAGTAACATTTATATATGTCTTTAGTAATAATCTAAATAGTCACTAATCAGGCCACAAAGGTGAATGTTTAGACTAGAGAAGAAAATTCTGCTGCATTTGTAACATGTTCTGGTTTCATTGAAAACGTGGGCTTTCTCCCCTTTCTTGTTCATTTTCTGTCTAGCTTTGTATATTGTGTGTGTGTGTGTCTGTGTGTGTGCTTTAAAAAACAGGTTTTTCTCTCATGTAAAAAATGAACAGAGTAAGCAGTTTGGAGCAAGGCAAGGTGAGCAGGGGAGGAGTATGCAGCTTCATAAAGCTGGGTCATATGGTAATTCTGTACCTAACTCTCTGAGGAACCACCAACTGTCTTCCACAATAGCTGTACCGTTTTACATTTCCACCACCAAAAAGTGGTTTATGTTTCTCCCCATCCTCTCCAATACTTCTGATTTTCCATTTTTTAATAGTTAGCAATTCCAATGGGTATGAGTGTCTCATTTTGGTTTTAATATGCATGTCCCTAATGACTAATGATGTTGAGCATCTTTTCTGTGCTTCTAGCCATTTATATCTTGGAGAACTCTCTACCAAGTCTTTTGCCCATCTTTTAATTGGATTGTTTGTATTTTGGTGTTGAGTTGGAAGACTCCTTTATATATTCTGAATATTAAACCCTTATTGGACATGTGGTTCCGTATATTTTCTCCCATTCCATAGGTTGTCTTAAAAGCTTTCATGATGAAGTCCTTGGCACACAAAAAAATTAATTTTGATGAAGTCCCATTGATCTATTTTGTAGTTATTGTTGTTGCTCATGCCTTTGATATAAAGTGTAAGAGACCATTAGACCAAGGTCTTGAAGATGCTTCCTGCTTTAGTTGCCTAGGCTGCACAAAGCAGATACTTTGAAGTGGGTTGGCTTAAACAGTGGAATTTACTGGCTTACAGTTGAGACCAGGAAATATCCAAGTCAAGGCATCAACAGGGTGATACTGTTTTCCTGAAGACTAGCTACCAGTGAATCTTGGCTCCTTTGCCACATGTGTAAAACCATGGCCTCTTCTGCTGGTCTCTCCCTTGTCTTCTGGATTTCGTTGCTTTCAGCTTCTTGCTTCTGTCACTGGTTGGGTCTCTGTCTCTGTCTCTCTGTCTCTTTCTCTCCTTCCCCCTCCAACACCCCCCCTTCTGTCCCTCTCCCTCTCCATTCATCAAGATTATAAAGGACTCCAGTAATAGGATTAAGTCCCAGCCTGAATAAGGTAGGTCACACTTCAGTAGCCTTATCAAAAGATCCTACTTACGATGGGTTTACACCCACAGGAATGAGTTAGATTTAAGAACATGTTTTTCTGGGTTATATAAAGCTTATAAACCACCACACTTACCTGTTTTAATCTAGAAGTTTTATAGCTGTGGTTCTTATGTTTAGGTCTTTGATCCATTTTGGGTTAACTTTTGTACATAGTGTGAGGTAGGGGGTCCACCTTCATTCTATTGCTTATAGATATACACTTTTCCAAGCACCATTTGTTGAAGAGACTGTTCTTTCCCTAATGAATGTACTTGGAAACTATTCTGGGATAAGCTCAGTCTTTTCAAGAATCAGTTGGCCATAGATATTATGGTTGATTTCTGAACTGTGTTTGATTCCAGTGGTCTATATATCTTTCCTTGTGCCTCAGAATGTCCTTCCATTTATTGAAATTTTCTTTGATTGTATTAGGTATGTATTTTAGGTTTCCATGTATAAGTCCTTTACATCCTTGATTAAATTTGTTCCTAGATATTTGGTTCTTTTAGTTGTTATTGTAAACAGAATTTGTTTATTCTTGATTTCCTCTTCAGATGATCATTCCTAGTGTGTAGTACATTACCAATTTTGTAAGTTGATCCTATGTCCCATCACTTTGCTAAATTTGATTATATCTAGTTGCCTTGTTGTAGACATTTCTACATTTTCTATATGTAGTACCAGTTGTCTGCAAATGGGAAAAGTTTTACTTCTTCCTTTCTAATTTGAACATCTTTTATTAATTTTTCTTGCCTAATGCTGTCTAGAACTTCCTGCAACATATTGAACAACTCAGTGACAGTGGGCATCCTTGTCCTATTCCTGATCTTAGAGAGAAAGCTTTCGGTCTTTCACCATTGAGTATGATGTTAGCATTGGGTTTTTCATATATGTCCCTTATCATGTTGAGGAAATTTCCTTCTGTTCCTAGTTTTCTGAGAATTTTTATCAAGAAAGGGTGCTGAATTTTGTCCAGTGTCTTTTCTGTGTCTATTGAGATAGCTATGTTCTTTTTTTCCCTTTGTACTATTTATGAAGCATGTAATATTGATTGGTTTTTATATGTTGAACCTCTTTGCATTCCTGGGATAGAAGTTACTTGGCCATAATGAATCATTTTTTAGTTTTCTGTTGAATATTTTTGGCTAGTATTTTTAAAGGAATTTTGCGTTATATTCTTGCAGAAACTGTTCTTTAATTTTCTTTTCCCTGAGTGTCTTTAACAGGCTTTTGTATCAGGGTAATGCTTGCCTTGTAGTATGAATTGGTATGTGTTCCTTACTCTTGAATTCCTTGGAAGAGTGTAAGAAGTTTTTTGTGTTAATTCTTTAAATTTTTGATAAAATTTACCAGTGAAGCCATCTGATCCTGGACTTGTCTTTGGTGCAAAGTGTTTTGATTATTGATTCAGTCTCTGTACATGTTGTAGGCTTGTTGAGGATTCATATTTCTTCTTTAGTAGATTTAGGTGATTTGTGTATTCTAGGAATCTTTCCAATTTCATGTAGACTATTGAATTTGTTGTTCATAGTAGTCTCTTAAAATCCTTTTAAATCCTTTTTATTTCTGTAAGATCAGTAGTGATATCACCATTTTCTTTCTGATTTTAGTTATTTCCTTATTTTCTCTTTGTTAGTCTGGCAAAAGTCAATTTTATTAATATTATCAAAGAATTGATTTTTTGTTTTGTTGCTTCTCAATTGTTTTTTTCTTCTCTGTTTCATTTTCTCCACTATAATGTTGTTTCTTTCCTTCTCCTGACTTTGGGTTTAGTTTGCTCTTTTTCTGGTTTCTCAAGACATGAAATTAGGTTATTAATTTGCAATCTTCATTTTTATATAGGCATTCATATCTATAAATTTCCCTTTGAACTTGTATCCCATAATTTTTCATATATTGTGTTTTATTTTCATTCATTTCTATGTGTTTTCTAATTGCCCTTGTAATTTCTTCCTTACCTCATTGATTATTTAAGAGTACCCTATTTCTGAGTGCATGGGTGATTCATAGTAGAATGCTCAGCTGCCATGCAGAAGACCTAGGTTTGATTCCTGGTCCATGCAAACCCCCCCTCCCCCCCCAAAAAAGAAAGAGTATGCTCTTTAATTTTCACATTTGTTTTCCAATTTCCTTCTTTTACTGATTTCTAGTGTCACTCTAATGTGATCACAGAAGTTATTTTATATGATTTCTTTATTTTTAAATTTATTGAGAGTTCTCTTGTGCACAACATGTGGTTGTACTGAAGAATGATCCAGTCCACTTGAAAATTATATGTGTGCTGTCTTCTTTGAGAAAATGCTTTATATAGTCTGGTTAGATCTATTTGTTTTGTAGTGTTTTCCATGTCTTTTATTCATTTTTGAGCTTCTGTTTTGGTATTCTATCCATCCAAAGTTGTTTATTGAAAGCAGTATATTGAAATCTCCAACTATTGTTTTAGAACTATCTATTTCTGCCTTCAATTATGTCAGTGTTTGCTTTATATATATTTTTGGCTCTGTTGTTGGATATATAGATGTATATAGCTGGTATATATATATATAGATGTATATAGCTGGTATATCAAAGAGTTGACCCTTTTATCTACATAAAATATCCTTCTTTGTCTCTTGTGATAGTGTTTAACTTAAAGTCTATCTTGTCTGATATTAGGATAACCATCTAGCTCTGTTTTGATTACCATTTGCATGGAATATTTTCTTCCATCTTTCACTTTCAACCTATTTGTATTTTTGGACCTAAGATGAGTCTCTTGTAAACAGCATAACTTCGGGCCATGCTTCTTTATCCATTCTGTCAGTCTCTGCTTTTTAATTGGAGTGTTTAATCCATTTACATTTAAGGTAGTGTTTTAGTTTACAAAATTTGCTGAAATATGATATACCAGAAATGGAAGGGCTTATAAAAAGGAAATTTATCAAGTTGCAAGTTTACAGTTCTGAGGCCATGAAAATATCCAAATTAAGGCATCCAGAGAAAGATACCTTAACTCTAAAGAAAGGGCCAATGAAGTTCAGGGAGGGCACATGGTGACATCTGTTAATTTTTTCTCCTCATTTAATAAGGCTTCACCTGGGGCGTTTTCCTTCTCCTCCAAAGATCTCTGGCTGTACTCTGTTCATATTGGTGGCTCTAAAGCTTCGCCCAAAATCATTCCTCTTAAAGGATTCCAATAAGCAACCCCACGTGGAATAGGTGGAGACACATCTCCATGGAAACCATCTGTGTTAGTTAGATTCCGTTGTCAACGTGGCCAGGTGAGCATACCTAGTCTTGTTACTGTGGACATAGCCAAAGGTACATGAACCTCATCTGTTGCTAATTACATCTGCAGTTGGCTAGGAGGCGTGTCTGCTGCAGTGAGTGACTTTTGACTTAACTGGCTGGTGCTTAAATGAGAGAGCCCAACGTAGCACAGTCTAAGCAGCTCGGCATTCCTCATCTCAGCACTTGCAGCTCAGCCCAGGCCTTTGGTGATGCAGAAAGAAGTCACCCCCGGGAAAGTTGTTGGAACCCAGGGGCCTGGAGAGAAGACCAACAGAGACCATCCTGTGCCTTCCACCTAAGAAAGAACCTCAGTGGAAAGTTAGCTGCCTTTCCTCTGAAGAACCAACAAAATAAATCCCCTTTTATTAAAAGCCAGTCCGTCTCTGGTGTGTTGCATTCCGGCAGCTAGCAAACTAAAACAGCATCTAATCAAAGGTTACCACCCACAATTAGGTGGGTCACATCTCCATGGAAACAATCTAAAAAGTCTCTCCCAGAAATATTGAATGAGGATTAAAGGACATGGCTTTTCTGGGGTACATGATAGCTTTAAACCAGCACATAGTTACTGGTAAGCCAGACTTCTGCCATTTTGATAATTGTTTTCATAAGTCTTATGCCATTTTTCCTCTTATTTTTTCCATTACTGTCTTCTTTTTGTTTATATGACCTTTTATATTGAGCCACTTTTCATTTCCTTTTGTATAATTTCTTAGATATTTCCTTTATAGTTGCCATGTCACTTCCTAAATTTATTATAATTTAGTTTATATCAAGACAAACTTAGCTTTAATAGTCTATACATGTTCTGATCCTATATCTCATATTCCATTGTCACAATGTTCTTGTCACAGATTACATTTTTATATATTGCTTACCCAGTGTATTATGCATTTGAATGTTCAGCTATATTTGAAATAAAAGACAGCCTTACAAATGAAAAAATGCAATAATACTGGCATTTATATTTACCCATTTACTTATCTTAACTTGAGGTCTTTATTTCTTCATACAACTTTGGGTTATGTCTTTTTTAAGTATTCCGTGTATGTGACATGTTGATTCTCTCTTGCTGTGTTCAAGATTCTTTGTACTTGGATTTGACAATGTGGTTATAACGTGTTTCAGTATAGGATTCATCCTGTTTGGTGTTCCTGGAGCTTCTTGGTTTTGAATCTTCACATATTTCATTAGCCATTATTTCTTAGAATATTTTTTCTGTCCCTTTGCCTCTCTCTTCTGCTGTGTCTCACACAGTGCATGTATTGGTACTCATAATGGTGTCCCCCAAGTTTCCTCAGATTCTGTTCATGCTTTTTGCTCTTTTTTTTACTGCCCTTAAAGCATTCCACTGTCTTATCTTCAAGTTCACTGATCCTTTCTTCTATCTCCTTTAATTTCCTATTGAACCCCTCTATTGAATTTTCATTTCAGTTACTTTTCAACTCTAGAATTTTCATTTGTTTCTTCTTTATAATTTTTACCCTGTTATTGAAGTTCTTATTTTGTTCATATATTGTTTTCCTGATTTTCTTTGTTTATCCATGTTTTCTTTAGTTCATTAATGTCATTTAAGAGAGTTGATCTAAGATCTTTGATTAGTAATTCTAGAGACTGAGCTTATCCCAGAATAGTTTCCATTTAATTCTTTTTTTCTAGTGACTAGGCCATGCTATCCTATCTCCTCACATTTTCTAATTTTTTATTTAGAACTGGACATCTGTATATTATGTTGTGTTAACTTTGTGGAAATTCAGTTCTCTCAGTCTTCAGTTCACCAGACTAAGAAGAAGGAAAAAAAAAACACAAAAGAGAGAGAAAAAGAAAACAGAAAAATAAATACTAACAAACGGACAAAACACCCTTTAAAAAATGTGTCCACCTCTCCTAGTGTCTCCTAGTCTCTCCTAGCACCTAGTAGATGCTAGTGGGAGGCCAGAAACTGCTGCTGTCAAGGCTGAAACTGAGGTCAGCGTCTGTGCTGGTCTCTCAAGGATCCACCAGACCAAGAAAAATCTACCTATAAAATAAAGAAAACCAAAATACAAAAAAAGTTGCGCTGGCTCTTTATGTCTTGGTAGGTACTGCTGGGAAGCCAGAAATTGCTGCTGTTTATAGGACCCAGACCAAGACCAGTGTCTGCACTGTGCCCAGACCAACCTCTACATTCAACTTCAGCTTTTGGAGGGCAAGCTTTCCTCTACCCACCCTGATCTAGGTGTCCATTCTTGAAATCCAGGCTGCATTTCCTCAGCCATAGCCATTTCCACAGCAGCTGCTGTCTGGCCTAGGAATGGGGGCTGGTTGAAGTATGGGGGCTGGTCTGGTCACTGATTTGTACTTTCACTTACAAAGGTTGAATTTCCAGCAGCCCCTCCCTTTGCTGGCACTCCTGTGTGTATTCTGAATGTTCAGTTTGGTTCCAGGATTTCTGTGTAGATAATTCCAATCCCCTTTTCCAGCTCATTCATTTTTCTGGTGAAGGGAGTGATCTATGATCTGTAAAATTTCTTACTGCACCATTTTGTACTTGTACTCTCTGATTTGAACATTTTAAAACTTTTTAATATTATATGAAAGGATTTTAATATCATATGCAGTATGATTTCCTTTAGTGTAGTTTAGCTTTCTTTGTAAGTGTACAATTTAGTAGTTTTATGTGTATTCATAAAGGTGTGCAACCACCCCCCACCTCCATCTAATTCTAGAACATTTTCATCACCCCCTGTTCTAGTTTGCTAGCTGCTGGAATGCAATATACCAGAAACAGAATGGCTTTTAAAAAGGGGAATTTAATAAGTTGCTAGTTTACAGTTCTAAGGCCAAGAAAATGTCCCAGTTAAAGCAAGTCTATAGAAATGTCCAATCTAAGGCATCCAGGGAAAGATACCTGGATTCAAGAAGGTTGATAAAGCTCAGAGTTTCTCTCTTAAGTGGAAGGGCACATGGCGAACACAGTCAGAGTTACTCTCTCATCTGGAAAGGGCACATGGCGAACATGGTATCATCTGCTAGCTTCTTCTCCTGGCTCCATGAAGCTCCCTAGAAGGCATTTTCCTTCTTCATCTCCGAAGGTCGCTGGCTGGTAGACTCTGCTTCTCGTGGTTATATCGTTTTACTCTGCTCTCTCTGAATTGCTCTCTGAATCTCCTATTCTCCAAAATGTTTCCTCTTTTATAGGACTTCAGAAACTAATCAGATCTACCCAAATGGGTGGAGACATGTCATCACCTAATCCAGTTTAACAACCTTTCTCGATTACATCACACCTCCAGGGAGATGATCTAATTGCAATTTCAAACATACAATGCTAAATAGGAATTAGAAGAAATGGCTGCCTTAACAAAATAGGATTTTGATTAAAACATGACTTTTCTGGGGGACATACATCCTTTCAAACCAGCACACCCCCCAAAAGAAGCAGTCACTCCTCATTGTTCTCCCCCCCTCTAACCCCTAACAATCACTAATTTACTTTCTTACTCTATAGATTTGCCTATTCTGATCATTTCATATAAATGGATTCATTCAGTATGTGGCTTTTTGCATGTGGGTTCTGTTCATGTGGCATATATTTTCAAGGTTCGTTGATGTAGCATGTATCAATACTTCATTTCTTTAATTGGTTGAATAATAGTCCATTGTATGGTTATCCTACATTTTGTTTATCTGTTCAGTAGTTGGTGGACATTTGGGTTGTGTCCACTTTTTGTTGTTTGTTTAAATGAAGAATGCTACCGTGAACACTGAAGAGTGAAGCTCCAAGAAAAAAAAAGTCCTTTGCATGATCTTTCAGGCCCAACCACATGCAACTGCAAAGGTTTGCCTGGATGGCTTCATTGGAAATAGCTGCCCTCCCCACCAGACTTGGTGCATAGTTGGAAGAGAGATGCAGCCAGCTTGGCCAGCATGCTCTTTTGCATATCTAGCCCAAACACCTCTATTTAGAGGGCTTTGTCAAAGGATCCTTAGCCAAGGACTTTCTCAGGAGATTTTGCTAAGGCTTCCTTAACAAATACCTTGAAAGACCCCTTTTCTCCACTAACAAGTACTCAGTAGTTTTCCACTCCTAACCCTACTCCTTTCTCTCCTGCTAGCCCAGCTCCATAGTCTATAATACAGCAGGAGCTTTCTGTTCTGGGCTCCTTCAGCAGTGAAATTATCACTGTGTCAATGCTGATGAACTGACCTGTGCTTGAACACTAAGAGAGCTGACAACTTTTTTCTATCTTCTTGCTTATACTTTTGCATTAAGTGAATAGATTCCATTGTTACTCTCAGTTTGTCTTATTGTGCTGACTATTTCGGGACCTGACAGCTCTTGACTTGATGGTCATGTGGTAAATATTGAGGAAGTGCCAAATAGTTTTCCAAGTGGCTGCACCATTTTACATACCCACCAGCAATGTATTATGGTTTCAATTTGTCTACATCTTTGCTTATTGTATCTTTTTCGTTTTAACCATTCTAGTGGGTGTGAAGAGGTATCTCACTTGGTTTTGATTTGCATTTTCCTTGATTTGCATTTTCCTAATGAGTAATAATGTTGAACATTATTTCATGTGCTTGTATATCTTTTTTTTATTTTGAGAAATGTCTTCAAATTTTTGGCCATTTAGAAATTGGATTATTTATTTTTTTATTGTTGAGTTGCAAGATTTCTTTATATAGTTTGGGTATAAGTCCCTTATCAGATATATGGTTTGCAAATGTTTGCTCCATATTGTGTTGCTTTTTCATTTTCTTGATAGAGTCACTTGACTCTATCAAATGTTAGACTCAAATGATAGAGTCATTTGACTCTGTCAAAGGTTTTTAATTTTGATGAAGTCCAGGTTTATCTGTCTTTTTGTAGTTTGTGCTTTTGGTGTCAAATCTAAGAAACCATTGCTTAATCCAAGGTCAAGAATATTTACGTGTATGTTTTCTTTTAGAGTTTTGTAGTTATATGTTGTTAATATCTCTTACATATAGGTCTTAATCCATTTTAAGTTAACTTTTGTATATTGTATGAGGTAGGGTCCCACTGCATTCTTTTTCTGTGGTTGTTCAGTTGTCCCAGTACCATTTGTTGAATAAATCATTATTTCTCAGTGAGTTGTCTTGGTTTCCTTGTTGAAAATCAGCAGCTCACCATAAATGTAAGGGATATATTTCTGTATTTTCAATCTGATAACATTGATTTAAATATTGACCTAGATTCAAGTGCTGTAAAAAAAAGTCTAATATTATGGAAAACATTTTTAATCCTATTATTTAAGTTCTTGTGTCAATTATGCCATTTAATGTGTACTTAGCTGATATGTTCAGAATTCAATTTCAGTTATTTATAGTATTATTATTCACATTAGTAGAAGAGAAATTTTGTTCTTTCTCTTAGACATACCCACCCTAGAGCTCTCTTGTTGGGCTGTCTAAGATCTGATTTGGGAGGAATAACGAATTTCTTTGTATATGTACAAAGTATCTTAAAAGCTGATACTCTGAGTTAAACTCTGGAAAAAATTTTCTCAGAGAGCTGAAAAGACTGTAACAAAAAATAAATTACTTTTCTGAAATCCAGAATTTTATAAAAGATCATATGAAAGCTTGTTGAAAATATAAAAACTTGCAGTATCACATTCGGCTTTTTCATATGAGAAAATTTTTTTTAATTAGAAAATTTGTTACCAGAATAACATCAAGTAGAAAAAAGAATTATTTGCCTTTTGGATTTTATTATAATGATGTAATTAATGATTTAGTATGTTTTATTCTTTCAAATTAAAGCACTTGACACTCCAGCAGATTGAAGTGTACATTTTATTACAGAATGCATTAATGTTACGAAGGTGAGCAGTGTTCATTGGCATCAGAGCCCATGCTTCCGCAACCTGAGACACAGGAGGCAGTGGAACCACAAGTGACTCCTATAGTTTCTTATACCACTTTCACAGTACTTGGGTTTCTTATACCTTAAAAATCCCACAATTAGTTTTATTATGGCTACTTTAGAAGTAGGCTTGCCTGTTCTGAAATGGGATTTCTTAACTTTTATGTTCATTACAAATTCACTCCTTTACTCCTCCTTGAACCAATCCTGTAGAAGCTTATCCTATTATATTGGGAAAACAGCTTTGAATTTTTTGTTACATCATATTAGAGCCCTAAATGGTTGTTAGTCCTAATAGGAGTTGGTCAAGATGCAACATGTTTGGGGCATTTTAAAATAAGTTTTATGAGTTTTGATGTTGCTTTCATATTAAAAGAATGCTTCATAATCATTTGGAAAACAAAATAAATGAAATGAAATAAAGACACCTCTATTTCCACTAATCAGAGAAAACCACTGTTAGTATTTTTTTGGGAATGTTATCTGTTTTGGGGTCTTTTATTTATGTATGTGCATTATGTTTTCACATATATGGATATGTGTAGAATGAATATGTATGAATGTCTATAATTTAAGAAACAAAAATGGAATTACATTTGGGAAATTTAAAGTCTTCTTGGATAACAATATCTGAGGGAGAAAAGGGCTTGAGAAAACATAAAAGTTGGATAGACTGAGAGTTTTGTTGAATGTTAATGAGTTCAGTGAGAAAAGCAGAATAAGTTATACTAGTAAGTAATTGAATTCTTAATTGATCAGTAAAATTATTCTTGGATCAAGTTCTATGTATGGAACAATAGTCTTAGTTTTTGACCTCTCCCTCCTTTCTCCACCACCCCCCCCCACAAGGATGAAATATAGTTTTGATGTCTGGCATTTTTACATTGCTTTAACATACATATAAAAGGAATGGTAGGTAGATTCTCTCTTATAACTGTAATAAATTGATATTAACTGTTTGTATTGAGAAGGATTCTGAGACCTAGGGCATGAAAAAAAATTTTTGTCTTTTAATAGTGATTTCCTGGGCATCAGAATGCACCATGCGTGCCATGTCTGTGCTACCTTAGGGCCTATCCATTGTTAAATATGCAAAAACAAGTGATACATACTTCCTCAGCTGGCTAAAGTTTTTCAAGAAATTTCTTCATGGAATATGCTTGTGCTGCTTAAAGGGGTTCTCAGTTTCTACTCAGCTCTAGGTTTTTCAAGATTTGGATTCTGGCATTTATAAACTATACATACCTATTTAGAGTACAGGCTGGCAAAGCATTATACACATGAATATAGAGTACTAATGAATATCGAAGCAATGGAGAGTAAAGAAACAACAAAGTTACTGAGGTGGCTTTGTTAGCTTCAGTTTATACCTTGGATTTTTAGAGCAATGCTGTATAAATTATAACTTCCTTTCTAGAATGAAGTATGAACCATGAAAAGTTTTCATTAAGTAATTTTCTCTTCACTGCTTCTATTATTTTCAAAGGCCTTAGTCTGACATTTCTTAAAATTTGCTTTTTTTTTTTGCATTTGAGATAGAACTTGTGAAGTCAGAGAGTCAGTTCTCAAAGCACTACCCAATACATCATACAGATTCTTCTTTTACTATTGTATTAAAAACAGCATGCATTTCTTTCATAAGTATGAGGTGTAATTTTTAGTTAAAAGAAAATATCTAGTTAAAAACTTAAACATTGATTTACTTATCAGCATAACTTTCCCCTTCACTCGTTGCAGGTTGATGAAAAAGCTCTGAAGCACATAACAGAAATGGGCTTCAGTAAGGAAGCATCGAGGCAAGCTCTTATGGATAATGGCAACAACCTAGAAGCAGCATTGAATGTACTTCTTAATAGCAATAAACAAAAACCTGTTACAGGTCCGCCTCTGAGAGGTATAATTTATTAGACAATGTGTCAAATAGTACTGTTTTTCAAAAGAATATACATTATGGATACAGATTGGAATTTATTACTGTGAGGGCTATAGCTTTATTTAACATGTGTAGTAAATGGAAGGAACACGTTTTGGAACCATGAGATCTGTACAGGTTACTCTGAGACTCACTGTCTTTATATAAGATAGGTTTAGTAATATCTTGTGTCACAAGTTTGTTGTGAGGATTAGAAAAAATATAAATGTTTAATTCTGTTAATTATTTCTAGAAGTATGTTGCTTCTAGAAATATATGACTAAACATTTTGTAACTTTTTAAATTAGTGAGCATAACTTTTACTTAATGTCATTATTTAATCATTGCATGATCAATTATTAGGTAATTTTTTTTCAGTTCTCAGTCCCATATTCTTAAAAGTTAATCTTTACAAAAAATTTTGTAAGAATGTTTTTTTCCTTAAAAAGCAATTTATATGAACAAATTCAACTTTATAGCTAGATCATTTAGAGACTATTAAAGGTGCTATTTAATATAATAATTTAAAAACTTTTTAATAGAAAAGGTATATAAAATATAGAAAAATATGCAAAGAAAAATCTATATAAAATCCTACTTAACAGGACTGCTGATTATATTTTATTGTGTTTTCTCCTTTTGTCCTTAAGTATACAATATAAATTTCTTGCTTTTAAATCTTAAGGTAAAGGAAGAGGCAGGGGGAGAATAAGATCTGAAGATGAAGAGGATCTGGGAAATGCAAGGCCATCAGCACCAAGCACATTGTTTGATTTTTTGGAGTCCAAAATGGGAACTTTGAGTATGGAAGGTAGGTTACCTTAAAAGATTTTTAAAGGACTCAGCTGATTAGATCTGGCCCACCCAATATAATTTCCCTTTTGATTATCTTAAAGACAGTTGATTAGGGCCCTTGATTTATCTGCAGTTTCTCTTCCCCTTTGTCATATAATGTAACCTAATCACAAATATAATATCCCATCATAGTCACAAATCCCAGCCACACTCGTTGGTAGATAATTGTATAGGGTATATAACCTGGAGGTGAGGATCTTGGGAACCACCTTAAAATTTTGCCTATCATGCATGAGAATATGATGTATATATTTCATCTGCTATACCAATCCTTGAATTCAATAAAATATTTCATTTATATATTCATAAATCCTTTGTACATTCTTTTGACCTGTATCATACTTCCTACAATTGTTACTTTGTTTGTGATCTTAATTTTACATTACTAGAAAAATGGTAGAATTAAGAGAGGTAACTTTTTAAATGATAGTTTGTTATTGCTTCTCTTTTTTGTGTGTTCTTTGCCACCCCCACTGCACTGTTCCCTTCCTCTCTCCTTAAGGTCTAAAAACTACTCCAGTCACAAGTGATTGATATCTTACCATTTACTATTCTCCATTCACCATGGGTTTCCTAATGGCTTCTTATTCACTTTTTAATTTATTCACTTAGTAGATTTTTGTTGGTGTGTGTGACATTTTTATTGACAATATATATGGCGGGGACTGTGCAGGATATTATAGCATTGTGACTTAGGGCATTGACTGGTACAGACGTACTGCCTGCCTTTTCAGGGCTTGTCTGTGAAAAGGACAGAAAATTTACAGGAAGCAGGATAGTACCTGTATAAAATTATTTGAATACAATGATAATGTCTGCAATCTCTTCCTCGAAGCCGCTTTATATTCTTATCCCTATCTCCCCTTATACTATCTCATTCTGCGGTCCTTTGACTTCCTTTTATATGGCTCTCTCCTTACATTTGTTTTAGACTCCTGTAGTTTATCCTAAATCATGAGGTTGAGACAGAATAGGAATTTCTCTATGACCTATGCTCTATGACATACATTTGTATTGCTCTTCAGTTCTCATAGTACTCATCCTATACAACTGAAGTGAAGTAGTATTTAGTATACTTGGAAAAATGTATCAAAGTTAATTAAGTATGTGAATACACTCAAAACATAACAATCATTGTTAGAGAGATTTACTTCTGAGGGGACAAAAACTTGTGAATAAATCTGTTAATACAGAATATTCTTTTAGTAGAGTGTGTTGTATTTACATCACTGTTATTAACATGACTGAGTCAGCTAGAATGTGAGAAAAATATGGAAATTAAAATTCACAAGGAATGCAATCTATGACCTTCATAATTCTCAAATTGAAATATTTGTACAGGCTCTTAAATTTTATCTAAATTCAGAATAATATGTTGCTATGATCATCCTAACACCAGAAATTACCCACTTTTTCAACTTCAGTTAAAAATTTCTGTCACACTTGATAGGCATTATTCTCAAAGAAGCAAAATTTTTTAGTCTTTCCTAAAAGTACTGTGTGGAAAGTCAGCATCACTAACATGGAGGGTGGTGGGCAGAAGTTTTAGAAGAGGTGATATTTAGCTGAGTCGAAGGAAGAACACTGGGGAAAGGCAGGCCAAGCAGAGAGTCTGTATATACAGGCTTGGAGGCACCAGAGCAAGCAGTTCCCTGTGCCTGTGAGACTGTGTGTGGGAGGGGCAGAGACAGACGGAAGAGAGACTGAAGTAAAGGATTGGAGTCAAGTCAAGAGCATTTCATCCTTAGGAGTTTTGGTTTTATCCAGGAGACAGTGTAAAGCCATGAAAGAGTTTTGAACATGAGAGTAATGAGGTCTGTTTGGTGTTTTCAGAAGTTTTATTGTCAAAAGACCAACTGGTTGTTTTAGTGTTGAAAAAATCAGGCAGACTTGAAATCACTGTTTGGTTTGCTATTTCATTGTTTTAAATTTTTACCTGGCCAGAAGTTGATTCTCTCTGTAGCAACTGTTCTGACTAAATTCTCTTTTTGATGATATTGGTCTCACTCAGAAGAGAGTGATACTAATACAAATGAGCACAAGCAGCTAAATTGATATGTGTATGGATGGATTATTGTGCTTATGGATATCTCTTTTATATATATATATTTTTACTGACGAAACAACATGCAAACACAAGCATTCTTAACATATGAACATTCCATAGTTGGTGTTCAATCCGTGGTTCACAATGTCATACCAGTTGTATGTTCGTCACCATGATCATTTCTTAGAAGATTTGCATCACTCCAGAAAAAGAAATGAAAAGAAAAAAGAAAAAACTCATATGTACCATACCTCTTACCCTTCCCTCTCATTGACCACTAGTATTTCCATCTACCCCATATATTTTAACCTTGTTCCCCCTATTTTTCTCCTATACCCTTTACCACTCCCTTTCATTGATCACTAGTATTTCAGTCTACTCAATTTATTTTAACATTTGTTCCCCCTATTACTTATTTATTTTTTATTCATATTTTTTACTCATCTGTCCATACCACAGACTAAAGGAGCATCCAAAACAAGGTTTTCACAATCACACAGTCACATTGCAAAAGCTATATCATTATACAATCATCTTCAAGAAACATGACTACTGGAACACAGCTCTACAGTTTCAGGCACTTCCCTCTAGCCACTCTAATACACCTTAAACTAAAAAGGGAATATCTATATAATGTGTAAGTGTAACCTCCATGGTAACCTCTCGACTCTGGTTGAAATCTCTCAGCCACTGACACTTTATTTTGTCTCATTTCTCTCTTCCCGTGTTGGTTGAGAAGGTTTTTCGCAACCCCTTGATGCTGAGTTCCAGCTCATTCTAGGATTTCTGTCCCATGTTGCCAGGGAGGCTTACACCCCTGGGAGTTATGACCCACGTAGAGATGGGGAGGGCAGTGAGTTTGCTTGTTGTATTGGCTGAGAAAGAGAGAGAGGCAGGCCATATCTGAGCAATAAAAGAGGTTCTCTGTCGGTGACTGTTAGGCCTAATTTTCAGTTGGCTTAGCCTATCCTTTGCGGGGATAAGTTTCATATGAACAAACCCCAAGACTGAGGGCTCAGTTTATTGATTTGGGTGTCTCCACTGCTTTCAAAAATATCAGGAATTCTCCACATAGGGAAGTTGAATTTTCCCCCTTTTTCCCATTTCCCAAATGGACTTTGCAATTACTTCTTTATTCACTGTTCAAATCACCTTGGGATTTATCAGGGTATCACACTAACCTGGAGAAATCTACAAAATCTCGTGCCTTGCTTATGAATATTTCTTATGTTCTCTTGTTTTTGTCTTCATGGGTACAGTGAAGACAACAAGGTTGATGGGAATGCTTGGTATGTGGTCACTGTTGCGTATGCATGTAACAGGTATTATTCTTTTGCTTTCTTGTTAACCCACTCACACTACCAAGTGGCAAGAGTCTTAGGTGAGCTGGGGTTGAAAGTAAAAAAAAAAATAGTTGTGGCAAGCTAGTGAAAGGTTTTTCTGCTCCTTTTATGACTTCAGGATCATGTTTCTTTTTAACTGGAATTCAAGCCCAGAATATACTTTTTGTAAAATTGAAGTTACATTTTGGCCAGAGTTCCATAAATGTTGTATTCTAAAATTAAATCTTTATTGATGGGAGAAAATGTTGACCATTTTTAGGGAAAATCAGGAAAGCTTTTCAGGATAGAGTTTCTCTGTAATGTTTAATAGTTCAATGTCTTATGAACAGCTGATAAAGAGCGTTATGATCTTACAAATTTTATATTCAATCATCAGTATCATTCTGTGGATCTTACAGAAACCATTGGTATTAGGAAGAAGTAATCCTGGATCAGTGATATGTGTATTTGGGGTTATAAAATTTTCTTCCAAATTTTAGTTGTATAATCAAACCTTTCTTGCTTCTATATTTTGCATCAGTATAAGTTGTCCTGGGGTTTTGTTTAGTTTTAGTACCCTTGGAAGTTTAGTTTTAGCTGAGTAAACCTAGGTCTGGGTGGGCTTGTTCTGTGATATCAGATTCCAACCTCACTCTTTCAGAATACTGATAAAAAATGTCAAATAGAATTATCATATCAGATTCACATAATGCATCAAGCTTGTTGGGGAAAAAAAACCCCTAAGGATATGATTCTTTTTGAAAATTTAATGTTGATCAGTAACACATTTCCTTTCATATTACACATTTTTCTATAAAGGAGCAAAGAGTGCTATTATTTCTGTATTTTGATTTTTAAAAAATTCTACCAGGGATAATTACATCTACTTTTAGAAGTTTTTCCTTGCATTAACTTTTTGTTTTTGTCTCTTGATATGGTAATTAAACATAGTTCTGTTTCACATTTTTTTATCAGTATTCTGAAAGAGTGAAGCTGGATTACATTATTTTCTGAGACTACTCACTAGTTAGGTGTTCTGTGCATTATGTAGTAACGTGATGTCAATTTGGGAAGATTCAGATTGGCCAGTTTGTGATAGGGCTATGTTCCAAAAGGCCTCTTATATGTATATTTTTGGAATTTGATATTATACACTAGATATTACAATTTGTGGCTAAATTATCAGACAACTTTCAAAAGTCGGTTTTTATGTTCTCTTGTATCTTAAGTATGTCAATATCACTTCAGTGGTGCATAGCTACCACTTGAAGCAATGGTATTTTAAGTTTCAACTTGGGACAGAAGGGAAACAGGTTTTGTTCTTTTCATTGTTATAGAAGAGGAAAGTAAGTTGGCCAGGGAGTGGGGGCTGGGGTGGAAGAGGACATCTTGAGACAGTGACTTTACTGTCATAGATATTTTCTCTATCTAAATAAGATCAGATTACCCTTAAATTTGTTCTCTATAAATGTTCTGTGTGACAAAAAAAAAAAAATGTTCTAGTGGGGGAACAAGGGACATTATGCCAGAAGTGGACAGAGTATCATACTCTTCAATTATCCCATTGTTTGTGTTGCTTTTTTTATAAATTATGGATATGTGATCAGTTTTATTTGTATTTCTGCAAATTTTGTGTCAGCATTTTTCATAGTAGAATACAGAGCATGTCCTAATTATGTAAAGGATAAACACTTAAAAAAATATGAACAAAATTCAAATGTTTGAGACTCTTATGGAAAGGATAAGATTTGTATAAACTAATATAGTAGCTAAGAACTCAAGATATCCATAAATATTGGAGGTCATAAGTGATCAAACTCCCTCTTTCCAGGTCCCAGTCTCATCTGGCACTACCTTTCCTACCTCCGCTCTTGTTCATCAGACAGAAAATTCTGCAGTCCCCTAAGGAGCGTGATTATCATATTCTTAGATAATGGTTTTTTGTTGTTTGTAGATGTGAAGAGCACCTCTTAGTTATTAGCGTTTTTGTCCTCTTTGCTTTCAAACTGATTAGCTTGTTTCTTTCTTATAGGACTTACTGAAGATGGTAGTCTTTTGTATCCTTAGTTAAATTTATTCCTAAATACTGTGTTTTTTGGGTTGCATTTGTAAATAGATTTTTTTTCTTAATTTCCCCTCAGATTGTTTGTTACTAATATATAGAAACATTACAGATTTTTGAGTGTTGGTCTTGTAACCTGCCACTTTGCTGTACTCATTTATTAGCTCTAGTAGTTTTGCTGTGGATTTTTCAGGGTTTTCAACATATAGTATCATATCATCTGCAAACAGTGAGTGTTTACTTCTTCCTTTCCAATTTTGTTGCCTTGTATTTCTTTTTCTTGTCTAATTGCTTTGGCTAGAACTTCCAAAACAATGTGGAATAACAACGGTGACAGTAGACATCCTTGTTTTGTTCCTGATCTTAGGGGAAAAGCTTTCAATTTTTCCCCATTGAGGATGATGTTAGCTGTGGTTTTTTCATGTATTCCCTTTATCATGTTGAGGAAGTTCCCTTCTATTCCTATCCTTTGAAGTGTTTTCAACAAGAAAGCATGTTGAATTTTGTCAAATGCCTCTCCTGCATCAATCGAGATGATCATGTGGTTTTTCTGCTTTGATTTGTTGATATGGTGTATTACCTTAATTGATTTTCTTATGTTAAACCATCCTTTCATACCTGGGATGAATCCTACTTGGTCATGGTGAATAATTTTTTTAATGTGCTGCTGGATTTGATTTGCAAGAATTTTGTTGAGAATTTTTGCATTTATATTTATTAGAGAGATTGGTTTGTAATTTTCTTTTCTTGGGATATTATTCTCTGGCTTTAGTATGAGGGTGATGTTGGCTTCATAGAATGAATTAGGTAGCCTTCCCTCCTCTTCAGTTTTTTTGGAAGAGTTTGAGCAGAGTTGGTACTAATTCTTTCTTGAATGTTTGGTAGAATTGACTTGTGAAATGATCTGGTCCTGGACTTTTCTGTTTTGGGTGCTTATTAATGACTCATTCAGTTTCTTCACTTGCAAATGGTTTGTTGAGGTCATCTATTTCTTCTTGAGTCAGTGTTGTTTATTCATGCCTTTCTAGGAAGCTGTCCATTTCATCTGCATTGTCTAGTTTATTAGCATAAAGTTGTTCATTGTATCCTCTCACTACCTCCTTTATTTCTGCGGGGTCAGTGGTTATGTCTCCTTTTCCAATTCTGATTTTATTTATTTGCATCCTCTCTCTTCTTCTTTTTGTCAGCCTTGCTAAGGGGCCATCACTTTTATTGATTTTCCCATGGAACCAACTTCTGGCTTTGTTAATTTTTCAATTGTTTTCATGTTCTCAATTTCATTTATTTCTGCTCTAATCTTCATTATTTCTTTCCTTTTACTTGCTTTGGGGTTAGTTTGCTGTTCTTTCTCTAGTTCTTCCAAGTGAACAGTTAATGTCTCAATTTTTACTCTTTCTTCTTTTTGATATAGGCATTTAGGGTAATAAATTCCCTTCTTAGCGCCACTTTTGTTTTATCCCATAAATTTTGATATGTTATGTTTTCATTTTCATTTGCCTCAAGATATTTACTGATTTCTCTTGTAATTTCTTCCTTGACCCACTGGTTGTTTAAGATTGTGTTGTTGAGCCTCCATATATTTGTGGATTTTCTGGCCCTCTGCCTGTTACTGATTTCCAACTTCATTCCTTTATGATCCGAGAAAGTGTTTTGTGTGATTTCAGTCTTTTTAAATTTATTGAAACTTGCTTTGTGACCCAGCCTATGGTCTAACCTTGAGAATGATCCGTGAGTACTTGAGAAAAAGATGTAGCCAGCTGTTGAGGGGTGTTATGTTCTATAAATGTCTGTTAAGTCTAGTTCATTTATTTTATTATTCAAATTTTCTGTTTATTGATCCTCTATCTAGATGTTCTGTCCATTGATGACAGTGAGAAACTGAAGTCTTCAACTATTATGGTATATGTGCTATTTCTCTTTTCAATGTTTTCAGTATTGGCCTTGTATTTTAGAGCTCTCTGACTCAGAGCATAAATATTTATGACTATTGCATCTTCTTGTTGAATTGCTCCTTTTATTAATATTTAGTGTTCTTCTTTGTCCCTTTTAATTGTTTTATATTTGAAATCTAATTTGTTGGATGTTAGTATAGCTACTCCTGCTTTTTTCTGATTATTGTTTGCATGAACTATCTTTTCCCAACCTTTCACTTTCAACCTATGTTTGCCCTTGAGTCTAAAATGCATCTCCTATAAACAGCATATAGAAAGGTCCTGTTTTTTTAAATCCATTTTGCCAGTCCATGTCTTTTGATTGGGAAGTTTAATCCATTAACGTTAGTGTTATTACTGTACAGGCAGTACTTTCCTCTACCATTTTGCCTTTTGGATTTTATATGTCATACTAATTTTTCCTCTTTTTACTTTTCCTAATAGTATTCATTTCTACACTCTTTTCCACACCTCTCTCTCTTGTCTTTTCATATCTGTCTCTAGTGCTCACTTTAGTATTTCTTGCAGAGCTGGTCTCTTGGTCACAAATTCTCTCAGTGATTTTTTTGTTTGAAAATGTTTTAATTTCCCTCTCCTTTTTGAAGGATGATCTTGCTGGATATAGAATTCTTGGTTGGCAGTTTTTCTCTTTTAGAATCTTAAGTTTATCATACCACTGTCTTCTCACCTCCGTGGTTTCTGCTGAGAAATCTACGCATAATCTTTTTGTGCTTCCCTCATCTGTGATGGATTTCTTTTCTCTTGCTGCTTTCAAAATTCTCCCTTTCTCTTTTAACATGTGACATCCTGATTAGTAAATGTCTTGGAGTATGTCTATTTGGATCTATTCTGTTTGGGGTATGCTGCACTTCTCAGATCTGTAATTTTAAGTCTTTCAGAAGAGTTGGGAAATTTTCAGTGAGAATTTCCTCCATTAGTCTTTCTCTTCCTTTTCCCTTTTCCTCTCCTTCTGGGACACCCACAACACCTATGTTCATGTGCTTCATGTTGTCATTCTGTTCCGAGTCCTTGCTCGTATTTTTCCATTCTTTTTCCTTCTTCTTTTGCTTATTGGATTTCACATGTCCTGTCCTCCGGTTCACTAATCCTATCTTCTGCCTCTTGAAATCTAATATTGCAGATATCCATTGTTTTTATCCATCTCTTCTACTGTGTGTTTTCTTCCCATAAGTTCTGTGATTTGTTTTTTCAGACTTTCTGTTTCTTCTTTTTGTTTGTTCCTTGCCTTCTTTATAACCTCCCTCATTTCATTGATTTGATTTTTGAAGAGATTTTCCATGTCTGTTTGAACATCCTGAATTAATTTTTTCAACTCCTGTATCTCGTTTGAATTGTTGGTTTGTTCCTTTGACTGGGCCACGTCTTCAATTTTCCTAGTATGATTCGTTATTTTTTGCTGGCATCTAGGCATTAATTTCCTTAATTAATTTGTTCTGTAGATTGTTTTCACTCTTATGTAGGATTTTCTTGCTGAATGGCTTTGTTCTCTATCTGTTCTTTGACATTCAGTTCAGCTTATTCTAGACCTCTAGTATAGGTTTTGTTTAAAAGATCAGAATTTTTAGTTCTTCTTTTTCTTGCCCTGCCTGTTTGATCTTTTTTTTTCCCCCTTAGGAGGTCCTACCTAGGTATTATAGACCCCAGTCAGATTAATTGCCTAGGTATGTGATTTCTGGACTGCAGCTTTTAGGAACCTAAAATTATCCTGACTGTCTTATTTAGATTTATATTTTCCTAGACTAGAACTAGTCTATCCAGCACTAATCTTTGGTCATGTCCAGGATTCACTTAGGGACCAAATTCAAAGGACTTAGTGTTTGTAACCAAGTTAGTCTGTGTGAAATACCTTAAAAAGAAGCTTTGTAGGTACTTTAAGTTCCTCTTAGCTGATAGTTTCATTAAAATGTTAAAGGTGCTTTTGAATTCAAATGACTCAAATACATTTTACTTTTGAATTTTTTAATGTTTCTGTATAGATACATCTGACATAATTGAGTATTAGTGACCTGAAGAAATTCACCACTGATGTAGGGCTAGCATATTAAATCTATGTTAATTTACTTTGTTTTTATTTCATTTATTCATTAATTTATTTTATATGATGTATAATTTTCATTGTTGCTTATATGTGTAGAAAATGGATATAAATTTTTCAGAAATACTATAACACGAGTGTCTTTTTTTTTTTTCCCTTCTATTTTCATCCTCAGTTGTCTGTTCATTTAAATATTTAATGAACTAAAATCATAGGTAGTATCATTGAGTATCAACTGTATGCCAGGGCTGTGAGAGATATGTTGCATAGTATTAATTCATTTAATCAACTGCAGTTGCAAAATATTTGCTATTATTTCCATGAGACAAATAAAGAAATCATCTCAAAGAGTTGAAATGTCTTTGAAGTAAAGAAGTAAGTTCTTTACTTACTGTGATTTGTCAGTGTGTCTAATTCCTAAGTTGAAATTCTTTCTACCAACCAGTTTTTCTCAGCCTCTGCTCATTTTTTGGAGGGAAGAACAATCAAAAGTTCAGTTTTAAAATATATAAAGTTAAAAAAATCAAGAAGCGATGTCAGCCAGGCAGTTGAACTTAGAGAACCAGTAAAAATCATTTGAGAAAGCAGCCCAGGGAAGGAGGAGTTCGAGAGAATGCTTAGAGATAAGGATGGAAAGTGTGTGTTGGGGTTACATAATGTGCTGATAACAGTTTAACAACTGGCTCAGGGAGTGGACATGGGTTGCCAGTTCAAGCAGTAAATACTCCTGCTTTGGTTGATTTCAGGCTATCATCAATTTATTAACCAGCTTGCACATTTTTTGAAAAATTAATAATTTGTTCTTGTGAAATGTTCAAGCTGGCTCCAGAACACCACTTGCTGGAGACCTTGGTAAGAGCAGTGATAGAGAAGTGATGGGGTTATTACAAGACACAAGACAAGCTGTAGGAGATCCAGTAAGTGAAATGTTATGTAGACATTAAAACTATTATGTTGGAGAAAGTAATAAGAAAGAAAATATTTAGTGGAGCTTGAAAAAGTTAGACAAGGCTTTCACGTGGTTGGTGATTTATCTTCTTGCTTACCCCATAAAATTTGTAAAAGTTTGTATTTTGTTTTCTAGTTTATAGAATATATTAGAATGTTGTTTATGTGTATGTGCTGGAATGAGACATAGGCCCTGCTCTTATGCTTTGTATTTTAAGTCAGAATTCATACAGTGTAAATATATAGAGGAAACATATTTGTGCATAGAGGATGCAAAGTTTATAAATTTGAACTGAGAAAATTGTATAACAAAAAAATTTTTGTAATATATAACATTTACTTTTCAAATTAATAATTAATAGTGATTATGTTTACACTTTGAATTCTCTCTTCAGGGACTTTTCAGGAACATATTACCTTCATGAAGCAGGTTCCTAGCCCAGGGCCTTTATGTGTGCTATTTCCTCTGTGTAGAATTCTCTTCCTTTGATTGCATGCCTGTTTTCTTCTCATTCTGTTGGGTTCCGTTCAAGTACACTTCCTCAGAGGTTTTCTCCCAGTTTTAGCATAGCAGTCTATTTCCTTCATAGACTGTATCACAATTTTAAACTGTATTATTTCTGTCCTTATTTATTTTCTGTTCGTTCCCACTGAAACAAAAGCACCACACCATAGAGAAATTGTGTCTTTCACCTACTGCTTTATATATAGTGATGAGAGCTTTGCTTATGTTGGTCTGTAGTCAGTGCTTAGTAACTACAGTGAGTAACTGAATGAATGAGAAAGGTAAGTAGATTTATCCTCATTTTACAAGTCACAAAGCTGCTCAGTAGTTAGACTGGGATTTCATTTATAAAGGTCATTCTATTTTCAAATAGAATTAACCTAAGAAAAAGCAATTTTACAAATATTTTCAAATGGAATCTTTACCATAATCCTATGATAAAAGTTATTATCTATACTTTACTGATAAGGAAACTGGTACTTTTACTGACTTTGCCAAAATCACATTAATGGGAAGTGGGAGAATCCGTGTATTTGGTCTTGGGAAAATCAAAGATGACTTTTTATAAGCTTCCCCTTTTTTGTAATCATTTGAACTCAATCTCAATCTATACCAATGTGTTTTGATACAAACTTATATGGAGAAGGCAAAATGGAAAAGCACATTTTCTATTTCATTATAGCAACCTTTGTTAAGTACAGGTGACAATTTTAAACAGGTAATAATTATGAAATTGGAGGCCTGTTATCTTGCCAGTGGTTTTAGTAACTATATCTTTCTTTTAGCAAGTATATACTGTGTGCCATCTGTTTGCCTTATTCTGTAGTATTGAGGCACCGGAGGAAACCACGCCAAGTCTGACTCAGAATTCATTCTCAACTTGGTTATTGTGTGATAATGTTAAAAGTAATCTCCTTTCAAAGAAACACAAAATACTACTAAAATTAATTTGATTACTCAATGTATTGACTTGGAAAGATGCCCATGACATATCATTAATTAAAAAGGCATATTGCAGCCCCCCTAGCATGATTTTTTTTGTTGTTTCTTGTTTAAAAATAAGTAAAATGTATATAAGTGTGTCTGTATAAATTATACAAAATGGAGTAATAAACCTCTGAAACTATTAATAATGGCTACCCTGGGAGGTGGGATTAGATAGTCAGAATTTGGAATTTTCATTCTGTACATTTTTCTAAGGATATGATTATGGGTGAGTTTTATTTTTAAAATATTTCTTGGTATTTTTTAATGTAGAAAAGTTTTAAAGGGTATATACAAGAAATTTTATTATCTGGAGAATATTCATATATGTATAATATTTGTTAATAGTCTATTTTTTAGAATAGGTTCAGATTTACAGATAAATTGGATATTGAGTACCTACTACAGAGTTCTCATATACCCTCTTCTTGCTCCCTAGTTTCCCGTTATTAGCATCTTGAATTAGTATGGTATATTTGTTATATCTGATGAACCAATATTTGATACATTATTATTAACTGAAGTACGTAGCATTCATGTACATTTTAAGTAAAAAATAGATTATTAAACAGTATTGAGTATAACTTTGATTTTCTTATATATGTAAATGTTTTCTATAATATGTTACCGCTATAATTTTACAGTAAGAGTTTTTATTAGAGCATTCTTTGTATCCTATTTTCAACAAGTAAAACAACAATAACAAACTAAAAGAAGATATGGATCCTGAAGCTGGAGGAGCTAGTAGGTGGGGGGATTGGTAGTTGGTGGGATTGTCTAAGTAGGAAATCTCCTTATTTTCCAAATATTGGTTTTCCCTTACGTAATTTAATTAATTGCATAATTGTAATGCAAATAATAATACTTGTAAAATAACAATGACAGTTAACATTTACTGAGTATTTAGTAAAGCCTCATACTGTTCTAAATGCTTTATGTTTTTTGACTAAGTTATTTCCATTGGGTAGGCACTGTTAATATCTCCATCTTACATATACAGATGTGACATTTTGCCTAAGGTAACAAAATATTAGGTGGCAGAGCCACAATATAAACCTAGCAGTCTTGTTCCAGATTGTGTATATGCCCTACATATTCTGTGATTAGCTAAATCCCAGTTTGTAAGTTTCTAAATACCAATCCAATTGTTAATAGGGGTTTTTGATTTTTTTTCTGCATTAATAAAAAGACGTTCTTAATTTTAGATCAGGATTCTTGATGTCCCTAGCATCCACATTTATTTTTTCAGCCCATCAGATATCATGAAAGTGCCTTTGTGATTTCTGCCTCTTACCAGAAATGGACAGATGCAGGTGATAAAACTATAGCTAATATATTGGTTACGTTCTGTTTTGTTTCTGTGTAGAGGCAACTTGAAATCCTGAGAAGTCCTGGGCTTTGACTTCAGTTAGAGGAGTTTAAATCCAGGCTTCAGCATTTTCTAGCTATAAAGCCTTTAATTGAGGCAAACTATTTGTTTCTTCATTTGTAAGAGTAACGGTATTGCCCTACAGGGTGACTGTGAGGATATATGAAAAATATGGTTAAAAGATCTTTACAGAGTCTAGCACATAGTAAATATTAAGTATAAGGGTAGGTGTCTTAGGCATAGTCTCGGAAAACAAATGTACCTATCTTTCTATAAAATGCACATATAGCTGCTTCTTGAGAATGACTATTCGACAAAGAAGTATTAATATTTTAAGGTGCTTCCCCAACAAGGGTGCAGAGAATCAATTAGTTTCTGACTAGAGAACTAACTACCTTTCAGTTTGACTTTGGGGATAGTCTATACTTTATTTAAAGTTGTCTTTTCCACAATTTAGTAATTGAGTATATTCTATTAGCTTTTTCATAGATTACATTAATTTCAAAATATTTACTTTATGTCTGACTTAAGGAAAACCAGGAATGATGATACGTATGTATGTGGGGAATTTACATTTTTTTTTTTGGCTTTCTTTCTTGGCTTACAGTTATTTCGTTTTGAAGTGAAATAGTTATTTATGAAAATTATTTTCTTTTAAAATCATAATTTTGTCTTCTACCTCAGTGAGTTTATATTATTTATTCTTAAAAAAAATCTTATTTTTAAAAAATTATTTCCTTTATATATTTATTATACTATCTCAGCATAATAATTGAAAATATATTATAAAATTAAGCAGAATGATTTTTCCTCCTTACTGTCAGTATGTTTGTTTTGTTAAAAATAATAAGCTGTGTTGGAATTTCTTGTTCAATTTTCTAGGACAGTAATTTTGATATAAGAGTCCTGGTAATGATTGAGAATGATTGAATATGTAAATGAGTGTGTTATTGTTTAGTGAGAACAATAGTGGACAATAGGAAAGTCTGGGAATTCTTTACATGGGTTGGGTTGGGAACCAAATGAAGAAAGTGGATATTTATTCATAAATACAGCTCTTCAGTATAATTCCATGAGTTCAGTAAGGCACCCTGTAATTCTAAATTGCAATTAGGAAATCTTTCCTTTTTTTCTTTTGGAAGAAGTGAAATCATATTCTCCTATACCTATCAAGCCTAATTTATGACTTCATGCTGTATATAGGGTTATTCAGTTCCCAGCTCTAGTCTAGGCTACGGAGCTACTCTCATGAGCTAATTCATTGATACCTCCTGACCATCCTAGTTACCAGAGGTCCTAACTGGAATAATTTAAGAAAAGTTGGTTCCTAAACCCAGCAGATCTAAAAAGCTTACTTCCCAAGTATCTATTCAAATCTAGTTGAAAACAAATAAAATACCTTCATGTGTATTCATTGATTTATATTGGAAATTGAAAAATACCTTAAATTCACTATACAAGTGTCCTTATCTCTCTCTGTTAAATAAGCCTCATAACACCTGTATCATAAGATTACTGTGAAGACTATTGATATTGTATATGAAGTACTACTGTATAGTGCTTAATACATAGCCGGTACTTAGTAGAGGGCAACTGCAATTTTTCTTCTTTAATAATGACTACAAAAAATGTGAAACATGCTTTCTGTTGAAAGTATTCATTTGTGTACTGCTTATGTTCGCTACTATTTTCACTTTTCTGAAAATCTCTACTCTTGGTACTTTTTAGTGAAAAGTAGTGAAAACTAATGAAAAATTTAATATTAACTACAGTTGTTTAGAATGAGATATTTGTATTGTTTATAAAGCGGATCATCCTGAAAAGAAGTGTTTTTGTAAATGTCTTTTTAACTTTAAATGGTCTTGGTTAGTGTTTGAGATCTTGTATATTTGAAAAATCTTTATTCTTTGTCACAATTAATAGTTTGGCTTGATATAGAATTCTATGTAGAAAATGATTTTCTTTTAATTTTAAAGGGATTTGAAGCATATTAGATTAGTTATTCAAGTGTTCTTTTGAAAAGGTTATTGACATTTTGAGTCTTTTATCTGCAGCCTTGATCTGTTATTCTGCTCAGAAAGCTTCAAGGGTCTTTTTAAAATCCCTGTTGTTCTAAACATTTCACCTCATAACTATTTTGCCTGTAGTTGATGTTTGAAATGTATGGGGACAGTTTGGTTGAACATTGCGACTTGGGAGTGTGACAAGAGGGCAATTTTGGCATTTACTGCCTAGAATTCAAAGAGGATAGATTTCTTGTAATGAAGAAATGTCTTGAGAATTGTGATCCTGGGAAATATAAGAATAGTCCCTGCCGTCATGGTATTGATTATGGTATAGGACAAAAGAGACCAGAGCTGCTCACAGAAGACCAGTTTATGTATTTAGTAATGTTATGGACATACTTTGAGAAACGGTAGAAGAAAGTATAAATGATATAGTACAAATTGAAATAGAATAAAAATGAGTACCTGAAATACAGCCATTTTAAAAACATTTTTTCTGATTATACTTAACTGTTACTGCTTTTGGTCCCAAGTTGGAGAATACCTGTATTATTATATTTAGTCATGTTTTTTGACACCTTTTACTGTAGTTTAAAATTGTACCTGATCTACTAATTATTTTCACAGGTCAAGAATATTATTCACTCTTTTCTACAATAGGGCATCAAATTGTAATACAAACACTTAGAAATTCCAGAGCCAGAAAGCTTTGAGAAAGAACATTTTTCACAAAGGCTAGTGTTTAATGAACAATGATAGCTATATATTTCTGTTTTGGAGTGGGATTCAGAAAGGAGTTGAGCAAGGGTTTACTCATGCAGTTTCATGGCACTTTCTGTATTAGCAATCTGCAGTTCTGTTTCATTAATGCTTTGGGAAGTGAGTTGTTATAGTAGCATATGTAGCTGTATTTTAAGAATATAAATATTCAAAGACAAGGACAAAATGCTTTAAAATTATCTACCCTTTTCATGGTCCGTATCATTGCTTTACTTCATTATTCTGGCTAACTAGGAAAAGTCTACATTAAAAATATGTGCTCAAAGAAAGTAGAGACGCATTGAGATAATGGAGTGAAAAGATGGAGGAAGATGTTCGAATAGCAGTTTGATATTTTTGTTAGTATAATAATTTTTAGGGACTTAAATAATTTAATGTTAATGCAGAGTCTTCATTGTAATATGTATATGGTATACTTTTACCTTTCAGAACCTAAATCTCAGCCACAGCAGCTTCATCAGGGACAATATAGATTGTCAAATACTGAGCAAAATGGAATAAAAGATAATAATCAACCAAGACATCTTCCTCGAAATGATAACAGGCAGCCAAGAAATGAAAAACCTCCTCGTTTTCAAAGGGACACTCAAAATTCAAAGTCAATTTTAGAAGGCACGGGATTACCTAGAAACAGAGGTTCTGAAAGACCAAATACTTCTTCAGGATCCGAAGTATGGGCTGAAGAGAGAAACAAGTATGATAGAACATATTCTAGATACGATAGAACTAAAGATACTTCATATCCTTCGAGTTCTCAGCACAATAATGGTGCTTTTAAGAAAAGAGATAACTCTATGCAAAGCAGACCAGGTAAAGGTCCAACTTATGCAGAGGCAAAAGAAAATCCACTTCCTCAAGAATCTATAGATTATAATTATCAAAAACGTGGAAAAAGAGAAAACCAAACAGCAAATCTTGATCATTTTTATGACAGGAAACCACGAACAATAAATAATGAAACTTTCACTGGTATAAAACCTAAAAAATATTTTGATGTAAATAGTGATTACCAGAATCCTGTTAGAACTAACAGTTTCATAGATCTTCCAAATGGAGAGATGGAAATGGCACCGAAGGGGAGGCGAATAGGACCTATTAAGTCATCTGGACCCATTCCAGCTACACCCTATGATGATAAAATATTTTATAATAGTGGGCCTAAAAGAAGATCAGGGCCAATTAAACCAGAAAAAGTACTAGAATCATCTATTCCTATGGAGTATGCAAAAATGTGGAAACCTGGAGATGAATGTTTTGCACTTTATTGGGAAGACAACAAGGTATGGATGCTGTAAATATATTATATACTTATGTTAATAAATGTAACATTCTGCTGGGACTTCATAGGAATCCATCACTTTAGAACTATGAATTTTGTTCTAATTGTTCCTATTTAAAAACCTCTGAACAGATATATAATTTGTAAAAGAGGGAAAAATGCTTAATATTTTTATGAATGTTTAGGGAGATGTCTATCCCATAAGATTTGGTTAGATTAGGTTTGTTTTTAGTTTACATAGTAGAAAAGTATTCTAAAAGTGATTAAAGTTAGACTTTGATTCATCATCAACTAAACCATTAATGTTTGCTTCAGTTGTAAAATTATACTGATTGATAAGGAAATTTGGCATTTTTTAAAATTAAATATTTAAAAATATTAAGAATGAAAAGATTATTTTGCTAATAAAGCTAATAATTTAATAACTCTTTGATTCTTTATTATGTGCTAGTTGGAAAGAAGGAAATCATGGGGAAATGGAAGGGAAAGACAGACGGTGAGAATAAGGAGGGATACTGTAAATTATATAAAACTTCCTAGTAGGAAAGAAGGAGAGCAAAGCAGTGAGAATGGGGAGAAGTGAAGGCAGAGGGACGCCAAGGAGAGAAGGGCCTTTACACACATTTTCCCTTCTGCCCAACATGTTCATCCTTGAAGGTTTAGCTTAGTCACCATCTCCTAGAATGTTTAGCTTAGTCACCATCTCCATCTTCCTCTTACATTATTCTCTTTCTCAATCAGTAACTTGTTCAGTTTTTAAAACTTAACACAGTTTGTAATTTTTTGTTTGAGTTTCTGAGGTTAATATCTGTGTTTCTACTATAATTTTAATTAGTTTGAGGGCAGAACTATGTCTGGTTTTCTTTTGTAGCTCTGCTCCTCACACAGTGTAGGGATTTCATAATTCTTTGCTAACTTTCTTAATTAGTTACTTCAAGAGAAGGTACTTATATAGGGAAAGAAAAATAAAGCGATGAAGGGGCTGAAGATATAATCAAGGTAATAAAAGCAGATGTAAAGGAGTTATAGTTAAGGAATGTGAAGATGAAGTCAAAGAGAAAAATATTTTAAATTAGTATTTTATAGGTAAAGGAATTTCATGTGGTAAGGTAGAGTGTTCCTCTGCAAGTATGTGACTAAAGAGATTGGTGGAGGTGAAGCTAACTGGAGATTTCAAGAAACTGAAAGCCAGGGAACTGCAGATCTTTTATAAAGTTGCTATGGGACTTGAGATTGGAAAGCAGGCCCTAAAGTTTTAGTTGACTGAGTGATGAGGCATAATGAGTAGGGTGTTACCCAATGATAGCAACAAGGAGAGGTGTAAGGAAGTATAGCTAAATGATGTAGGCTTTTAAGGGTTTTGTATGAATGTGGGATGATATTCACCTGGAAGCCACATCTCTAGCTATTATAAGTCTTCGTCTAAGGCTGGAAGGAGGGGAGGAGACAGCACTATCTGTGCCTTTCCTATTTTTCCCAGAAAAGTAAAATCGCTTCTAGAAGTACCAGTAGACTTCTGTTTAAATCCCATTGCAACTATTTCACAGGGCTGTTCCTTGGCCATAAGAAAAGTTTGTAAAGCAAGCGCTATCTCAAATACATTCCAAAATTCAGGAACCAAATTTATTTGAGCAGTGAGAGATTATTTTTATTTTTTCAATCTTATGTTAGAGGCACAAACAGGAAAAATAATTGGAAATTGCTGCGGTTAATCAAGCCAACAGTATCTGCCTTAGAGGAGCAGCCATTTGTGGTAGATTCTTCTGTAAAAGGTTGATGTAACAGTGCTTTCTGTATTGGACAGTGTAGGGTTGTTAGTGACCTTGTCAAGAGCAGTTTGCAGGAGGGAGTATAGAAACCAAATTATAGTGGGTTGAAGCATGAATAGACAATTATGTTGAAAGGTTTGGCTTTGAACAGGAGCAGAGAAATGGAAATAGATGCAAGTCAAATGAGGGTTTGTTTGTTTTAGGATGAGACACTAGACTTTGTATGCATTTTTGGATAATCTAATTATAATATCCTTCCCTACCCATTCTCCAGCCTAAAACATAGGCCTATAATTTCAGACTTTTCCTTATAAATATTCTCAAACTTCTTGGTCCTTTGTCATTCCATCATTTCCATCTTGTAAATACCAACCTTGAATCATTCTGGCTGCTGATTTTCATCCTTCTATGTACAGAATACCAAGCAGTGCTGGAGAAAATCATGAAACTCCTTGGAATGGTGCCTCAGTTTGTATTCTCCAACCTTCAGTTTGCTCTTACTTCTATTACTGTCTGTGTTTCCATAGTCCATATTCTCTTCCATTGTTTTCTGTCCTTTTTCAAATTCAGTCACTCCCATCACCACATTTCTCTTTCAGCTTTCAACACAGCACCTTACCTCATGCTTCACAGAGAAAATTAAAATCTTCAAGCTAAAACTTCTTATCTTTCTGCCATTTCCCTCTGTCTGTTCATTCCCACTCAATCTGTGGGTCTCAGTTCAGATACTATGCCTTTGGGTATGGCTTCTGTCACTCTTCCATCTCATTCTAGGTAAAGTGTACCATTTTTGGTCTTTTATGTCTCATTGAATATAAGAGTTGCCTATTTTTTTCTGTTAGCCTTTCAAGGAAGACCAGGATAGGACTGTCATTTATTTGGCATCCTAACTTTGATTACTCTACAGTGCCTAGGTGAATGAATATATTATGAAATCAGGTATGTTTCCTTGTGTCATCAGAAAATATGGATGACTTACTTAATTTATCTCCATTTTATCCACAATGCCTGTACAGAGTACCTGGCTACCAATAGATGTTTAGTAAGTGCTTGTATGTTTGAGTAAACTGTTAGATTTAAAGTTATTCTGGTTTTATTTGTATTTGGGTTCTTAGTAATTGTCTTTTTGCCATCTCTGAAATCCTCTGTGAATCTTAAAATTTAAGAAATTCCTTGCTTTATAAAATTTTTAACTATTACACCATGATTTAAACTTAGTATGCTTTAATTTAATTTCTTTTGACTTCCTTTGTTTATTTTTGATTTTTCATTGCTACTGTTTTTTTTTTTACATTGACCTCTTCATTTGTAAAATTAATGTAGTATCATAAGGTATGTGTGATTTATAATTATTTTATTAAACTTATTTGTAGTATTGGATGAAATCTTTTATGAATATAGAACACATAGCACTGTACTTTGCTAATATGTCATTAAATGTAAGTGAAAGACAAAAAATAAAATACACATATTAAAGAAAAGTATTTCTGAATGCATACTCTTGATGGTTCTGCATAATATAGTTTTATAGTTCTCAAAGCATAGGTTATCATTTATTTTCAAAGAAAGTATCCATAGTTTTAATATAATAGATGTTTCCACTTTTGTTTAAAAATATTGTTTAAAAATTTGCTTATTGTTATCTTCTATTTTTAGATATAGTTTTAAAAATCTTTTGTCTTGCTTTCTCTTTTTGGATATTTGTACTTTTAATGACTTAGATAGCTTACAAATCTGTAGCTAACTGCCTTACTAAAGTGCAAGGTTTTAATGATGCTATATATTCATTGCATGAATTAATCTAACCATGTACTGTAACTCTTGATTGCAATGTTAGTCTTGGCTAGCTGTCTTGAACATCTGTTTGTATAGGGATTCTGATCCAGTCATGGTCGAGTAGCTTATTTCAGATTATTAAACTTCCTGCAGGTTAGCAATAAACAAAATATTTACAAAAGCAATTTTGGAACTCTAGTAGAAATAGGAGGAGATAAAATCCTCGAAAGAAAGGAAGCCAGTTAGGTGAGCTTCACATTTATTTGGCTTTTCAGAGAATGCTTCCCAATTCACTTGTAGCTGCAAAGTCTGCATATATATTTCTTTTAAAATTGTTGTCCCTCAAATTATTAACTGGCTCTTAAATTGCATGTGCACATGTGACATCCCAAGGAGCTTAGCAGAAAGGAGGAGGTGAAAGGATAGTCTCCTGAGCAGAGATTTTAGAAACTGTCCAATGTAAGGGTAAAAAAAAAGGTTGGAGTCCAAGTCCCACAGTGAATGGCTTGTGAATGATTCAGACTTTCCATTGAAATTTCAAGGATTGTGCCCTAGGATTAAGGGCAAAACTAAAAAATGTCCTTAAAAACCTAAAACCAACTTATTACAGAATCAAGGATATCTGCTTGTTTTCCAGCTGCCTGTCAAAGGAAAATATCATCCTTTTTTGTAAGAAATTAGGAAAGGAAGAGTAACATCTTTTAGAACCTCTTTGAGATTTAACCCACAATGTCTGGGATCCAATAAAATTATGAAGCAGGGCTGAAACACAAACAAATAGACATACCCATAAAGAGAGAGAAAGAGATTGACCAACCAACCAGAAACCAGTGAAACGACAAAGAGAAACAGATCTACAGGTATTCAGATATTGGGCATAGCAGACAAGTTTATTCAACAACTATTGATTCCTAAGTGTCAGGTGCTTGGGATATCTTAGATAGTTTTGACTGTACTACTATCTAAATGCCTGATGAGATTACTAATAAACTTTACTATTAATCGTAATTCTCAAAAAAATCAGTAATATTAATTCATCTTTTGTCTCTGCTGAATATTTTTGAAACAGTGTGGAATAGGTTCTACAGTTCCCAAGTAGATTATACCATTAAGCTTTGGAGATTTGAGTAAACAAATACCCTGTGAAGCAGATGGAATTAGTTATTTGTTGAAACTATCTCACTAAGAAGTAACTCTTAAATGTCTTATTGTCAAGAATAGACAACTTTCCAATTTTCTAGCCAGAAACCAAGGTAGGCATAAAGAAAAGGAATTGGGTATAACTGTCACAAAGAAACCTCGTCTTTTTAATTACACTGTAATGACAATGTTGAGTTTAATTAATTAGTATAATTTATATTTTAAAAAATTCATTACAATGTGTTATTTCCTAGCTGCTAAACAAATGCTATACAATTGGTTAGCATAAATAATGGGAATTTATTGGCTCATGATTTTGAGGCTAGGGAAAGTCCGAAATCGAGGCATCAGCATGAAGAAACTTCCTCTCAGAAAACTGTGGCATTCTGAGGTTGACTCCTTCTGATATTTTGCCCTTGGCTTTTCTGTCACATCAATGCATATCGCAGTATCTTCTCCTTTTTATTGTGTGTTCCATTGTCTTCCAGTTTCTGGCTGCTCCTCATGGCTTCTTTCTCTATATGATTTATACTCTGCTTATAAAGGACTCCAGTAATCTGGATTAAAGCCCAACCTGATTCATTCTGGCCACGTCTTCACTGAAGTAACATCTTGGAGAGATTTTCCTTACAATGAGTCTATATCCACTAGAATACAAGCTAAGACCAAGGACATGTCCAACCTGGGGTACACAGTTCAATCTACCACACAATGCTTTGCCTTGTCTCCAGTTTTTTTCCCATAGAAGGATTTTAGAATTTGAGACAATTATCCTTCTTCCTTTAGACTGCCATAATTAATTTAGCTCTTAGTACCCTCCCAACTAGAATACTGAAATAACCCCCAGATTGGACTCCTTACCTTAAACATTTTTCCTCTTGACTTTATAGTCAAATTTACTGCCACTATGACCATGTCATTCTCCCTAATTAACATCTTTTGCTTGTAGAATAAATATAGACTCTAACATGAATACAAAACTTCCATTATCTAGTCCTTATCTACTTATCCTGCCTAATTTCCTGTTTTAAACTGCATGCAGTTTCCTACTTTATCACCATGTTTTATACCTGCATAGCTTTCTTTCTGGAACTCCCTTTTCAGTTACTTACTTGGCTTAACCATCTCCATCCTTAAAGACTGGATTCACTATTATTCCCTCCAGGAAGTTCTTCCTGAACCCCAAATTTGCTAAGTGACATGTCACTGTGCCTTTATTATAGTATGTTCCACATGAAATAGAAGTCACTTTTATGTGTGCTTTCTTTATTAAGCTGTAAGTTCCCAAAAGGAAATCAACTTACTTGTTTTCCTAGGATATTGCATGACTCGGTGTTGTTTTTTTTTTAATTACCTAAACTGATGTAATTTGAGACAGTCACAATTGAAGAATAGATCCAGGAGTACCCACAACAATTCAAAGAACACTAAAGAGTTGGGTTAGGAATTAAGAGAAGTGGGGAGACATGTGAATGTATGCCAAGATCGCTTAGATAAGGAAAACTCCAGTATTTGGGCCTGGTATATCCAAACTTGCTAGTATCTGTAAGTAGGAAGGAAATACCATCGATTAGTTTATTAACTTTGTAGTATGAAATTTATTAGTTAATCAGTAAAAACCGTATGAAATTTATTAATCAGTAAAAGCCAATTCCTGGTATATAAAACAACTCTTTTTTAGGAGGATACAGAGAATAAGAATTTTTGTTCCTGATTTTGGTAAACCTATTATTAAGAGAAGTCATTACAGTAGATACTGATTCAGTAAAACTTTCCACTATACTAGTTTGAAGAAAATATTCCTTAAAAGAAATTTTTTTTTAAATTTATTTATTTATTAATTAGAAAAATTAACAATAAACAAAAGCATTAACATATGATCATTCCGTTCTACATATATAATCAGTAGTTCTCAATATCATCACATAGTTGCATATTCTTCATTTTTTAGAACATTTGCATCAATTCAGAAAAGGAAATAAAAAGACAACAGAAAAGAAATAAAACAAAAATAGAAAGAAAAAAAAAAGATTATACATACCATACCCCTTATCCCTTGCTTTCATTGATCACTAGCATTTCAAACTAAATTTATTTTAACATTTGTTCCCCCTATTATATATTTTTATTCCATATGTTCTACTCGTCTGTTGACAAGGTAGATAAAAGGAGCATCAGACACAAGGTTTTCACAATCACACAGTCATGTTGTGAAAGCTATATCATTATTCAGTCATCATCAAGAAACATGGCTACTGGAACACAGCTCTACATTTTCAGGCAGTTCCCTCCAGCCTCTCTATTACATCTTGAATAACAAGGTGATATCTAGTTAACGCGTAAGAATAACCTCCAGGATAGCCTCTCCACTCTGTTTGGAATCTCTCAGCCATTGACACTTTGTCTCATTTCACGCTTTCCCCTTTTGGTGGAGAAGGTTTTCTAAATCCCTTGATGCTGAGTCTCAACTCATTCCAGGATTTCTGTCCCACGTTGCCAGGAAGGTCCACAACCCTGGGAGTCATGCCACACATAGACAGGGGGAGGGTGGTGAGTCTGCTTGTTGTGTTGGCTGGAAAGAGAGGCCACATCTGAGCAACAAAAGAGGCTCTCTTGGGGGTGACTCTTAGCCCTAAATTTTAAGTAGACTTGACCTATCCTTTGTGGGGTTAAGTTTCATATGAACAAACCCCAAGACTGTGTGCTCAGCCTATAGCCTTGGCCGTCCACACTGCTTGTGAGAATATCAAGAATTCAACTTGGGGAAGTTGAATTTCTCCCCATTCTCACCATTCCCCGAAGGGGACTTTACAAATACTTTTCCACTCACTGATCGAATCACTCTGGGATTCATCGGAGCATCACTCTGGACAAACCAACAAAATCTCATGTCCTACCCAAGATTCCAAGTACTTACGGTATTCAGTCAAGCTATTTACATAAGTTATGTTAGGAAATGCACTAGTCAAAATATAAATTTTGCACCAAATAAACATTTTTTTTTGCTTTAGGCTCACACATAAGGTGAAATTTTAAAATATTAATTACCATCTATTGAAAGAAACTGTTTTCATTTCATGTTCACTAAGCAACATTCAGACCCCATCATTTGGGTCCTCAATTTGGCTGACCTGTATTGGAGGAATACTCCGACCAGGTGGTCTACTTCTAGTTATCTAAACAGATGAATTTTTAAATTGTGGTTCTGTTATCTAAATCACTTTCTTGTGAGTGTATTAGTGTGCTTCAATTCCTAAAGCTAAGTAACACTGGGTAAACTGATAAAATATTTCTGGTCTTACAATGCCTCAAATCCTATAAATCCTGAGTATAAATAATGTGCTTACTCCCTCCCCACAGTCCTACCTCACTCTAGCACCTGTGAGGACTGAAGAAAAGAGCCTTCTTCTTTGCCATTTATTTTTGTCAGTTGTTTCTAAAATACTTCATAGTTATATTGTTTATTTTGATACATAAAAATTGTTTTAACCAATGTTAGCGAATGGCTTCAGTGACTAAGAACAAAACATAACAGTAGTTCTTTTCGTACCCTTTAGCTTGTGAATATTCTTTACTGGCCATCTTAGTTCTGTTCTGAAATCTTGCTATTATTACCCAATGTATGTCAAAACTCATATGTATGGGAAAGTTTCTATCTTTTTTTTTTTTTTTTAACAAATTTTGTAATTTTCCAAAGGCAGGTTTATGTCTTGAGAGGTAATTACACATTACAACCCTTTGAGGCTTTTCTATCAGATATTCCCCTTTTTATACACTATTCATTGTCATATTTAAAACTACTTTTTGTCTCCTCAGTTTTACCGAGCAGAAGTTGAAGCTCTCCATTCTTCAGGTATGACAGCAGTTGTTAAATTCATTGATTATGGAAACTATGAAGAGGTGCTACTAAGCAACATCAGGCCAGTTCATACAGAGGCATGGGTACGTGATCCAAATACTGTACAAAGGCGTAAACTATTTTGAAGAAAGTATATAGGTCTAAAAGATTAATCATAGTCACACAAAGTTTGCAAGTGGAAAATAATTTTGAGTTTGCTTCAAACTGGCTACCCCTAGCGCAGGATTTTAATTTAATAATTAATACTGAACTATAATAAAAATTACTCCATTGGAATTAATTTTCTTGTATAATGCTTTATTGTATTATGCTTTAGAGATAGGACCCTTATTTACATGTTTGCCAAAAATTTGTTGTAAATCTAAAATGGGTTTTTATGCATATTTTGTTCTTTCCTAATTTGTTACTCAACATAAGTCCAGCAGTTTTCAAATTTAAGCATCTGTTGGATACATGTATATTGTTTATTTTTTCAAGTACATGTAAAATTGAGAAAAAAACTTTATATATGAATTCACATTGCATTTAAAATATGTACTTATATATGCATATACATAGTTAATTATAATATCTGTTTAATAATTATTTGATTAATTTTGTTGCCAAATGTTATGTCAGAGCTGTGTGATGGTTTTGATGATGTTGTTTAGAACTTATTGGCCTCATGGAGTCTATTTTATACAGGATTTAAGTGACTTTATCAAACAGATTTTCAACTACATTTAGGCAAAAACAGAAATACGAGACATATTAGAATTAGTTTCATAATCTTTGTTGGGTTTCTTTCCTTTCTCCTATTTGTGGGTAGCTATTAATAACCTTTGTACTACATACCTAATCTGTCACTATTTACCTAAAATCAAAATATACCATAAATTATATTTTCCAGACAATAGCCTTCATCATTGAAATATATTTTTGTTTTCTTATAAGATGTTAATTTTGGTCTTTTTATGGTTTTCTTCCATGTCCTCAGTGCCTTTCTACCGCCTGCCACCTACCTTGCCCTAAAAAGAAATAAAACGACAAAAACCTAGTAGAAATAATCATATTTTGGACCATAAATCTTTATTTTGCCCTTTCTTGTAGAAAAACTATCATTTTCTACATAATCACTATTTCATATTTTACTGTTTAATATTACTAATAGTTCCTATTTATTTTCCTTCAGTTGTAGTCTCTAAATTTTTACTGTTTTTTTTTTCCCCTAAGAGATTGAAATCCCAAGTAATTTGTCTTTCTTTTCTTGGAGAAACTTGATATGACCACATTTTTACCCTTTTGATTCTCATGTGATGGCTGTTTTCATTCCCCTTCCTCTTTAATACTCACATTTTAATCTAATTTCGATGTTGAAAGTAATTATTTATATATCTATATTTCTGGAAGTTGAATCTTGGTTTGCTGTTTATCCTGTGTTCCCAATTGTTTTTTAGCTGCTATAGTCAAAGACACAAAATAGAATTCTTACATTATTTAGTATTTTTTATTTTTTAGAAGATTTAATGAGATTAATTTTATTCTTCTCTCCCTAAAAAAATTTAGTTTTCTTCATTTCTTCTCTACTTCATTTTTCTGTTTCAGAGTGGCCATAACTGATGAGGACATTTGTAATTCTTCACTGTAGCTCTTCCTTTCAGAGGTGTTTGGTACTGAAGTGATAATTTTATTTCTAAATCAGTGATTTTTCTTTTCCCCCCTTAATAGCTCTCATTGCTTTATACTTGATTTTAGGTCTGTGTAAAGTTATCTTGACAATAGACTTATCAGATGTCACAGTTCATTTAGTGATTCTGTTCTGGGCCACAGCAATACTTTCATGCACTTTCTGTTCATTTGTAAATAATTGTCTATGCGTTCCTGTTCTATTCTCCTACCTGCCATTATCTTAAAAAAAAATTTTTCTGAGATACTTGAAATATTTTGCAGAAAGAAGCAGGATAGAATCACTAAATCTTTTGAAAAGTCTGGTATTTCTTTTCTCCTACTTATTGATAATTCAGTGATTGTTGATTTTATGATTCTGTGTAGGCTAATCTAGTAACTTTTTGAATCATGCACATCATTATCAATAAGATCAGCCTCTCTTCTTTATCTACATGAATAATTAATTTAGTTGAGGGAAACATCTCCTTGCTGAAATGTAGAGGCCACAAATTTGACATAGCTTCATCCATCTCCTTTTAAAAAAATTTATGTCTACATATATTCATAAAAGGCTTCTGCAGAAATATAATCTTTGAAGCTATCAGTAAATTTATTGGAGAGTTAGTATAGATTTTCTTTGGCCTCTGAAAATGTTGGGGTTTATGAGCATTTTTCTTTTGGTAACTGAGGAATTTTAACGGGTTTTAATTTAATCATATTTGTGTATCAAATGTACAGATTATCAAAAGCAAAACATTTACTGTACCAATAAAATGGGAATGCTAATTGATCAGTCATATCCAAAAAATTAAAGGGCTGCAAGGTACAAGAAAGTTGTTAGAGGCCTTAGCACAGTTATTGACTGATGCTATTTATTACAGATTTTCTGATTTCTTAATTCTTGCACTACTTATGTACATTATTATTTTTAATGGTAAAATGATATTGTATCTTTTATTAAGGTTTATGTTTATTAATTGGCACAAGATTTTGGAAAACCTCTCATTTTCCTAAATATAGCAGTGAACATTCAGTGAAGATTTTTTTAGTAGTTTTCAGTACAACCAACAAAAGCCTGCATATTAACCAAAAGCTGGGCAGGCCACGGTGGTTCAGCAGACAGAGTTCTCACCTGTCATGCCGGAGACTGGGGTTTGATTCTAGTGCCGGCCAATGCAAAAAAATAAAAATAAATAAACCTAAAACCTTTATAGAAATCAGTTGCCTGTATTGTTTCTTAAGGTGTGACGATAAATCATAAAATAAAGAATATTAAACATTGAGACTCAGTAACTAAATTATAGTCTGTTGTATGGAAAATTAAAATAAAAATCAAATTACTACTTTAAATCTAAGTGTAAATGTTTTTCTCATGTGGTCTAGGAATTATTTGTCATAAATCTGTCTGTAAGCCAAATAGTTATTTTCTGTTTCCATTTGGATACACCATTTTATTTCTAGAACATATTTAATTGGTGGTATTTTTGATAGTCAAATAATGTATGTTCTCAATTATGATCGAATACTTCATTTCCTCCAAAATGATTTATTAAACTTTTTGGTAAGTCATTCTTGAGTTTTTTGTTATTGTTGTTCTAGATAGATTTCACCCAGTTCTTTTGGCTATCTTAAGAGATTCTGTCTTAATTTTCATGTGTTTATTGTAAGGAGCTCTCTAGTTATCATTCATCATGTGAGGTCCACAGCTCATCCTTAACATCCAGGATAAATGCTCTAATTAATTTTTTTTTCAAAGTATAGGTTCTTTGAACATTGTAGAGCTTTCCCCCTTTTAGGAAAGTAAATGAAGCATTTTGGAGTCTCATTTATTTGTAAAATTATATATAGAGAAAACCATCATATTATTTTATATATCTGACCCCCATAAAGAAAATATAAGGGCAAAGAAAACCTACTACTTGTGTTCCCCTCAGGCACTTTCCAAATTGCTTCTTTTTAACCCTAAAACTAATATTAAGAAACCAGTAAAAAGATTCCACAGGCAATTTGGAAGCACTGTAAAAACCTCTGCTGCTGCTGCTCAGATGAAGCTTTGTGTTCTTAGGTTGTGTTGTTTCTAAAACACTCTTCTAAATGTGGAAAGACACTGTCAAAGTACTGATTTTCGAAGTACTTGTGTCCTAGATTCCACTGAGACTCTTGTGTCCCAAGAAATATTTTACAACATGCTTATTTCCAAACTTTATTTTAATTAATTCATAGTATCTGCTTCTTGGTGTCAGGAAATGATCATTGTTCAGCTATTTTTTTCACAGTGATTGTCTAGATAATGGTTCTAAGACCGTAACATACACATCATTTTGGGCACAAATTCTGAAATGTGACTGTTGTTATTATCTTTTAGATGATCATCCTTTCTTAAGTGCTTTTCTGTAGAGCATGCATTTATTCAGCAAATATTGATTGCACATCTGTTAGGTGCCATGCACTGTATTCGGTGAAAGGTATGTACTAGTGAGCAAACCATACAGAAATTCTGCACTTCGCACAAAGAGAGATGAAAGTCAGTTTTTTAAACAAACCTAGGTACCTTATTAGGGTTTTTATTCATATCTTTGTGGCTTTAAAACTAAAACAGAAGTGGAGAAAATGTTTGTTACTTAAAGTTTACATATTTTTAAAGCCTTTGTTTTATTCCACCTTAGTTCAAAGAAGGAGAAAATTAGGGAGAAAAAAATATGACTTACTGATGAGTTTTATCTACTTAAAAGGTTCTTATCTATTTTATTTTATTTACTTAGAAAGTAAAATTTGTTTTTAGGACAGTTTTTTTTTTTTAATATTTTTTTCAGTTTCAGCATACTTATAAAAAAGAACTATCAGTCAGTCTTAAGTTTTACTTTTGTAATAGCATTGCACAAAATTTATTTTATAATGGTGTCCTGAGAAGTAAATTTCAGAATTATGCCTTTTAAAATTCAAATAACATTCATAAAAAGCCATAAATTGTACTCATAATAAGAATATTAAAAAGAAATATATAACAGAAAAATATTATCTATTTTATGAAGATGAAGATTAAAAGTTGTGATATATAAATTAATGGGTTAAAAATGAATCCTAAATATTTTAGAACAAGGTCATCCTAGTAATTTTAATGACATAACGATAATAGAGGTTATATCTAGTTTGTATTGATATCAAAAGGTTATAGAAACAAAATTGGAATTATGTAATAGTGAGATTCTCCTAATTAGTATGCATTAATATGTGCAAGCACCTATTTGCTCTTAGTCCAGTAGGCTTTTCATTACTGGTAAATTCTTAAATAAATTAGTGGGTTTATTTTACCACTCTTGAATTTCTGCACTAAAATCTATTTGATTAAGGTCACTGAAATACTTTTTTCTTCCACCATATGTATTTTGAGATACTTACTTTTCAAAGATTACCATATGGGTAGTGCTCTTTTTGTTTTGCAACGTAAACACAGAATAAATCAGAATGAAACTGTTTAATTAGTTTATCCTATTTAAAAATATGGTTTTCAAGTCATGAGCTATGGAACGTGGAATTCCATGCACTATCTTTAGGCTTTCTTTTAATAAAGTCATCTTGTAGTATCTAGGTTTTATTTATTTATTTTTTCTTTACCTATTACCCAGCTTCTCACAATCCCACTGGAGAATTGTGTATTTCAGAAGGGTTCTACTGGAGATACGAAAGCTCCTGACATAGAGGGATAGGTGACTCATTCATAAATACATTCTATATATGTAAATAAGTGAACTTAAATACTATTCATATTAACTATTCACAAAATATTATTTATGAAACTTAAATTCATTTTGTGACAACTAAACCTAATGAAAATTTTGAGATCTAGTTTTGACCCATCTATACTAATTGAATAGAGACCTTTTACTTAGCCATTTAAATTTATACTAAGAGAATAATATGCCTTTTGGAGACTCTTATACATAAATATTGTTTGAAATTTGATACCTGATCACTTAATATATTGTAACCTATTCACATGAACTGTGTATAAAAACATCTGTTAAAGTTTTCTGGGTAATCCGAGTTTTCCTCTATTGAACAATAAAAATATAAGATATTATTATTTCATGTTCCTTTTTTCTTAAAGTGAAATAACTTCCAAAGTGAAATAATATAGCAGATTAATACCTATCTTTCGTTTTAAAGTTATTTTAATGATAGTACTAGATTTGTTTCCATATAGTTCATAAAACAATTTAAGCCTTAAATTGTTAAAGTATTATAAAGTATTAGATTAACATAAGTGTTTGGAAAATCCATGGCATTTTTTTGGTATATAAAACTGATATGTAGATATAAATCTTTTATCATCTAATGTCCTCTTTATTAATGACAACCTAGTATTTGGACTTCTGAATATATGGAGTTTATTTAGTAAATAAATTCATGGTAATTCACCTTTATATTGAATATTGTATCATTTGTATTTTTCCTTTGAAGTAACCTTGAGAAATCATCATGGGTGAGATCCATAGCTCAAAGGGGCTGTAGTTGTCAGGTGGACTTATTTTTTTCCTTTGACATTTTTGATTCAGTAGAGCCAAAGTTTCTTCTCTTCCAATTGTAAATCTTGCCTTTTATTTACTTATAAGAACCTCTGAAGCTTGTAATTTCACACTGCAATGAATTTTATCTTTCCTTTGCAAATACATTCAAAAGGTTTTCTAATATAGTCATTGCACAGGAAATAAAGAAGTAGTAAAATAAATGAAACTGAGGGTTGTTTTTGTTTTGTTTTATTTCTGCGTTTCCAATGATGTTGCTCTTATATTGGGCATGTGCCTTGACTAGACACTCATGTCAGTAAATTTTAAAGATTTTTATAACTCTGAGGTATCTTTCTTGAATTAAAGAAAATATACACACAGTTCTCTTTTAGTTTCTGATGAATTTTCTGAGCCTCATCCATGTCTAAAAAAGGACCAAAATTAATGTTGCTCATTGTAGTATAGACTTTTTTCCCCTTCAGATGAAGCTCCCTCAGTATATCTTGCCTCTTCTATAAGCAATGATGACAAAAGGCAAAAGTGGACATGTGATACATACTTGATTGCATACCATAGTGAGTCATCAATTGTTCTTCTCCTTTTTAATCTTACATGATCATCTCTGTGTTTCCACTTAATGCTATTTCTCTATATTCTTACTGTTTTTCATCTTGCATAATAGACATCTCTCTCCGTTTTCATTCTGTTTTCTAAAAGTCATTGAGTCATTTTTTAAGTTCTTTTTTTCTTTTGTTTTTTTTTAAGTTCTGTTTTTAACCTCTGCTGGGTAGTTTCTCTCAATGTATATGAACATTCCTTCCTATTGATCCTATTCTGAACTTCATCGGACCTGTGCTATTTATTTTAGAATCAAGTGCAATAGTTTTCACCATCACACCTCAAGAGAAAGAGTGAAGTTTCCTTATGAGAAACACTCTGGTGTTACAGAGCTTCCAGTTCCAGTAAACTTTGGAACTGTTTGCAAGACTTTATACCTTGGCTTGCAGTAATTTCCTTAGTGGCCTGTCATTGGCAGAGTGTTCCATCCAGAAGGGCGAGGAAATATTGTAACAGTGAGTACATTTTATTTGTCTTTAAAAACAAACAAACAAAACAGATAGTTTGTTAAGAGTGAATATAATGAAGAGGTTCTAATTAAGTAGTTTAGACCATTTAAGAATACAAAAGTCATTATTTTTTCTACATGATTCTTCACACCTAGACCATCTGTCTATTAGACGAGGTTTTCTAAAGCATGTTCTGAGAACATTAGTTCTGCATCATATTAGTAGGGCTTTCTATGTTAAAGAAGTTTGGAAAATCCTGGCCTAACAAAATTATGTGCAATTTTTGATTAAAGACCTCGTGTGAGCCAGTAACATGATAAACATTTTAAACTTATGAGAGAGAGATATATAGTGTATGGTGTTTCACAAGATTATTTGCTCATGGACTCTTCTTACCCCCTCCCCCAGTGCTGGATAGAGCTTGTTATAAAAATTCTACAGGAGGAACTTGGAACATGTCTTATCCATCTCCTTTGTAGTTTACAAATTTCCCATTTATGAAATGGGATGAAAATTTACTTTTAGAATCTTTTGATTTATCTTTAGAATATATAAACATTTAAATTTTCCACATCTCTTCTGAATAATATGGAATACTTATAAGTAGAGATTATATAAAAAACAATTTATTCTCAAACATATTCCAAGGTTCTTTGTCTTTCTGTGAATAAAGGGCAAAAATATGTCTCTGAATTTTTATGACCTTTCTAAATATTATGCCATTATAGTAAAATTTTATTATTTGAAACTAAAATTAAGATTATATTTTACATGTAATATACATAACTCTCTGGCTTTTTTTCATTTTGTTTTAACTTAACTCTAATTCTGGAAACTTTTATATACTGATTTTCAGAAATTGCAAATTTTGAAGACTCCTATAGTATTTTTCATAATATTGGGGTCCTTTTCTGTAATTCTCACCTAATGATCATATGATGTTTATATGTTCCTGCATGAAGGTCATTTGATCTTTTTCTGTGTTTTCTATTTATTATTCTCCAATAATCTAATCTAAGGCAAAATTTGAAATTGTTTTTTGTGGGTGTGATAAGCTAGCATCGACTACTACATTAAAAGAAAAGGTCAAAGCAAATTAATTCCTTTGGATATGTGGGCATTTTTAAGTTCAGAAGACATTCCTGAAAGGCCACAAATTCTGCTTTGTTTCAAAATTTATGTTGATCTTTTACTAACAGGCTAGTGTGTTCTCTCTGAAGCCTTTGAATTTTTTTTTTAATTAGTTAAAAGTTTGTTTGTCAAAGCCTCCTAAAAAATAAAAAAATAAACAAGGCTTCTTACTATTGAACAACTCTTGACCTCCCATTCTTATTTTTCCTGACACCAGTTAAATGAATTAGGGATCTTGTATCTAATTTCAGAGGTCAGTTGAGGAATCTGGGGGTGTATGTGTGTGTGGGGGGGTGAATCTTACTTTAAGAAACATTGCCTTTCCAAGAATTTAAATGAAATAAAAATTCTACAGGCTAGGTCAGAAATTACTGTGGAATAATAGCTAGTGAAATTGCAAAGGTACTCTTTTCAATAATCAGTAGCTACAAGTACTATCTCCTCTAAGCTTCATGGTTTAAGAATTTTAGTGAGCACATATGTTGGCTTAGTACGTAAAACAGGGAAGGAAATCGTAATTTTTTTTGTTGAATAATTAATATAGTCCGTGGTCACGTTTATTATTGAGGAATCTTCCTCAGACATCAAACCTGAGCATGGCAATTTAATATGATGGTTTTTCAACAAATGTTAATCTGATTACTTTTTGTACCAAAGCTGATCAGCCACTTTGGAAGACAGATAGACCTATATTACCAAGGGATTAAACAATATAAAAGAAGTAGGATATTTGCTTCCTTCAAGAGGCCACTGATTAAATAATGATAAAGCCTCCACCAAAACGAGATGGTTTCAGTCTGGGAACCATTGCTAGTATGGTTCTTGATTACGCTTTTCTTATGCATGTTAAGTGAATGGAATAGTGCCAAGAAATTAAGTTGGGAGGCTCAACCTTGATTTTTCAAAACTCATCTTTTATTAGCATTTTAATCTTGCCTGAAATATGCTTTCTTTTCTCATATCATGTGATTAGGGAGTTAAGATCTTGACATAAGAAATTAGAAGTCAGTTTAATTCCAGTTCTCTTTAGTTCAAATTCTAAAATTTATGGATATGTGATTTTTAAAAGGTATTGTGTAATTATTTTGGCACTATTTAATGAACAGTTTGGGGGAATATAATGAGCAGTTATCTTGAAGTGATTTAAACAAATAATACTTTTCAAATGTGGAGAAAAGTACACTACTGTATTTTTCTTTTTCTCATAAAGGGAGTAGATTATATAAATCTTCTTATATGGAATTCCCAAATATGGCCATCAGTTAAAAAAAAATAAAACTTAGCTTTAATCAGATTTTAAAAATATAGAATTGATGTCTTAAAGCAACAAGAAAAGGCACACATGTCAAGAACTTGAGAGTATTAGTACTTCATTTTTTAATCTGTTGTTGGCAAACCTTTTTTGGTTGTTCCTCCTCTTTTCTTCCTTCTCTTTCTCCTACCTCCTCCTTCTTGTCCTCTCCTCCTTTTTTTAATTTTATTTTAGTTTGCATGTGAGCATGTGCCTTTTATTCATTTTAATGTTTTCAGGTGGCTTTTAACTATTGGGTTGGGTTATATTCCAAACCAAACAGGATTGATGCCTAAATAAAATCTGGTTAAATAGAGCAGCATTTAAAGTTCAGAATCCTTTAAAAACTTCAGATTCAAATAACTGTGATATATCTGGTTGATATTTTGTATGCCACAACTAGTGCTAGTGCTTACTTTGCACTTGGCCCTACTAATCATAGTCTTCAAAAATGGAAGGACCTTTAGATATTGAGACATATTGAAGCTTGTTGTAAAAAGACCTAGAAATGACTTTAAAAGCTGGTAGTATGCCCAGTCCACTTAAACTGGTTCCCTTTATTTGTAGGAAATTAACAAAGGAAATATTAAAAATTCTCATTGGATGTTTTTGCAACTTAGAAGTATAAATAGTGAAGATGAAAAATTAAAATATATCATTTCTAATTAAAATATATCAATCCTTTGAGAAAAATTAAGAAACTTTTCAAGAATCAGAGATTGGAAAGTTTAAACTTTATTATAGAATGATAATTATGAAAAGTTAAAATCATTTTAGTCATACTGCATAGATTTTAGCTCAAGGTGATGCATGTTTCTCATTAATTTATTGGAAATACTTAAAATTGGTTATGAAAAGACTTTGAATGATTATAATGACTTTAATGAAAATAATCACTGAGGGAAAATGATTAGAACAGAAAAACTTAATAGATGAGATTAAAGGTAAATTTGGTGACTTGATATTTAGGTAGTTTTCTATAGAAAACTACCTAAATAATTTTTATAAGGATGAATTGTATAAGGTTTGACTAAAATTGCTAAACAAAAATTTTTAAGGAAACCACTTTAACTTGTTTAGTTTATAAAAAGATTTACTTTCTGAAATGAGCATTGCACTGCTTTGAGGTTCCAATAAACTTCACATAAATGAAAAAAGTATGGCTAAAAATGGTTTTGACATTGTTTACTACTTTTTGCCATTCTGGGGCCCAAGACTGAGAAACATTTTCAGATTCTGTACACCTTACCTTGGAAGGATTTGATGAAGAAGGGTTACTAAGAGTTAAATGATTGCTCTGCTTGGCCTTTGAAAGAAGGGGAAAGGGCAAGGCTGGTCTTGAGCAAATTACTTCCACCTCCCTTTTTGCCCCTGCTTCAGCTCCAGGGGAGCTGGAGAGTGCACAGGAGGAATCAGAAGACCTGGGTTCGAGTCCCGGCTCTGCCACTTACTACCTATGTGACTTTGGGTAAGTTACTTCATCTCTCTGGATCTCAGTTTCAGCACAGAGTTGTGAGAATTGAATAACATGATCCATGTAAATGTGCTTTGTAAACTCCCAAGGACAATAGAAACATAATTTTTTTGTTATCGTAAGCTTGGCCTGCCTTCTTCCCTCTTCTTCAGGAGTGTCTAGTGTCCTTAGCTATGCAGTTTCAAAGCATCAAAAATGACTTCTTCACTCTTTTTACTTTTCCCTATTTCCTCTCTACATTGGAACTCTTACTTATATTTCTGCATGCATCAGAGTTAAATATTCTAAGACTATAAACACCAAGCTGAATAAATTAATTTTCACTGGAGTGTGGATCACTGTTACCTCCTTCTTACCTTTCCCACCTTTCTTCTTTAATCTCCCCAGAATTATGTGCTTAAAAACCTCAAAGCATCTCTAATACATGGAAATTTGGACAGTGTTGGAAAGAGAAATGTTGATAGAAGTCCCTTAAATACTCTCACCCCGCTCTTTCCATTAGTTAGTAAAGTTGACGAACAAGAGAAAATTAATGTGCCTCTGGCCTTTCTTTTTCTCCAAAGGAAAGGAGATAGAAATAGTTCACCATTAAAAGTTCTCTAGAGATTTCATGGTGAACTTAGATCCTTAAGGAGTAATCAGAGAGAGAAGAGGGAAAGGAGGTTGGTAAGCCTTTCTCAGATTAACTCTTTGAGTATGTCTTACTTGGCCTCATCTTTGCCTCCAAGTAAAGGAAGTGCTGGCCCATTCTAAGCCAAACAGAATTACAATGCCTGTCTTTGCTAAATACTCAGTTTGTAGGACAGAGGGTATATAGCTCTAAAGAAGAAAGGTAACTTGCCTCCTGGATCACATGTGGTTTCAGATCAAGGGATATTTATCAGGGTATAGGAAGTGCTTATAGTTTTTTTTGGTCAAATCCTCCCCCATAATCTAAGAATGCATGGTCTGGCTGTGTAAGTAATAGCAATATTAGTCACTTATGTGCACTGCTTGCCATTAATGCTTAATTACCATGCAACACAATAGCAGTTACTCATGCCATTAAATAAATAGATTAACTTTGTTAAAGATTTTATTTTTATTTGTATAGCCTTGAACCATTGACTTAAGCTCAATATGGTTTCTTGCTGAAGTAGCAGTGTCATCTTTCATAACTTTAAAAATTAAAAGGAAATGTGGAATTCTGGTAGTAATCAAATAAATGCAAATAGAAAATTGAGTACAGTTATTAACATGAATTAATGGGGAAAAATTAAATGATCTCACTTATTGTTGGCAAAGAAGTAGTGATATGGCTACACTGCTGATGGCAAATTGCTAAACCTTTCTGATTTTTTTCCAACTCTTAATAGTGTTCATACCCTTTAAGCCGGTAATCTCACAGTTGACAATCTGTCCTAGGGGAAATAGCTAAAGGAAAGAGTTAATTGCTGGGAAATGGTCAGTGCAGCATTATTATAATAGTAAAAACAAACAAAAACTAGAAAATACCTCTGTGTTTAGTAATAATAAGAATGGTAAATTATCATTCATCTACTGGATGAAATATACATACATGAAATATACAGTGAACAAAGGCAATTTAAAAGCATGAATGAAAATACACTCAAGGTTATTGTTTTTTAAGGTAATAAGATTATGTGTAGTCACTGTGTACTGTATGTATATACATATATATGCTTTTCAATTTTATAAGCCTTCTGTAATTTTGTACATTTTTAATTTTAAATAATAAAAGAGAAAATTAGCAAGAAGAATGTTGACCATGATTAGAGAATTTTAATCTTAAAAAATCCCTGAAGTTTGTCAAAAGGATCCAAAAATATGGGACCAAAGACAAGATAAAACAATCACTTCTCAATTTTTGATTTTGCCCTTTGCCTTTAGTTAGTGAGGTTAACAGCAGCATAAATGTGGTTTTTCATGACAGGATACCACTGTCCTTAATCTTGTTCTTGTTCATAAATAAGTAAATTAATTGCTCCTATCACAATTAAATCAATAGACTTACCTGTACAAAGCCTTACCAATAACTGTTTACTCTAGCCATGTAATCTACTTACTAAATAACTTCCTTACCTTCAGAACTCAGTCTCTCCCCAGTGCTTTCAAATACAGGTCAAAATACATTTATACCATGAAATGTTTATTTAATCTGTAGTTACCTACCACTCATAATTTTAGGAATATGTAAATATGTAATTGTGGTTTATATATTTTTAACCCTTTTTTGTTTGACACTTTTCTCCATTTTAGCATTTGATACGTTATTAAAATATTGCATGTAAAGTGAAATTTTTTATATTTGAGGTCTTCCTATTATGATTTCAAATTTATAGTAATCTATTTCAACAGACCTTTTTGAAGCACTTACTATGTGCCGTTATTTTAACCACCAGAAAAGTGGCCTCTGTAACGTATTTCCTTAGAATGATTTATGTGCTATTCAAGGGGAATGCATAAAAGAGAAGTCCCTGACCTGAAGGAATCACAGACCAGTTGAAGAGACCAACAATAACTGAATAGAGTAATAAGGGTTGTGCTGAACAGAGCACAAATGGAGAGTACCTAATTCCACACATGTGGAGTGAAATATGTCAGGAACTACTCCATAAAAGAGACAAGGCTTTTCCTGTCAATTTTATAAAACAGCAGTGTGGCCCCATGCACACTCCCTATACCCTTTCTTCTTTATTTTTTCCATACCCTTCACTTCCCACTAAGTGAAATTCATTTGAAAACAGGACTTTGTCTCAGCTAATACCTGGACATCCAGAATAGTGTCTGGAACATAACAGGCTTTCAGTAAATAATTTTTAAATCTAAATGAATGAAGTTTAACATTGAGTCTTGACAATCTAGAGGGATGGTTAAGACTTAGCATGTGGAAGAAAAGGGAAAGAAGGGAAAAGGCAGGAAAGGTCTAGAAGGGCATGGTAGGATGAAGTATTTCAGTAACAGTTTAGGTTGGGCATAGCAAATGTTAGTAAATGAGGCTGCAAAGGTAGACAGGACTCAGATGATGAAGTGCCAAGCAGGTTATGCTAAAGAGTTTAGATTTTATGCCTTCGGGTAGAGACCCCAATGAAAGATTTTAGATCATGATGTAATCTTTGTTTTAAGACATTAATGCCAGAAGTATAAAGGATGGATTTAGTGAAAGGATAGAGCATGAGGACCAGTTGTTGCAATAATTAAGGTAAACTACAAAGACTTTAGACCCATCAGAGTCTAGGGAAAAGTCAAGAGTATAAGTGAGATGGCCCGGAGAAAGTGTATAAAGAGAAGAAACAGGTACTGGGGGGTCAGGTTTCTGAAGAATTTCACAGTAGAGGGGTAAAGGGATGGGGGGGATATTAATATGTTGTAGCCAGAGAGGCAACAAGTTGGGCAGTGTGGGAGGGGTGCTAAGCTGATACTATAACATGCTGGAAAGGTCAAGGAAGATAGAATTGAAAAAAATATCTATTTGATTTTACAATCAACAGGTGAGCAGTTACTACAGAATACACTTAGAATGGAATGGTGGATGGGCAAACCGATTTGTGGTTGCTTGAGAGTGAGTAGGAAATGAGGAAATGGAGATGGAGTGCTGACTAGTTTCAAAATATTGACTGTGAAAAGAAAGAAGATGAGAATAAAAAGTAAAGGAGCTCAGAGTAAAAAACCAAGCTTGTTTACTTCAAAGTAAAAAGAGGCAGATGTTATAATAAACAGGAGTGAGGATTTTAAAAATCCAGGCCGTGGTAAAGAAGTGGGGTACAATTGCATGTGAATTTAAATATGCTGAGGGAACACTAGAGATAGGATGGAAAAGAAGAAATATAGGTGAAAGTATGGTAAGTTGTTGGATTTCAGGGTAGGAGCCAAGTACTTCCTAACTAGTGAATTTTATTCTGTGTGAAGTAAAAAACAGGTCATCTGTTGAAAGTAATAAGTTCAAGAATAGGAGAGAGATTTTGAAGAAAGGTGTAAAGATTTGGAAACTGCCCAGGGAAATGGGAGAGCTGGCCAAGGTTGTATTTATTCTCACAACAGAAGTTTTCAACCCTTGGTAAAAATCATGCTACGCCATGACAATTTGTTCTTTATTTCTAGTTTTTTAGTAGCTTCAAGAAAAATTTGTTGGATGAAAATGCAAATGAGAAGGCATTCTCAAGTTTTTTAAGCGAAAGCTA